>NC_041390.1:243373646-243419585 GCF_002162155.2 Triticum dicoccoides | reverse complement strand
GCTAAGCCCCTGAGTGGGAGGCTGGCTCACCACTCGGTAGGATTTTCAAATACTTAGGCGAGTACTGGACTACAGCTAAGCCCCCGAGTGGGAGGCTGGCTCGCCACTCGATAGGATTTTCAAATACTTAGGCGAGTACTGGACTGCAGCTAAGCCCCCGAGTGGGAGGCTGGCTCACCACTCGGTAGGATTTTCAAATACTTAGGCGAGTACTGGACTGCAGCTAAGCCCCCGAGTGGGAGGCTGGCTCACCACTCGGTAGGAAATTATTTTTACAAACTTAGGCGAAACGGATTCGCAGCTAAGCCACCCACTGGGGGATTTCTCATGCAAATAAAAACAATAACAATCACTGGGAAAATTATAACGCTCTTGTCTATGATAAGTAAACTACATGAGTTTTTCTTATTACACCTCATCCGAGTGAGAATTCAAGTATAAAAGGGGCAGAGGAGCTCCGCATTCCAGGCTCGTGGCTCATCAATCTGGCGATCGACATTATAGAGGTGGTACGCTCCATTGTGGAAGACTCTGGTGACTATGAAGGGGCCTTCCCAGGTAGGAGCGAGTTTGTTTGGTTTCTGCTGATCCACTCGGAGGACTAAGTCTCCTTCTTGGAAGGCTCGACTCTTCACATTTCTAGCATGGAATCGACGCAAGTCTTGCTGATAGATGGTCGATCGGATCATGGCCATTTCTCTTTCTTCTTCCAGGAGATCGACTGCGTCCTGCCGGGCTTGTTCTGCTTCATCTTCAGAGTAGAGCTCGACTCGGGGGGCGTTGTGAAGCAGGTCACTCGGCAAGACTGCCTCGGCAACATAGACCAGAAAGAATGGTGTTCTTCCGGTCGATCGGTTCGGGGTTGTCCTCAATCCCCAAAGGACTGATGGAAGCTCGTCGACCCATGCACCTGCTGTGTGCTTGAGATCGCGCATCAATCGAGGTTTCAGTCCTTTGAGAATTAGGTCATTTGCCCTTTCCGCTTGTCCATTCGACAAGGGGTGAGCGACCGAAGCGTAGTCGACTCGTGTGCCCTGAGAGGCGCAAAAGGCCCTAAATTTGTCGGAATCGAAGTTCGACCCATTATCAGTGATGATGCTGTGCGGAACTCCATATCTGAATATCAACTCTCTGATGAAACTGATAGTAGTGCAAGCATCAAGATTCTTGATAGGCTTAGCTTCAATCCATTTGGTGAACTTGTCGACTGCTACTAGCACATGAGTGAAGCTGCTCCTGCCCGTTCTCAGTGGTCCAACCATGTCCAGCCCCCAAACAGCGAAGGGCCAGATGAGTGGAATGGTTTTCAGGGCTGACGCGGGCTTGTGAGACACATTGGAGTAATAGTGACATCCTTCACATTTGTCGACTATCTCTTTTGCCATTTCATTGGCCCTTGGCCAGTAGAATCCCGCTCGGTATGCTTTAGCCACAATGGTCCGAGAGGACGCATGATGACCACAGTTCCCCGAGTGGATATCATCAAGGATCATCTGACCTTCTTCTGGTGCTATACACTTCTGACTGACTCCAGTCGCGCTTTCTCTATACAACTGTCCCTTTATGACTGTAAAGGCCTTGGATCGACGGACGATCTGTCGAGCCTCTTCTTCATCTTCTAGGAGTTCTTTCCTTAGGATGTACGTGATGTACGGTATTGTCCAGTCGGGAGTGATGACCAAGACTTCCATGATCAGGTCGACCACAGCTGGAACTTCAACTTTAGTCGGATCCGTGGCACTTTTTGGCTGCGGGGCCTCTTCAGTGAAGGGATCCTCCTGAACTAATGGTGTGTGGATGTGTTACAAAAACACATTGCTGGGAATGGCTTCTCTTTTGGAACCTATTTTTGCCAAATCATCAGCTGCTTGATTTTTCAGTTGGGGTATGTGATGAAGCTCTAACCCCTCGAATTTCTTCTCCAGCTTTCTCACTGCATTGCAATAACCAGTCATGGCTGGACTTCTGACGTCCCACTCCTTCATCACCTGATTAACCACCAAATCTGAGTCGCCATAGACCATGACGCGACGGACGCGAAGTGAAATGGCCATGCGCAACCCATATAAAAGTGCTTCATATTCTGCCTCGTTATTGGAGGAATCAAAGTGGATTTGAAGAACATATTTGAGCTTATCCCCTCGGGGGAGACCAACACCACCCCGGCACCGGAACCATTCAGTATTTTGGAACCGTCGAAGAACATGGTCCAATGCTCCGTGTGAACCTGAGTCGGCAGTTGCTGGTCAATCCACTCGGAGACGAAATCAGCTATTGCCTTGGACTTGATAGCTTTCTTTGCCTCAAACTTGATATCTAGAGGAAGGAGTTCAATCGCCCATTTTGCTACTCGACCAGTTGCATCTCTGTTATGTAGGATCTCTGACAATGGAGCATCGCTGACGACTGTAATGGAATGATCAGAGAAGTAGTGAGCAACTTTCTTTGTGGTCATATAAATCCCATATACAAGCTTCTGATAGTGAGGATATCTTTGCTTCGATGGGGTCAAAACTTCAGAAATATAATACACTGGGCGCTGAACTTTGAAGACTTTTCCTTCTTCTTCCCGCTCGATCGTCAGTACTGTACTGACGACTTGTCCCGTGGCTACAATGTAAAGCAGCAAAGGCTCTTTGCTGATTGGGGCAGCAAGCACCGGCTGGGTGGAGAGCAGAGCTTTGAGCTCCGCAAACGCTGCATCAGCTTCAGGAGTCCACTCGAACTTGTCTGACTTCTTCATCAATCGGTAAAGAGGCAATGCCTTTTCACCGAGATGAGAGATGAATCGACTTAAAGCGGCCAAGCAACTAGTAAGCTTTTGGACGTCGTGCACTCGCACAGGACTTTTCATTCGGAGTATAGTACCGACTTTCTCTGGATTTGCGTCGATTCCCCGTTCGGAAACGAGGAACCCGGGTAACTTTCCGCCAGGAACTCCGAATGTGCACTTTGATGGATTAAGCTTGATGTCATACCTCCTGAGGTTGGCAAAGGTTTCAGCAAGGTCAGTCAGCAGGTCGGAACCCTTCCGTGACTTGACCACAATATCATCCATGTATGCTTCCACATTCCGACTGATTTGAGAGAGCAAACACTTGTGAATCATCCTCATGAATGTGGCTCCGGCATTCCTGAGGCCGAATGGCATGGTAACATAACAGAAGCACCCGAATGGAGTGATGAAAGCTGTTTTGATCTCGTCAGGTCCATACAGACGGATCTGATGGTACCCAGAATAGGCGTCTAAAAAAGACAGTCGCTCACATCTCGCAGTCGAGTCGACTATCTGGTCGATGCGGGGGAGGGGAAATGATCTTTCGGGCACGCCCGATTGATATGTTTAAAGTCAATGCACATGCGAAGTGACTTGTCCTTCTTGGGGACCATGACAACGTTGGCGAGCCACTCGGAGTGGTAGATCTCTCGGATGAACTCCGCTGCTAAGAGCCGAGCCACCTCCTCGCCAATAGCCTTTCTCTTCTGGACGGCGGACCGTCGGAAATGTTCTTTGACAGGTTTTATTTTTGAGTCGACTCGTAGGCGATGCTCAGCCAACTCCCTGGGAACACCTGGCATGTCAGAAGGCTTCCATGCGAAAATGTCCCAGTTCTCACGGAGGAACTGGATGAGCGCTTCTTCCTATTTGGATTCGAGTGTTGTTGAGATATGAGTTGGAGCAGTGCTGGGATCAGTCGGGTGGATGTGAGCTGTCTTCGTTTCGCCAGATGACTGAAAAGCTGATTCTGTTGCGGGCTTCTTGGCTCGCAACAAATCACTCAGGTCTGCAGTCTTCTAGTATTCCTGCAGCTCCACCACTGCCATCTGAGCATCAGCGATCTTTGAGCCTTTCTAAAAACACTCTTCTGCTTTCTTCTGATTGCCCGTAACAGTGATCACACCTTTGGGACCAGGCATCTTCAATTTGAGATACACATAACATGGTCGGGCCATGAAGCGTGCATAAGCCGGCCTGCCCAAAATAGCGTGATACGCACTCTGGAAGTCTACAACTTCGAACGTCAACTTTTCTTTGCGGTAATTCTTGGAATCACCAAAAACCACATCAAGAGCAATCTGGCCGAGTGATTCAGCCTTCTTCCCAGGAATGACTCCATGGAAACTCATGTTGCTGGTACTGAGTCTGGACATCAGAATACCCATCCCTTCCAGCGTCTCAACATATAGTATGTTCAAACCACTGCCACCATCCATCAAGACTTTGGTCAGTCGAGTGCCTTCAACAACTGGGTCGACCACCAAAGCTTGCCTCCCAGGGGTGGCAATGTGCATTGGGTGATCGGACCGGTCGAATGTGATGGTAGTCTGAGACCACTTCAGATAACTGGGTGTCGCCGGAGCAACCATATTCACCTCTCGGTTGATAACTTTCAGTCGACTTTTGCTTTCAACATCGGCAAAAATCATCAGGGTGGAATTGACCTGGGGGTATCCGTTGTCACTATCTTCCTTGTCCTCAACTTTGTCCGACTCCTTTTCCTTATCTCTGGGCTACTTTCCCTAGAACTGCTGGATCAAGAGTCGGCACTGTTGAGTGGTATGTTTCGGGTAAATGAAATTACCCTCTTCGTCTTTCTTGGTGTGGATGTGACATGGCAAATCCAATACATCATTTCCGTCCTGGTCTTTAACTTTCTTGGGGTTCCAAGGTCCTTTGGGTTTCCCCTTAAACTTTCCTTGAGTTACAGCCAAGGCTTCCCCAGGAGCAGCTGGCTCGGCTTTCCGCTTCTGTTTCTGATTGGAATTTCCTCCGGTTTCTTGAGCAACTGACTTGAGCTTGCCACTCCTGAGTCGATCCTCATCTTCACCATTAGCGTACTTGGTGGCAATCTCCATCATCTGATTCAGAGACATATCTCCGGTTCGACCAAATTTCAGATTCAGTTCTCTATACTTGACGCCTTCTTTGAAGGCACAGACTGCTTGGTGGTCGGCCACATTCTCTACCATGTGATGTAACGTGATCCATCTCTGGATGTAATCTCTCAAAGTTTCATTCGGCTTCTGCACGCAAGACCGCAGTTCTGTCAGCCCTGCCGGTCACTTGCATGTTCCTTCAAATGTGGTGACAAACACTCGGCCGAGATCTTCACAAGTGTAAATGATGCTGGGTGCTAACTAATTCAGCCACGCTCTGGCCGAGCCCTCCAACATGAGAGGTAGGTGCTTCATGGCCACTTCATCATTGTCGCCGCCAATCTGGACAGCCACTCGGTAGTCTTCAAGCCAAGTATCGGGCTTGGACTCACCAGTGAATTTACTGACTCCAGTCGCCAACCTGAGGTTGGGAGGAATCACAGTGGCCCTGATGGCTCTACTAAAGCACTCTGGCCCCGAAACATGTACTCTACTGCTGGTAGGTGCATCTCTGTCGTGACCTTCTCGGTGAGCTCTGTTCCTGTCGACCAAACCTTGAACGAGAATGGATCTCGCATCAAAGCCTGGTTCCCTGGGGTCGACTGGAATCCTTCGCCCAACACTATGAGGGTGCCTGTCATCTTGCTGTCGAGGCGCATACGACCCGCTCCTCGGGGGAGGGGTGGGCACTCGACGTCGATCATCACGATCGAATCGGTGATCGTACTGCTCACGGTTCCCGTACTGATTACGCCAGTCCCCACGTCCCTCACGCCTCGGGGGCGATCTTGGGCTATGAGCCGACTGGACTGTGTCTGCAGCAATGGATCTGCTATGAATCCTGTTCCGTGACTGAGAAACAGCGGAATTCTGGTCTCCTGCTGCCCGAAGTAACGCTCTGATCTGCAGCAAGCCTCTGTCACCCTCCGACTGGGAAGGCTGAATCGACTCTGCTATACAGGCTGCAAATGCTAAATTCTGAATCGGAGTTCGATGTACCCATGGGGGCGGAAAGAGCTGACGTCGACTGGATTCTGGAACCCTTTGTCATGCACGCTCATCGAGTGCTCGCTGGAGGTTCTCTAGTCGAGCGCGCTCGTCCAAGTTTGCCAGGCGCGCGTCCTCCAAGGCACGAGCCTCAGGGGTTTCTCCACGATAGGAGTGTGCAGTGCATCCATGTTCCGGCGACGAAGTTCTTCTCTCTGCAGTGATGTGAGAGGCTCGGGGAGATATTCCTCATGGAGACGCGACGGGTCGCCTCCACCTGCGCCTCCGTCGGTGCGGGGAAAACCGGGAGGACTGGGTGGTCCATCGACCATCAGAACCTCCACCGCCGGATCACTGCTGTCGCACCGGATGCGGCCTCTGCGGAGCTAGTCGACAGGTCGAACAGGCCGTAGAGGGATTCGTCGGGCTTGATCTCCGTGACTTGAGGGGTGGCTGACTGGCGTGCCACCGCGTGTCTCACCCACTGCTGAAGTCTCGACCGACCGGAGCTCTTGCACCGGCGGGAAACAGGGAGGGAGGACAGCATAGGAGCCGACCGATAGTGGGTCGACGGTTGCTGCAAGAGGACGCCGCGGACGCACGCGCGAAAGTGCGTCGCCCCGCGGACAGGGAGTGCGTCCATGTCGAGCGGAGTCTCTTGAAGCCAAGCGGAGTCGTCGGCGATGAACGTGAGCGCGCCGAGATGGATCTTGCGGCCCTCCACCAAAACTCCGCCAGAAACCATGATGATTTGGATCGGAAAAGATCGCAGCTCCTCCAACAAATCGCTAAAACACCGGCCCCACGGTGGGCGCCAACTGTTGTGGTTCTAAGTCTGACAGTAATGTAGGGGGGTAGGTATGGAGAGGCAAGATCTTAGCTATGGAGAAGTTGTAAGCACACGAGGTTTACGAGTTCAGGCCCTTCTCGGAAGAAATAATAGCCCTACATCTTGGAGCCGGGAGGCGGTCGACTAGATTATGCGTGTATGAATTACAGGGGTGCGAACCCTTTACACTGAGGAGGGGGTGGCTTATATAGAGTTCGTCGGACCCCTCCGGCCCTCAGTTGTGCAGGGTTTTAAATACATTAAGGTTGGGTGTTACTGGTAACGTCCCTAATAAAGTGCTATGACGATTTTAAAAGCTACTTAATAACCGACCGTTAGGGTGTGGAGTGTCTTTAGGTCTCCTGGCCGTCGAGTGATTGGACCTTGGTCGAGTGATTGCTTCTTTGTCGAGTGTCTTCGAGTCTATCGAGTGAAACGCCTCCAAGTCGATTGAAAGGTGATTTCTTCTTGAGATGTCCTTGGGTAGGGCAGCTCGGACAGGTCCATGACCCTACCCTAGGTACATAGCTTCATCACTAACAAAGTGTGCAAGCTCCAGCGATCCATTTATGGACTGGTGCAAGCCTCTCGGAGTTGGAATAAACGTTTTGATAGTGTGATAAAAGCATATGGTTTTATACATACTTTTGGAGAAGCCTGTGTTTACAAGAAAGTGAGTGGGAGCTCTGTAGCATTTCTAATATTATATGTGGATGACACATTGTTGATTGCAAATGATATAGAATTTTTGGCTAGCATAAAAGGATACTTGAATAAGAGTTTTTCAATGAAAGACCTTGGTGAAGCTGCTTATATATTGGGCATCAAGATCTATAGAGATAGATCAATACGCTTAATTGGACTTTCACAAAGCACATACCTTGATAAAGTTTTGAAGAAGTTCAAAATGGATCAAGCTAAGAAAGGGTTCTTGCCTGTGTTACAAGGTGTGAAGTTGAGTAAGACTCAATGCCCGACCACCGCAGAAGATAGAGAGAAAATGAAAAGTGTTCCCTATGGTTCAGCCATAGGCTCTATCATGTATGCAATGCTGTGTACTAGACCTGATGTGTGCCTTGGTATTAGTTTAGCAGGGAGGTACCAAAGTAATCCAGGAGTGGATCATTGGACAACGGTCAAGAACATCCTGAAATACCTGAAAAGGACTAAGGATATGTTTCTCGTATATGGAGGTGACAAAGAGCTCACCGTAAAAGGTTACGTTGATCCAAGCTTTGACACTAATCTGGACGATTCTAAATCGCAAACCGGATATGTGTTTATATTGAACGGTGGAGCTGTCAGTTAGAGCAGTTCTAAACAAAGCGTCGTGGCGGGATCTACGTGTGAAGCAGAGTACATAGCTGCTTCGAAAGCAGCAAATGAAGGAGTCTGGATGAAGGAGTTCATATCCGATCTAGGTGTCATACCTAGTGCATCGGGTCCAATTAAAATATTTTGTGACAATACTAGTGCAATTGCCTTGGAAAAGGAATCCAGATTTCACAAGAGAACCAAACACATCAAGAGATGCTTCAATTCCATCCACGATCAAGTCCAGGTGGGAGACATAGAGATTTGCAAGATACATACGGATCTGAATGTTAAAGACCCGTTGACTAAGCCTGTCTCACGAGAAAAACATGATCAGCACCAAGGCTCCATGGGTGTTAGAATCATTACTGTGTAATCTAGCTTATTGACTGTAGTGCAAGTGGGAGACTGAAGGAAATATGCCCTAGAGGCAATAATAAAGTTATTATTTATTTCCTTATTTCATGATAAATGTTTATTATTCATGCTAGAATTTTATTAACCGGAAACATAATACATGTGTGAATACATAGACAAACAGAGTGTCACTAGTATGCCCCTACGTGACTAGCTTGTTGGTCAAAGACGGTTATGTTTCCTAACCATAGACATGAGTTGTCATTTGATAAACGGGATCACATCATTAGGAGAATGATGTGATTGACTTGACCCATTCCGTTAGCTTAGCACTTGATCATTTTAATTTACTGCTATTGCTTTCTTCATGACTTATACATGTTCCTATGACTATGAGATTATGCAACTCCCGATTATTGGAGGAACACTTGGTGTGCTACCAGACGCCACAACGTAACTAGGTGATTATAAAGGTGCTCTACAGGTGTCTCCGATGGTACTTGTTGAGTTGGCATAGATCGAGATTAGGATTTGTCCCTCCGATTGTCAGAGAGGTATCTCTGGGCCCTCTCGATAATGCACATCACCATAAGCTTTGCAAGCAATTCAACTAATGAGTTAGTTGCGGGATGATGCATTACAGAACGAGTAAAGAGACTTGCCGGTAATGAGATTGAGCTAGGTATTGAGATACCGACGATCGAATCTCGGGCAAGTAACATACCGATGACAAAGGGAAGAATGTATGTTGTTATGCGGTTTGACCGATAAAGATCTTCGTAGAATATGTAGGAGACAATATGAGCATCCAGGTTCCGCTATTGGTTATTGACCGGAAACGTGTCTTGGTCATGTCTACATAGTTCTCAAACCCGTAGGGTCCGCACGCTTAACGTTAGGTGACGATCGATATTATGAGTTTATGTGATTTGATGCACCGAAGGTAGTTCAGAGTCCCGGATGTGATAATGGACATGACGAGGAGTCTCGAAATGGTCGAGCCATAAATATTAATATATTGGACGACTATATTCGGGTACCGGAAGTGTTCCGGGTGATTTCAGAGAAAACCGGAGTGCCGGGGGGTTACCGGAACCCCCCGGGAGAAGTAATGGGCCACATGGGCCTTAGAGAGAGAGAGGGCCGGCTAGGGCAGGCTGCGCGCCCCCTCCCCCTATGGTCCGAATTGGACTAGGGAAGGGGGGGCGGTGCCCCCCTTTCCTTCTCCCTCTCCTCCTTCCTTTCCCCCTCCTAGTATGAGTAGGAAAGGGGAGTCCTACTCCCACTAGGAGGAGGACTCCTCCTCCTGGCGCGCCCTGCAAGGGCCGGCCGGCCTCCCCCCTTGCTCCTTTATATATGGGGGCAGGGGGGCACCCTAGGACACACAAGTTGATTGTTCCAAGCCGTGTGCGGTGCCCCCCTCCACCATAATCCACCTCGATCATGTCATGGCAGTGCTTAGGCGAAGCCCTGCGTCGGTAGCAACATCATCATCGTCATCACTCTGTCGTGCTGACGGAACTCTCCTGTGAAGCTCTGCTGGATCATAGTTCGTGGGACGTCATCGAGCTGAACGTGTGCTAAACACGGAGGTGCCATACGTTCGGTACTTGGATCGGTCGGATCGTGAAGATGTACGACTACATCAAACGTGTTCTCATAATGCTTCCGCTTACGGTCTACGAGGGTACGTGGACGATACTCTCCTCTATCATTGCTATGCATCACCATGATCTTGCCTGTGCCTAGGATTTTTTTTTGAAATTACTACTTTCCCCAACAGGTAGTCATTGAGGAAGTCGTCGCTCGCAGCAGTCACGCAACTATGCTCCCTGAAACCTGATTGCCCCTCTGCGCACAAGATCACGGAAGGCGGGGTTCCGGAGGACCGCTGTCCCTTTTCGTGGTGCACGCTTGAAGGAGGGATGGAGAAGACTTGTGTGGCGATGCTGTGATCTAGAACGGTGTCAAACCATATGATACAGCGGTGGCTAGGGTAGAGCCTATCAGGCCAGTCGTGTGAGTAAACCCCACGTCCAAGTCAATAATAGCCCCACTATCCAAAAGAATCGAAAATGGCTGAGTAATTAAGGCATCCATTAAGTATTAATTAATGACTGGATTTGTGCCATTTTTGTTCTTGTAAGTGACCTTTTCCTATGTGACCATAGGAAATCTAGACGTGCTCATTCTCAGTTGCATTGTCAACCCAACACTCCGTCACTTCCTTTCCTTTTTCGATCAAGAGCCCGGTCAGGCCTGCCCCAACGCCACTTTATTTCCCTTCTCAACCAAGAGATCGGTTCATTATCCAGCCTTTGTAGTACCTTTTTTCCTCTATTAGTAAAAATGTACTCAAGGTGGTATTCCGGTGTTCAACAAGCCGACGCAGCTAGCTACAGTGGCAGAGACAGGGGAAGTAGCAGGGGTCCTATCCCCCTATCATATGAGATTTACACCACCTAGGAGCGTGTACTATATAGTGCACCCCATCTCTATCCTTCTCTTGGAGCGTGTCAAGTACTGCTTCCCATGTGTCCTAAGTCATCACATGATTTTATTAACAAATCGAACTTTGCACGTGCTATGCACGTACCCACATACTAGTAGTAGGTAGATAGAGAAGAGAAGAGATGATAAAACTCGATCAATAACTGCGCGACCGCGTTCAGGTCGCTCTTCGTATGACTCACATGGTGGTTGTAGACCCTACATTAAGTGGACAACTAGATGTGTCAAATTATCACGTTAGATGCCGCTTCGTGTGCAAATGCGCTCCACCGTGGGTGTACGCATGCGTGTGTGGTAGGGTACGAGTACGTGCGTGCACCTCTTCTCTTCGTCTCTCCCTCTCTCTCTCTCTCGTTTAGTACTCTTGACTAGGCCTTATTAGACTGGCTCTAAAGTTACTCTCCACTGTGAGTAGTCTAATGATGGGCATGCAGCGGGCGACGCCCTCAGCCGGCACTCCGCTTCAATGGAGGATGCAGTGAGAGGTCGCATCGCCCTGACTTGCCATCAATGTGTAGCGGCGGGCTCAGCTGGCACCGAACGGGAAGCGTGCGCAGGAGGGGATGGGGTTTTTGCTGGGCCAGGAAGGTGAGAAGCCAGCTTCGGATCGGTCCGTATGGGGAAATATTAGGTGCCCCCATCCTTTAGGTGCTCCCATACTCCAACTGCTAGTACTATTGTAGTACAATAGTGTGGGCTACGTGTCGGACTATGTAGAGGGCATAGTAAGCAAGCTTCTCATCGTTGTGCGAGTTGATAGGACACATCAAAGTCGTAAATTTTTTAATGTACATTAAAGTATTTGTCGTCGTATACAAAGAGGGCCGGCCATGTCCATGGCTACGATCCCATCCCGTGCTCCATCATTGAGTACGTGCATGATTCACATGCCATTGAAGAAACAAATTGCGGACGAGCCATTGAAGAAAAAATATTTAAATAAAACACGCCAACGTGTCATGGTCGAACTTTGATTCGTTCATGCATGGTTCCTGACCCTCCACTAAGTGAACAACTACTACACACGTCAAATTATCACGTGAGCTACCTCTTGATCTAGAAATGATCTCCACCATGTACCAGCGCATGTGTGTTAGGAAAAGAAGCAAAGAGTACGTGCGTCCGTGCATGGGATTCTTCTCTTCGTGCACGTACTCCTTTTTTGCGGGTGACTCATGCACGTACTCGGCCTACGTTGGTGACCGTTGGTGAGTCTCACTTATCTCTACTTATCTACATGTACATGTACATCTACATCTATACTACATCTACATCTACTATAGCACAACAAGTTTTAACCATGAGACCAACGATTTTCTTGCATGACACGACTTGGATGCTGGATGTGCCACGTGTCGGCAAAAGGAGGAAGAACAATTTCTGACGACCGAGAAGGACCAAGGAACCGAGCAATGGAGCGTCTACACTCGGCCCCTCCCCAATGCTAAGTAATTAAATGAAGGATGCTTAGCTACAACAACTTAAGAACCTATGCATTGGAGGCTTTAGTCGCTAAACTTTTTAATGTGCTTAGCACCTCATGTTATCACCGGTGCATTGGAGGCTTTAGTTCCTAAACTTTTTAATGTACTTAGCACCTCATGTTAGCACCGGTGCATTGGAGGCTTTAGTTGCTAGACTTTTTAGTACTACTATAGAATCAACCAAATCTTCAACACATTTAGACCAGAGGAGTAGGAAACATGGCAAGCCTTGTGTAGTTACATCATACGTAGATGCCCACCACACGCTACCACCATATTTCTTGGCCTCCGTGCGACACCTAGCTCTAGTAATTCACCAGCCCGTATCGCTTCTCGCTCCTCGTCTCTCTCAAAGTGCGTCCAGCAGGCGATTTTGCCGCCGATTGAGAATGGTTCGCTCACACTCGCTCCCACATGTTAGAGAGATGCCAATAGCATTCTAAATCTAAAAAGAATAGTGATATGACAATAGGAAGCGCTTTGACTGGCGGACCAAACGCGACAGGCGTGCCGTGAGTGGGTCCAGTTTCTCGTAAGGTGACTTTAGAGAATCCACAGTGTGTTGATTTGTTGCCTCTAAGGCTGCCTCTAAGTCCTTAGAGGCTGGCGCTATACACTGCTAGCATCGACACTTAGTATAGAGGTTGCCTAACATTTTGGTTTGAATAGAATAATCTGCTTGGCCTACTTGTCATTGGTCCTGTTTGGATAGTCTAACTTAGCTAGAGGTTAGAGTTAGTTTCTAACAAAATGTTTTTGCATGCCACAAAATATTATATCATTGAAAACTATGTTCAAATACGAATCCAACGATATAATTTTTGTTGACGTGCATTAATATTTTATTAGTTAAATCTTTGGTCAAAATTTGACACAAATCACAAAGGGGACTAATAAACCAGGACGGAGGCAGTATGTCATGACTAACCCTGAACTAACTTACCCAGAGGAAATAGTTCTGGCCATGCAAAGCACATGTGAAGGATTTGGCTAGGGAAATAGTTGTTTATTAAACATGGGTCCACCTTAGTGGCTTGAAGCCATTTGCTATACACTATGACAGTTTTGCAGTGAGCTTAGGCTGTACGCGGTCCCAGCTTGGAGGCCATCCCGCCTCCAAGCACTGTCGATGCCCTTATGCACCTCGACAGGGGAAGTAACTTGTTCAAATTTGGCAACTTTCTGGTCTCATTATGTGCATTCTCTAGACATTTATTAGCCCAGATACATAAAAACCCAGCTACAGCTACACGGGTGTGATGAGAGGGATGTGGATTGCCGTTCGATCGCGATGCATCCTATGGTGCACATGCGCGATCCGCGTGCCTAGGGTTCCATCCAATTACAACGCAACCCAGCCGGGTGAGCGCACACAGTTTCCAGAGGTGGCGGAAATGAAGTGTATGCGATAGTAAATGACCAAGATTTTAGGGGAATCCTATAGGATCGAAAGTATGTCTAGAGGGGGGGTGATTAGACTACTTTACCAAATCAAAATCTAGCCTTTTCCCAATTTTAAGTCTTGGTAGATTTTAGCAACTTATCACAAGTCAAGCAATCAACCTACACATGCAAGTCTAGGAGTATAGTAGCAGAATGTAAAAAACATTGCACATGAAGGTAAAGGGACGAGTTTGGAGGGAGCGAACGCAATGTAGACACGGAGATTTTTTGCATGGTTCTGATAGGTGGTGCTATCTTACATCCACGTTGATGGAGACTTCAACCCATGAAGGCTAACAGCTGCATGAGTCTATGGAGGGCTCCACCCACGAAGGGTCCACGAAGAAGCAACCTTGTCTATCCCACCATGGCCATCGCCCATGAAGAACTTGCCTCACTAAGGTAGATCTTCATGAAGTAGGCGATCTCCATGCCCGTACAAACTCCTTGGTTCAATTCCACAATCTTGTCGGAGGCTCCCAAGTGACACCTAACCAATCTAGGAGACACCACTCTCTAAAAGGTAATAGATGGTGTGTCGATGATGAACTCCTTGCTCTTGTGCCTCAAATGATAGTCTCCCAAACACTCAACTCTCTCTCATAGATTTGGATTTGATAGAAAGATGATTTGAGTGGAAAGCAACTTGGGGAAGGCTCGAGATCAAGATTCTTGTGGTTGGAATGGAATATCTTGGTCTCAACACATGAGTAGGTGGTTCCCACTTAGAAAATGTATGTTGGAAGTGTAGGCACGTTCTGATGGCTCTCTCCACGAATGAAGAGTGGGTGGAGGGGTATATATAGCCTCCACACAAAATTTAATCATTACACACAATTTACCAAACTCGGTGGGACCGAATCATGAAACTCTGTCAGACCGATTCAGTCCAAAATGTGAACGTTAGGCTTTTCGGTGGGACCGACATGTCAACTCGGTGGGACCGATTTCATTATGGTTAGGGCATAACATAATCTCGGTGAGGCCGATCACATAAACTCGGTAAGACCGATTTCTGTAATAGGCAAGCAGAGAGTTGGTCAGGCAAACTTGGTGGGACCGAATCGCTCATTTCGGTGAGACCGAAACGTTACGAAAACGAAATAGAGAGTTTGCATTGCTAACTCGGTGGGACCGATTGCTCATCTCGGTTAGACCGAAACGTTATGAAGGGAAACAGAGAGTTTGCAATCCCATCTCGGTGAGACCGAGATTCCTATTGGTGAGACCGAACTGATTAGGGTTTATGGCTATGGCTATGTCAAGTGAACTCGGTGGCGCCGGATAGATCAAATCGGTGGGGCCGAGTTTGAATTTTAGTTTGGGATATATGTGGAAATGAGAAAGTGGTTGAGGGATTTTGGAGCATATCACTAAGCATTTTGAGCAAGCAAGCCATTAAGCAACACTTCATCCCCTTTTAATAGTATTGGCTTTCCTATGGACTCAATGTGATCTTGGATCACTAAAACGAAAATGTAGAGTCTTGATCTTGAGCCAATGTGTGTCCTTAGCATTTTGAGGGGTCCACATTTCTAGTACAGGCCATGCCAATCATTAAAATTTCTGAAACGATCATCTTGAAAGAGCATTAGTTCAATGAGCTATATGTTGTTAGAAATTACCAAAACCACCTAGGGTTAGCGGCACTTTCAATCTCCCCCTTTTTGGTAATTGACGACAACATATAGATAAAAGCTTCGACAAATGATAATAAGATTTAAATGCATCATCGCTTTGAGAAGTATGTGATAAGTAAGAGCTCCCCCTAAATTTGTGCATTATTTAAAATTTTCTTTTGAATGCAAATGCACATTCGATTAGGATCATGGGTTACTCTTCCATGTCACATATATCTTGGTGGAGCGCTGAAAATGATAAAAGGTAAAAACATGCACTCATCACCAAGGCAAAGTGAATGATCATACAAGAGATATAACAGATAACATCATTCAAGCAGAAGCACTAATGTACGATATGATCAAACACATTATCAAATAAGTATCTCACACACATATAGTATCAAGAAAGCACACAAAAGTATCAACCAAACAACAAAGAAGGCAAAAGAAGCAAAGCTCTCTCTCTCTCGAAGCCTATGATCTATACATTTCTCCCCCTTTGGCAAAAAGTTACCAAAAAGTTTGAAAATGCATAGTGCTATGCGTCTCTCTAGGCTTTATCGTCGGGAGGTGGTGTTGAGAGGACTCCAAGGACGAATGCATCTGTTGAAGTTGTTGGAGTTGGTGGAGTGGCAACTAGAGGTGGCACTAATGCTGTGGCTGCAGGTGCTGATGTTGTAGCTCTAGTGTCAGTCACTGGCACTGCAGTAGATCTCTGCCCTCTTGGCACTCTCTGAAAGGCATCTATGGTAGTCTGCCCTTTCCTCTCCTTAGCTTCTTCCTGGAGCTGCTCAACAGCTGTCTGCATCTCTGTCACTTTTAAATCAAGATCGTAGAACTTAGTCTCAATGATCCTTTCCAGGCTCTCTTGGTTCTGAGTCAGGGTGGCCAATCCTTTCTAATCCTCAAGGTTGCTTGAATCAGATATCCAAGTTGATCTTGTTTGCTTTTGAGAAACACTTGAGATGCCTCCTCGGCACTTGGCATCTTTGCAGCTTTGGCTTTCTCTCTTTTCTCTTGTGCCTGTGCAGATGTAGGATCTTCTTCAGTCATGAAAACAATGTTGTCCTCAAAATCTGGTCTCAAGGGTAGATGCTCCTTATCTAACAAGTAGGTGCATGTACCCATCTTGGAGTTGATGAGCATCTGAATATGTGGAGCATACCCACATGATCTCTTCTGATCTATAACTGTCCTCTTGATTGTTTCCACATCAAACAATTGCAGCAAATTGATGGAATGGCCTCTGACCATCTTGTGATCTCCAGATTTGGGCAACAATGTATGCCTCAATATAGTGTTGATTGAGGCCAAACCAGATAGCAGATAATGAACAGAGCCCAGCTTATGAGTTTCCAAGGCTTTGTCAGGAATCTCCTTGTACATGTTGGCCATTGAGTTGTGGTCTTTATTCTTCTTGGCATAGACATCCAAGTCATCCTCATGCTCTTCAGGGGCATTGATCAATTTTGCCCACTCAACAACTGTTGATTGGTACCTTGTACCCTCAAACATCCAAACAATTCTACCATCAGGATAGAAGTGTGCTATGGACTAGAATTGCATAATAAGCTCGTCATTCCACTTAGTGAGTTTCTGACCCACAAAGTCATCTACTCCATAAGATCTAAAACTTTCATGCACTCCTGGAAAATGATCTTCATTGTCATCAATGTATTCCCAATCTGCCCACTTCATATCACACACAATTGGCTTCTTATCAAGTAAGATGGTCTCATAGAAATCTTGCTGCTCCATGGTGTGGAACCTTTAGCCCAGAGCAGTCCTTCTCCTTGCAGCATATGGATCACTTTATCTCCAAAGTCTAAGACTTGCATCCTTCCTGATGTTCATGTCTTCTACCACTGGATGGCTGTCATCATGATCTAGAATCTTAGGTTTGAGCTTCCTAAGCACTTGGGCTTCAGCATCTTATTCATCAATCTCATGCACTGGGGCCTTGTTCTTCTCAGTGGCAGAAATATTTCTTGTACTCCTCTTGGGTGCAGTCTTTGGAGCTAGAGCAGAAGCTTTGGGGACAGTCTTGGTCTTAGAAGGGGCAGCCCCAGACTTGATGGCATCCCCCATCAGCTTTTGTGACTCGGGTGCAGGTGCATCATCCTCTTCCTCTTCTTTTGGATCTTCCATCATGGAGGATCTTCCAATGACTTTTGCTATGGTCTTCTTGACCCTTTCTTTCCTTTTCTTACCCTCTCCAGCAGTCTCTTCAATATTTGACTTGGAAGTTTCAACAGTTGAGGCACTGGCCTTTAAGGTTGGCACCCTCTTTGCAGGGGCCTTCTTGTGCATGCCAGGCTTTGTTGCAGCAGCATATTCCTTTTTCAGCACCTTTTTCTTGGAGCTCACTTCCTCCTCAGTAGCCACATAATCCTCATCTTCTGAGTCTGAGTTTCTCTTCTTCCTTGTCCTTGTGGCTGCCTTGGGCAAATTGCTTGGAGTGCTCCTGCAGCCCTCATCATAGCCGCTAGAGGGACTAGTGCCCTCACTCAAGTTTATCTGCTCTTCTGACTTGTTTTGGCTATCACTCTAATCTGACATACTGACAAAGCAAACTGACTGCTGACCCTGTGAATAGATATAGATGAGGCAGAGTGGATGAGCATCACAAAGTGTAGAGTTTTTGCAAAACTAATGAGTCAAAAACTTAATTTTAGTTTTCCACAGAAAGCATTTCGGAGCTACCGATTTGTTAAACTCGGTGACACCGAAGCAACTTTTGGAGTCTAAACTAGTGACATCGGTAAGACCGAGACATAGTTCGGTGACTCTGAGATTGCTAGGGTTTCACAGAGAGTTGAACTCGGTCACATCGATTTGCAACTTTCGGTCAAACCAAAAAGTGCAAGTGCAATGGCCTAGGCCAAATCGGTGAAACCGATTTCCACAACTCGGTCGGTATAAGATGAGTTCGGCGGAAACCTAACCCTAAATTTTTGAATCAAAACTAATCTAAGGGATGTTCTTGCTGGACAGGATGATCTCATGCGTGGTAAAGAACATGGCATGTGCTTTGTGCTAAGAATCAGAGTAAGGAACAACACAAAGTTTCGAACTCATACCCTAGTTCGGCGGTGAGTTTGCTATGGCGGCAATGGCGGGGTTGAATTGTATTGATGGCGACGTAGACCAGCGGCGGGAGGTCGCTGGTTACGAGAGGACGATCCGGAGACCCGATGAGGCAGAGCAGGACACGCGCGGGCTGAGGGGTTTTGGAGAAATTTCAAAAAATTGACCCGACGGTATATATATCCTGACACCCTCGGTGTGACCGAGTGGAACAAATCGGTGGCACCAAGATGCAGAATCGCAAGCGGTTCCTGCAACTCGGTGTGACCAAAAAGTTCTAATTGGTTGCACCGAGATTGAAAACCTAGATCAACTCAATGAACTCGGTCATACCGAAAAGGATGAATCGGTCAGACCAAAATGCACAAAGAGGTTTTGGAAGTTTAAGTCTATGACAAATCGGGGACTCCGAGTGCTCCTCACACAGAGTGTTCGAATCTGACTTGATCAAACTTTGTGATGTAGAATGAATAGAGTTTGAGACGAGAAAAGCATAGATAGCTAGAGGAGGTTCTAAGGCATTCTTGTCCATCCATTTGGCAAAAGAAAAAGATCCAAACAATCAAAGCAACAAATGGATGTCCTTGAATGAGTAAAATATGCAATCAACATGATCACACAATAAAATGGCAAATGAAATATGTGACAAAGCATGTACAAACACTCTAGCATCTATCAAGCAATTGGCGACGACTAGGTCATCTATATATGAGTATATTGACTTAGGAGTCAAATGAGAACATTTGATCATAGGTCATACTCATCGTTTAAGCACAAGTGGTGTTACCACTTTTACATAACGCATTGTTGTGTTCACATCATCAGAGTTGCTTTAGCTCAATATTTAGAGTAAAGCACCCCCTAGATGTGATATCCCCGCTAAGAGGGATGAACTAACCTTGGTTTTTGTCGATGATGACTTGATGTAGATGTTGAAGATGTGGATGCTCATTGTTGATGTAGATCATTCGGAGAAATCCTTTGGAGTGAGTTGCACTTTCAATACCTACACATGTTAGTCCCACAAGGAACAAACAAGGATATCCGTAGACATAGAGTGAAGTTCACACAAGATGATGTCCATGAAAGCATTAGGTTACCTTGTCTCTTGTCTTACCAACAAGAGGGTTTGTGACTCCTTGAACTAGTGCAAGATGTGGAAGTTGTATGAACTTTTTCTCGCCAAACTAATATGAGTGAAGTATGTTGGCAGAGTCACCCTCAAGAACACTCTAGTTCTTCTTCTTCGGGATCCACATAAATTTGATAGGAATCATTGGAGTTGTAGTCATACTTGATGAAGTAGAACTTGATGTAGTCTTGGGAACCCACTTGACCAAGGCCTTGGGAGCTTCTTCAAATACATCAATCTCCTCTTAAAGCTTGTCGTTGACTTTGCTTGTGGTCTTGAGGTGGAAGATCATCTTGAGCTTTTGTCCCTTGGAAAGAAGTAGGATCATACTTCTCTTGTTGAGGAACAAACTTCGTCTTGGGGATTGATATTCTTCCCACTCAACTCCATTGGCATTGAACTTTCTTTCAAAACCAACACCTTGATTCTTCCGGCGCCTTCCTTGCTTGCATACAATTTCCTCAAATTGCTTACTTCCGGCAAGGCTCTTGTAAACACCTTTCTCTATAATTCCCTTCAATAAGCTATTTTCATGCTCAAGTCTAACTTGGCTAAGAGAATCATTAGTGGAATCAAGAGAACTACTAGAAGCAACACTGTTGGATTTAACATGATCATTGTTACTACTAGAAGAAGAATCTTTTGTTACTCTTATTGCTAGATTTTACTTGTGGCATGTAAGTAGACAAGAGTAAACGCTTGCCAATGTAAGAAGAACTTTTCTTGCGAAGATCATCATTGATTTCTTTTAAGAACCCATGCTCTTGCTCAAGGTTGAGATTTTCAAAGTGTAGCTTATCATGAGTCTTTAAAAGCTCTCGATGATCTTCCAAGGTAGTTTCATGAGCTAACTTAAGATTGTTTAGTTCTTTAGTTAGATGCTCAACCTCCTTCTTATCATCGTCATTCCTTTTATCTTGATTAGCATGATTAATAGCAATTTCATCATAGTTTTCATCACTAGAGTTGTCAACAAGTAAATCATCATCACCTAGGAAATCATCTTCATCACTATTGAAATCAACATACTTGGGGTGTGATACCTTTGGGCCTTTAGCGATGAACCATCTTCCAATTCCTTCATTTGGTGAGTCAAATATGTCGTAGGAGTTGGTTGACACAAGTGCTAGACCGGCAACACCTTCATCTTGAGTATATTCGGAGTCGGAGTGATAACTTCTCTCGGAGTGATTGTCGGAGTCAGAACCGGACACCCATTCACCAACAAGAGCTTGATGTCTTTGTTTTATGTAGCTCCTTGATGACGTGTCCTTCCTTTTCGAATCCTTGCTTCTCCAGGATGTTCTTCGTTCATAACGATCATCTGTACTCCTTCTCTCTCTTGGAGGTGATTCTTCTCTTCTACTTCTCCTTTTGGGTGAATCTTCTCTTCTTTTGTAGGGAGACATACACTCATTGGAGTAGTGTCCAGGTCTTCCAAAATTGTAGCAATTATGCTCACGACTCGAAGATCTTTTTTCATTATAGGACCTTGTCTTGGAACTTCTTTCTTTGCTTCTACTCATGTAGAACTTGTTGAAATTCTTCACCATTAGGTTCAATTCCTCATTGAAGGTTTGTTTCTCACTTGATGACGTGGAAACATCACATGAGGCTTTGTAAGCACCTCTAGACTTGTTGTGAAACTCTTCTCTATCTTTGAGTGACATATCATGAGCAACAATTTTTCCAATCACTTTCGGTGGCTTGAGATCTTTGTAATTGGGCATCATTTGGATCAATGTGCACAATGTTCCATATTTTCCATCCAAGGCTCTTAGGATCTTCTTGATGATGAATCTATCGGTCATCTCTTCACTTCCTAAGCCGACAATCTCATTTGCGATGAGAGCAAGCCTAGAGTAGATTTGAGCGACACCTTCACCATCCTTCATTTTGAACTTGTCAAGTTGACTTTGAAGCACATCCAATTTCGATTCTTTGATGGAGTCGGTACCCTCGTGCATATCAATCAAAGTATCCCAAATTTCGTTTGCATTCTCAAGACGGCTGACTTTGTTGAATTCTTCGGGGCACAATCCGTTGAAGAGAATATTGCAATCTTGAGCATTGTATTGCAGCATCTTCAACTCTTCCGCTCTAGCTTCATGGTTCGGTTCTCTCCCGTCAAAGAATTCACCTTGCAAGCCAATAGACACAATAGCCCAAATGGTGGGGTTATGTCCAAGAATATGCATTTTTATCTTATGCTTCCAACTAGCAAAATTAGTACCATCAAAGTAAGGACCTCTACGGTGGTAATTTCCCTCGCTAGACGCCATACTCTCCTAGGTTGTGAAACCAAGGCTATGATCACCAAAGCAATGGAATCAAGGCAAATGGAGACCAAAGCTCTGATACCACTTGTAGGATGGAAAGTATGTCTAGAGGGGGGTGATTAGACTACTTGACCAAATAAAAATCTAGCCTTTTCCAATTTTAAGTCTTGGCAGATTTTAGCAACTTATCACAAGTCAAGCAATCAACCTACACATGCAAGTCTAAGAGTATAGCAGCGGAATGTAAAAACATTGCACATGAAGGTAAAGAGAGGATTTTTTAGGGAGCAAACACAATGTAGACAGGAGATTTTTGGCGTGGTTCCGATAGGTGGTGCTATCGTACATCCACGTTGATGGAGACTTCAACCCACGAAGGGTAATGGATGCGCGAGTCCACGGAGGGATCCACCCATGAAGGGTCCACGAAGAAGCAACCTTGTCTATCCCACCATGGCCATCGCCCACAAAGGACTTGCCTCACTAAGGTAGATCTTCACGAAGTAGGCAATCTCCTTGCCCGTACAAACTCCTTGGTTCAACTCCACAATCTTGTCGGAGGCTCCCAAGTGACACCTAACCAATCTAAGAGACACCACTCTCCAAAAGGTAATAGATGGTGTGTCGATGATGAACTCCTTGCTCTTGTGCTTCAAATGATAGTCTCCCCAACACTCAACTCTCTCTCATAGATTTGGATTTGATGGAAAGATGATTTGAGTGGAAAGGAACTTGGGGAAGGCTAGAGATCAAAATTCTGGTTGGAATGGAATATCTTGGTCTCAACACATGAGTAGGTGGTTCTCTCTCAGAAAATGTATGTTGGAAGTGTAGGCATGTTCTGATGGCTCTCTCCATGAATGAAGAGCGGGTGGAGGGGTATATATAGCCTCCACACAAAATCTAACCGTTACACACAATTTACCAAACTTGGTGGGACCGAATCATGAAACTCGGTCAGACCGATTCAGTTCAAAATGTGAACGTTAGGCTTTTC
This sequence comes from Triticum dicoccoides, assembly GCF_002162155.2. Classification (NCBI taxonomy): domain Eukaryota; kingdom Viridiplantae; phylum Streptophyta; class Magnoliopsida; order Poales; family Poaceae; genus Triticum; species Triticum dicoccoides. The sequence continues at coordinate 243,396,665 of NC_041390.1, read as the reverse complement.
GGTGGGACCAACATGTCAACTCGGCGGGACCGATTTCATTAGGGTTAGGGCATAACGTAATCTCGGTGAGACCGATCACATAAACTCGGTAAGACCGATTTCTCTAATAGGCAAATAGGGAGTTTCTCAGGCAAACTTGGTGGGACTGAATCACTCATTTCGGTGAGACCGAAACGTTACGAAAAGGAAATAGAGAGTTTGCATTGTGAACTCGGTGGGACCGATCGCTCATCTCTGTTAGACCGAAACGTTACGAAGGGAAATAAAGAGTTTGCCATCCCATCTTGGTAAGACCGAGATCCGTATCGGTAAGACCGAACTAATTAGGGTTTCAGGCTATGGCTATGTCAAATGAACTCGGTGACGCCGGATAGATCAAATTGGTGGGGCTGAGTTTGACTTTTGGTTTGGAACATACGTGGAAATGAGAAAATGGTTGATGGCTTTTGGAGCATATCACTAAGCATTTTGAGCAAGCAAGCCATTAAGAAACACCTCATCCCATTTTAATAGTATTGGCTTTTCCTATGGACTCAATGTGATCTTGGATCACTAAAATGAAAATATAGAGTCTTGAGCTTGAGACAATGTGTGTCCTTAGCATTTTGAGGGGTCCACATTCCTAGTCCATGCCATGCCAATCATTGAACTTTCTGAAATGATCATCTTGAAAGAGCATTAGTTCAATGAGTTATATGTTGTTAGGAATTACCAAAACTACCCAGGGATAGTTGCACTTTCAAATCTGAATTTCCTGCATCGTTTGTCCAAAAAAACACCTCACTGTATGATTGTCCTACCACTCCACCCCAGAGCACACTACTAAGGAAGAGATGGTGTCCTGCTGCGCTGAGTTTATCGCCGCATGCGGCCGCACACCCACGTGAGCGGACCAAGAAGCATTACATGTATCGATGAGTTTTATCTTAATTATTGCAAGCAGAGATTTAATGCACCTTGAAATATGAGCATGTGATGGGAATTAATAAAAATATGACTTATAAAATGGAAAAACTTAAATTTTGGTACTAGTACAATACTCCCTGCTTTCCGGTTTATAGGGCTCATCTAAAAAATTGTTTTCCTGTTTTACAAGTCTCAATTCTACTAGTACTTACCATCACATGTTTGGATTTCGAGGTGCATTAAATCACCCGATGCAAGTATCAAGAGAAAACACCAATGCATGTAGAAGTTCATGGAAATTTAGTGGTCATGCATGCATGCATTGTAGGAGTAATTAATGCATCAGTAAACATAACTTTTAGAGAAAAATGAGCGTACTAGTTAAGTACTTGTGCAAACTACAAAATTTATTCCACCACTCACCGTCTACCTTGGTTGGAGAGATTGTGAAACTGAGCCTTATAAACCGGAAAAGGAGGGAGTACTTATAGTCTTACAACCTTCGTACATCATTCCTATTGTACTTGCTCTAAACGCTCACCATCTAGTACTTCATTGGTTGGTTTCAATATTTGAATTGAGCCTCGTAAACCCATACACTTGATGTTGTGCGGCTACCATTCAAATTTGAATTATGCACATGAAATGTGTAGAAACTCAATTAATGTATAACAAAGCCAAACGAACCCGGAATAATTCCAAAATCTAGCACGTTTCTTCTATTTGGTCTAATTTGACTATGTAAAAAAATTAAGGCGGGAGAAGGCAGTGTACGTATGTCGTTTCGCACACGTAGGTGACACGTTCCCTCTTGGTACCACGAGCCTTCTTGAGGGAAGCTCCGGTTTGCAACAAGCTTACACCAAAGCTTGTCCCAATTCAGCCAAAAGAATTACCGCAGCATGTTGGTGCCATGTCATGACACCATGCCAAGTTTCATGATTGTCAGGCATGTTTTGGAATTACAAGAATTAAAAAACCAAGTTTCTCAATCTTTCCAGCCGAGCCACCACACCCAGATGTTTGAATTTGACTCCCATCTCTTGCATGGGACCTATAAATTCACCCAATGACACACATGTGATTTTTCAAACAACTTTGGTGCACTGGAGCCTGTGCTTGTAGTTCAAATTTGAATTATGCACATGAAAAGCGTAGAAACTCAATTAATGCATAAAAAGGCCAAACGAACCCGGAATAATTCCAAAATTTAGCACATTTCTTCTATTTGGTCTAATCTGCCTATGTTAAAAAAATTAAGGCGGGAGAAGGCAGTGTACGTATGTTGTTTCGCACATGGAGATGACACGTTCCCTCTCGGAAGCACAAGCCATCTTGAGGGAAGCTTCAGTTTGCAAGAAGCTTACACCAAAGCTTGTCCCAATTCAGCCAAAAGAATTGCCGCAGCATGTTGGTGCCATGTCATGACACCACGCCAAGTTTCATGATTTTCAGGCATGTTTTGGAATTACAGGAATTAAAAAACCAAGTTTCTCAATCTTTCCAGCCGAGCCACCACGCCCAGATGTTTGAATTTCACTCCCATCTCTTGCATGGGACCTAGAAATTCACCCAATGACACACATGTGATTTTTCAAACTACTTTGGTGCACTGGAGCCTGTGCTTGTAGTTCAAACTTGAATTATGCACATGAAATGTGTAGAAACTCAACTAAAGCATAACAAATGACAAACAATCCCGGAATAATTCCAAAATTTAGCACGTCTTGCTTCATCCGAGCAACTTTACTCTTGGAATTTTGGAATACGAGCACATTCAACGTGGAGTGAAATGATGGTTGCTTCGCCCGAGCAACTTTTACTAGTACTGCGGTAAAGGTGGGGATCTGTTATTTGACTGCTCATTAGTCATTATTACTACAGCACAACGAGCGGGGTGAATCTTGCCAGCGGTACATGCCACTTGGACCTGGATTCTGGATGTTCCACATGTGGGCGAATGGAAGTTTGAATGATTTGTGGCATTGCTATCAAGCTTCCGGGATATGTTTATATGTACACATAATTTTCCAGCAGAATGAAATTGTGATGTAATGCTATGAAGCTTTCAACTTTGGTTTCATGTGTCCTCTTGCCTCCAAAGTTGTCTCGTTACAACATTCCATGAAATACAAAGGAAATTAACGTGCATGCTAATCATCTAAAAAAAGCGTCAATATTTACATCACAGCTGAATACAGAGTTGTGAGAATGTGTAAAAATAAAGAAAAATAAAAAATTGAAGGATGATGTTTGTAGGCATGGTTCAATTTCCTATTGTTCATTGGTTGGCAGCTAGTTTCACGCAGCTCTGTGGAAGTGAACAAAACATGTTAGCAAAGAAAGGATTCTATGGACGACATGGATCATCCTACCATTTTGTGCAGTTCCATGAAAATCGAGCTGAGCATCCTTGTTTGCAAAGATATTGAACAAGTGTGATTACATTAATACCGGCACCAGTAGTAGTTGATGAAACACACACACACAAGTAGAAGCTGGTCACCTTTGCAATATCTCATAAAACTAACCACTTATTGGAGAAGATTAGGCTCGGAGTTGGATGGGGAGGATAGCAAAACCAAACTCCCTTTGTGCAGTCACACTGAAATGTAGAGACGTTGCCCTTTTGACATTTTAGTAAACTGCACAAGACACTCCTAAGAAAAAAGTGATTTGTGCAGTTCACCAGAAGGTCGCAGTATGGATAGCCTTGTTTGCAAAAAATATGTAGACAGAAAATAATTACTGCCCAATAATAGTTTAAGACACATATGCCGACAAAAAGAAGCATATTTCATCATGTCATAAGGGAAAGATAGCAGTATGGTGGTTTATCTAAAATGGTGTGAGGATGAGATTGCAAGATAGAAAGTACGCCGGCTGACATACGTTTTAGGCAAAGAACTAAAGAAGATCCACATGCGGTAACATGGGAAGATGGGCAATGGATCAAGTCCGGAGGAAGTTGTACCTGAGAGTTGTCATGATGTAACTAGGAAGGCGCTGGCTGCCGGGATCTGCCCATACTGTGGCAGCGAGCAGGTGGCGAAGGCTCTACCTAGCTGGAGCTTGGTCATATATAATGGAGGGTACCGCAGATCGGGACGTGCTGCCTCCACTACAAAAAGACACATCCGTGACATTTCGGGCCGAAGGAAATTTTTTTCCGTCATGCTTATGACACTTCTATGACGATAATTGTGACAAAACTCGGTATCATCATAGATGTGGTGGGCTCCTACTTCTATGACCAAAAAGTCATGACAGAAAATGGGCTTTTCATCCAGGGCAGGCTGGAGACGCAGCTGCATGACATTCTTTGGGCCATCCATGATGGAAAAAATTGTGGTAGAAGCGAGGGCGAGGAAAATGTCAGGGAGTTCCCGGTTACGGTGGGTGGTCAGGGCCGAGCAATGCATGGAGGTTTGCGTGTTTCTCTTGTACATGTACGCGCATGTGTGTGAGGTGTTGCGCTCTAACTAAACCCGTGCGAGGCGTTGGGCTCTAACTGAACCCGAATGATTGCACTAGCTATGTTACTAAACCCCGATCGATGCCTTGTTGTTAACTGAACCCGAGTGATTCCTTCGCTGCTGCTGCTAACTGAAGCCGATCGAAGTTGCCTCTTGATGAACAGTTCCCGGTGGGGGTGGATGAACAGTTCCCGGTGGGGGTTGGATGAACAGGATCCCATGGTAGTAGAGGCCATTGCCACTTGATGAACATGACCCCGACCGAGGAGGCCTGGGGGTGGATGAATAGTAGCCGGTTGAGTGACCCCGTACGTGGAGGGCTAGTTGAACAGGCCCCCGTGGAGGGGCTGGTCGAATAGGACCCTGTGGAGGGCTGGTTGAACAGTAGCCGGCGGAGGGCTGGATGAACAGGACGGCCCCGTGGAAGGCTGGTTGAATAGAAGTTGGTGGAGGGCAGGATGAACAGTAGCCCGTCGAGGGGTGGTTGAACAGGACCCCGTGAAGAGGGATGGTTGACCAGTAGCCGGTGGAGGAGCTCTGGAGGTTGGATGAACATGAGCATGTGGATGAATAGTCGCAGGTGGAGGCTGGAGGAGGTCAAGGTGGATGAACAGTAGCCCGTGGAGGCTGGAGGAGGTCGACGGTGGAGATGAACTGTATCCTGTGGAGTCCCATTTTGCGGTACGCCACACCCATCCCAGTGAACAGGACCCCTGTTTCGACTGTAGCGCTCCAACACAAGTCTGTTTCTTCCGTTTTGCAGCATGACACACCCCTCCCAATCAACAGGACCCCATTTCGACCGTAGGAGGTCGAAGAGAAGTCCACTTCCTCCGTTTTGCGGTACACCACACCCCTCCCGGTGAACAGGATCCCGTTTCGACCGTAGGTGGTCGAACAGAAGGCCTTTTCCTCCGTTCTGTGGTACGCCAGGCCTCGTTTTGATTGGCTGTTCCGTCCAAGCCGGTTGGCTCCCGATGAACACGACGCATTCCGTTGCCTCCCAATGAACACGACGACGTAGTTTCTCCATTCCGACCCAGCCGGTTGGCTGCCGATGAACAGGACGCCGTCGCTGCCTCTCCATGTACACGAGTTGTGGCCGTACATATGCACGAGTAGGCGTTCGAGACCCTGCATGTATGTATGTACGTGGCCGTATTTTTTTGGCGTGTGGTTGTATGTACGTGTACACGGTTTAGATGGGATAGCCTGAACTGCTACATGTGGGGCTCTACTATGACATGTGCTGCTACTTACTCGGCCACGGTTCATCGTTGCAGAGCGACCGATCGACCAGTATGTTTGTACACGTTTGCGACAAGATAGACAACGGTACGTACGCTTCGACCGGGAGGGTCCCAGCTGTTAGGGAGGATAAGGACGCACTTCCTTGCATGTGAAGATATAGCTGCTGGGTCCCAGCTATCAGGGGGAATCATTTTTTGCCCATAATAAGGACGCACTTCCTTGTGTGCGAAGATGTAGCTGGTGGGTCCTAGCTGTTAGGGGGAGAAAACGTTATTTTTCAGGGTAAAAAGGATGCAGTTGCATGCATGCGTCCATGGGCGTTGTGCGTCCCCACTGTCAGCCTCTCATGTACAATCATCTTCCGATGACTCTCGTTTGTTGACCATGTTGACCACACCGTGCCGAACGCACCAAGGCCGGTGGACGACGGCGAGTCCCCATACTGGAACGACTCGGAGGTTGGGACGACGCGGCAGTGGAGTAGCAGATGGAGACGAGTGGGAAACTTGACTGGTTCGGGTGTGCAGCAGCACTGCCGCCCACGAGAGACAGGAGCAAGGAAAGAGGTTGAAGAAGGAGCACGGCTGTTGGATTAACATCCAACGGTCCAACTACTAGAATCATTTGTTGATTAAGTTGACAGAGCCCTATGTACACGTCAGCTTAGTAGGCCCACAAGTCAGCCACCAAATCTGCCGGGTCCCAACTGTCATCGGGAGGAATAGTTTTTTCCCATAACAAGGACGCACTTGCTTCAATGTGAAGATACAGCCAGTGGGTCCCAGCTGCCAGGGGGAGGAAACATTTTTTTCAGCTTAATAAGAGGAAGTTTCCTTGCGTGCGACCATGAACCTCGTGGGTCCCCGCCATCAGGTTCTCCATGTAGAGTCCTATTCCGATGACTCGTTTGTTCACCACGCCGCGCCGAGCACAGCGAGGCGATGGACGACGGCGAGGCCCCGTATGGGAATGACCTAGAGATGGGAAGACGCGACAGTGGAGTCGCAGATTGAGAGGAGTACAAGGGTTATAACTGGTTCTAGTGCGGCGTGGGGTTGTAGTCGGTGGAGAATAACAGGAGGTGTGGAGGGGTGGAGGGATAGCCTGGCCGGCGGTGGGGTAGCTCTTCATAGCGATGCGTGCTAAGCAGAGCCGCTAGCCGCCGGAGGCCAGAGAAGGTGGTCCCAGTGACGCTGGAGGAAGAAGACGAGAGATTGAAGGTGCATGCCGGCCGTTGGATATAAATCCAATCGTTGTGGATGTAATAATCATTTGTTGACCAAGTTGACAACACCTTGCGTAGGCTTCGACCCATTGGCCCACATGTCAGCCTCTAAAATGTGGCATATATTTAACCCATGTTTTCTAGAATTTAAAGTCCATTTGCTCGGCTGGGTGAACAAATAATTTCATGTCAATGCGGCCCTAATATTTTCTAAGAAATCCCAGCCCATTTGCACTTTCTTGAAATACATGAATTAGCTGGGCTCGTTCTATATGTAATGTTAGGTTAGAAGGAGCAACTAATATCAAAAAATAAACCGGAGCGATACATTTTTTATATATAAAATTAACAAATTAGCGAGTTATTGCGCAAAGCAAAAATGTGCCCTTATTATTACATTGATCCTTAAAATCTTCGCAAGCTTTTGTACACAATCATCTGGATTTTCCTGGCCCGTGAGTCAAAAACAACTAGGATTTTCCTTGACAACTACTGTTAAACATTTACTTTTATAAGTTAATAACACGTGGGATGTCTTTATAATGTATATATAAGCCTCTATTAAATATACGATAATAGTAATAATATAAATATATATAATGTGGTTAGAAGGGAAAACATAAATTGGACACAACATTATTATTCTTATATAATGATAAATAGAACAATGATCTGCGTTTTATTAAAAAATACATTGGGCTGCCGATCTTTAAGAAAAAAGTAAAACCTATATTGGGAGGCCCATAGGCCGCTACGTACATGGTGGACCTCAAAAAATAAGTTGAAACCACTATCTCTGTATGTCGTGGGCTACACATGTTAAAAAACAAAACCTAGGCCTAGCTGATACTTGTTCGCCCTTTGGAAAAAAATGATACCAGCTAGATCCTCCATACCCCTTTCCTGGAACAACAACAACAAAGGATCCTCGATACCCCTGGAAAAAAACTCCCTGATGACAGTCATCGTTAGTAATTTATTTCGTTTATTGACTAAGGTTGAAAAACCCGTGGGCCCCAACATCAGTATACAATTAGGAGGAAGCTTTTTTTACAATGGGGCACTTTCTTGCATACGGCTTGGACCTGGTGGGTCCCCACTGTCAGTCTCTCGGTGTACTGTCCTCTCTAGATTCCTCTCGTTTGTTGAGCATGTTGACAATGACATACGACGGCGCCACGACGAGCGCACATGGACAGGAAAGAACCGGAGCCGGGGTAGACGCCTTCATTCTTTCTAACATACCGCACTAGCCCGGTGGCTGCAGCCTTCTCACCCAGAAGTTGTATTGCCCGGCTTTGATTCCAACTGGTGCAGTTGGAAAATATCTAACACTTGCCAAAATTTCGTCCCTAGTTTACCCATTTTTCGCACATTCAACATTGTCTTGCCATTTTGAAAGTAGCATATCTTTTTGACTTTGCATCATATGATGATGTGCTATACATGAATGTTGATCAGCATGATGTTAACTTGTTGTTAGTTCCATTTTTTACCATGAATAAAATTTCAACATTCTATTATCCATTTTTGAAAAGTGCATGTTGATTCAAATGCTCTGCCTCTGAAACATGCAGTTTCTTATCTGAAAATCACTTCAACAAGCAGCCATCACCGGTGTTGGATTCGACGTTGCGCTTCTTCAATCCCCCAGCAGGCGCGAGGGGGAAATAAACTTCTGTCCCGTGCTGCCGGTTGGGGAATGGAGCGAACTGGATTAAAGAGGGGGTCGGCGGCGCGACTGAAGAAGCACATCAGACACGATTTTTTCAGTGGATGGCTCTTGATGGCCTTTTTTACTTGCCTCTGCACCATACAACTTGTATTTTAGCCTCCCAGTCCATGGTGGACCAGCAGCCCATTTGCTGGGCGGGCTAACCTACAGAAAGCAGCACTAGATTTTTCATCAAGCCCCAAAAACATTACAGCAGGGGTTGAGCGGGGGAGGGGGGAAGACAAAGCAAAAAGATTAAAAAGAGCGGATGTGTCGTTGCTACCCTAACAAAGCAGGTGCAATTCTTCTCAGGAAGAAGGTTTTCCGTTGACACCCACACGTCACAAATCCCACTGTAGACATACTAACAAGTTCACACACAAGTACAACAGAAAAGGTAAACATTCGTATCAAACTCAGGTTCACAAGACACGTTCATATTCATAGTCGACATTCAGAATCAACAACTCAAAAGATTCATAATACAGCAGTTCAGCATGTCTATGCATCCAAATGATTAATAGATCACAAGACAATATTCATAGATAATTCACAAAAAGATTCAGATATACACATGTTCAGTATGTTTATGCATCCAAATGATTGAGATCACAGCCAATATCATCCCTGGACAAACTTTAATTACCTAGGGTACAGACTGGTAAATGGTGTTCGGTCAGAGGTACTTCTTGCCAAAATTAATGCTTGTATGAGTAAACATTCGAGTACATAAGAGGCAACACAGACAATCTGAACTTTGCTTGTAGGTTTATCCTTGAAATAGTGGCCTCGTGCGAAGGGAGGTTTGAGCAACTTGGCCACTACTTTCATCCAACTAGTTTACTGGCTCATCTTGGTCCTGTAGCTCACCAAAATTCTACATTGCAGACAAGAAAGGAGGGGGTTGAGAAAATGAACCACTCAAATTTTTTGTGCAGTTCAACTAAAATGGAGCATCCTTGGCGTGCAGACTGATTAAGTGCCAGATGAATATACACGTCAACCAACTTGTTTGGAATCTTTAGAATCCATGCCATACAGTTCGCTACCATATGTGTCGATAACCAAAAGGCACAAGTTGGGACCAAAGACTGGACTACATTTTTCTGGGCTATGCGCTAAGCAATATTTTTGGCGTTCACTCTCCTAATACTTGGAGTTTGACAACTGGTTGACGTTGGTTGATACTCGAATGAATATAGGCACTTCTTCTTGTTAACATCGATGCTTGTCTGAGTGAACTTTGGAGTACATAGCAGCAGCATAAGTATCTTTCCATATGATATTTTTGTGCAGTTCTACTGAAATCGCCCAATGTAATGATTTGCCTGCGAGTTCAGGCTCCAAGTTACTCCTTTATGGAATCGGCAAATAGTAGCACAATACCAAATTACCAATACATATGACACGCACAATAATCAGGATAAAGACTGGTACCAACCTGTGTGAGGTAGCATATCAAATACTATTTCCTTTGACTGGAAGCCGAGATAATCGAAGCGACTAACAAGAAAGGAAGGCAGCAAGCCAAGATAAGCGACTGACAGGAAAGGAAGGAAGCAGTCGAGGCAATGAAGCACCCAAAGTTTTTGTGCAGTTCCACCAAAATCGAGCATCCCTGTTGGCACATATATGGAGAAAGTGAGATTACTGTAATAGTGGGACTAGTTGATGAAACATACACTAACAAATAGAAGCACCCTCATTATCTTAGTGGGTAAAGTTAGCAACATAGTAGTCTTGCTTAAGGAGAGGTATTAGTTTATTTAATCAGTGCCAATTAGCTCAACACTCAAAGCATTGCCATGTATCATAGGTTGCAAAACTTTAACATGCAAAGATAAAGGAGTTTCTCATGACAGTAGCACGATACAAACAGATATGACAACAAACTAATATGGATGAAGGCCTTAGGCCGGTACCAACCTGAGCAAAAAAGCTTATTCATGTAGTCCCACAAGAGATGATAAAGAACTCACTGGAATCACTCAATAGTATATATTTTTGTGCACTTCAAATGTATGCTTGAAATCACTCTTGTTTACCAGTGATGAGATTATATCGAAACATTATCAATAACTTCCAGCAGAGTTAAAGCACTAGCTGGGATACAGTTCATTGTATTGCCTTGTGTAGTTCCACTAAAATGTATGATTGTCACAACATGATCCCTGTTTGCACAAGTAGGAACAAGGTGAAACCTTTATTAGCTTAGTGAGAAAGGATAGAAAGACATTAGCATATTACTCTAATAGTAGCATCAAATTCATGATGGATAATACGCAAAACATTGCCTCATTGAACCAATGGCAATAAATTGACATGCAAAACAATAGCACTATTATGTCATGACACTACCAAGATTCCCTCCCTGCTCCACCACATGATTCACCTCCGCAAACACACATACACACGTACATGATTCAACATAGGGTGCTACTAAAGATTTGTTTAACTCTGACAGGAAAATTAGGTAGCAATAAATTAGTGCTACTTAAGTACTCCTAATTAATTAAGTGGCCTTGTAGGAGAGACAACAGAAGTGGAAGGGCTCCCTGGAGGATCGTCGCACATGTAAGTTAGACGTTGCCGGAGCCCTTGAATGGCCTCGACTGAGGCCTCGGCTTCAGCAAGATCACCTTGGCACTGTTGATCGTGTAGAGCTGGGTCACAAATGCATCCAGAATCCAGTTAATTAGTATGATGTGTTGTCAACTCAAGTACAACTCTGTTGTATTTCTCTATCTATCTCTACTCTACTCTTATCTACTCTACTCTTATAAAAAACAGAGTTGGTCATGATGGTGTGCCTGCCATCCTGCAATATAGGCCATCTGATTTATATCTAACGGATAGGAAGGAAACTATGGCAATTTTGCAAAAAGGTACCCACACCCCTCTCCACATTTGCAAATAAGGCCTTCCCTCGTTCATCCTTTTCTCTCACAAGATAAACCACTCATACAAATGCATATTGATGTTACGTGTAACGCACGGGCATCTTGCTAGTCTTCCAAGTAAATTAAGACTAGTTGCAACACAGCAATACAATACCACAAGCAAGATGTCAGGATAACATAGGACGGTACCATCGTGTGATCTCCATTTCCTCTTTATTCTTCTTCTTCCTCCTCTTCATGCTTTGTTTCTCTTTCTCCTCACCAGTTGGTGAAACCAAGTACATGATTGGCCTTCTATTTCAGAATTGGTTTTGTTAGTGAGGGAGTACAAGTGTACTAGTAAACAATATCATTATTTTCTCATGGCAGTCGCAAAATAGAGATGAACACATGCATTTAATATCATTCTTACCTAAAGGAAGGTTATGGTGCCAATATGGATGATGAGGATTGGAACACATATCTCCCTTTGTGCAGTTCCACCGAAATGAACCAACGGTTCCATTCTAACATTCCAGTTAAACAACACAAAATTTACTTCTTTGAAGAAGTGTTTTGTGCAGTGCACCAAAAGGTCACAATAGCAACGAGGTGAAATGGATATCCCTGTTTGCACAAAAATCTACAAGGAAACAGTCAGAGTCTCAAACAATTACTGGCAAAAACATTTGGCTAAACTTGTCGTGGCTTATAACAGTGGCATGGCTTCATTTTACTAGGGGCATTAGATTAAGAATAGCTAAATATTTGGTATAAGGGCATGGGACAGTGGGTGCACCAGCAGTCCAGCACCATGTACCTAAACCGGGGCATAAAGTGGTGATTCAGAGTTTGTTGCCCCGAGAAACAAACATCCAAGAAACATACCTGGGTTGGTCCCACTTTGTTCACTCTAGCCACCTACTCCTATGTGTGGATAGAAAATCTAGTCCTGGTCATACCACTATGTACAGTGTTTCCCCTATATTTCCCTTTTCGACCAAGAGACCGGTTGGATGACCAGTCTGTACTACTTTCACCCCCTTTCCTTCCTGTTCGTACCAAGTCCGATGTACATACTAAATTCCCCCACCTTTATTTCTTGTTTGAACCAAGTACAAGATTCAACTCCATGAAGTAGCTTTACCTCTTACAATAGAAAAAAATAGGTGACATTGGACCATCCAATTGAGAGGGCTGAGAGGTAGAAAATGATGCACATGCAGCGACCTAGCGAGCTGGGGAAGGAAGATATACCTAAAGGTCGTCAGGATGTGGATAGGTGGGCGGCGGGATGTCGGATCCGCCCACACTAGGGCAACAACGAAGGGATCGGAGGACCTCCCACGTCGGCGCTCGGCCAGAGATAACGGGGCGGCCGACAGTGGGTCTCCTCCCTCGCCGTCGACGACGGCCTAAACGCTGCCCCTCCTCCCCTTCATCGGCAGAGGCGGATATGTCCGGATCCGTAACCAGCGGTGAGGATAGAAAGGCAGTGTTACCACCGCTATCTTGTTTAGATCTGGAGAGGACGAGAGTGTGTGAATAGAGCAACCCTAGCAAGCAAGCGTGGAGGCTCTGGCCTATATATATACGTATAGTGGGGTAGTTTTCTTTTTTCACTCCATCAAAATAATCGTTTAAAATTGTGTACGTGCCAGTTTGCTACTTTTTATTTTTTTGAGTTGTTGATTGTTTTTTGAGATAGCTACCCGCTTATTCCAAGTGGTGTTACGATGTGCCAGGTCGCACTTTGTATCGTTCAAGTCTGGTACTAGACCCTCCATTAAATCAACAACCACCGCCTCATAAAATTTGTGAACAAGCCCACGACTAAAATTATTGGAAACATGGGCTGCCGCAACATGCATTATTATTTATATTTTCTATGTGGGAGAATCCTCAAAACAAAATGCTTGATTTTTACTACTACACGCCTTCTCCCTAGCCCATACGCGCGGTGGCTCGCAGACGAGGACATGCTTTTGCTTACTACAACAAGCTATCCCTCCTGCACGCGGTGGATAGACATGCATCAGTTGATTCAATACTGTAGAAGTAGTAACATCATTGTTCGTCTTCTCAAAGAGGCAAAGAGCCAAGTGCAACCCGAACGTGGTCGTTGCGAACGCTCGCATGCCAGTCTTTGTGTAGGGGTGGGGCGTGGTGCGGAGCCTTGGAGCACGCATATAGCCAGGCTCTTGCATGAGACAAAATTGTTATGTAAGCAGGCTATAAGCCCACTATTGTAGTACTTGCTAGTATAGCCCTGTAAACTGGAAAGGAGTATTTGCCTTTCTAGAGATTTCAACAAGTGACTACAGCCTATATGAGTACATATGGAACAAAATGAGTGAATCTAGACCGTAAATAAATACGTAGTTCTCTCGTTTTCCTCTCCGCCTTGGTCGCGGTGCACAATATTGAGTATATGACTAGCCACTCTATCTACATGCGGGACATCAAAGCATCCGGGCCCGCGTGCCATCCAACAAATCACAGCGAGGTGCTACAATCGAGACTCACCGGTCACCCCGGTGTGGCCGTCATGACCCGTCATATCACAAAACCCACACCTTTACCAGAAGTGGTAAAGTAGCCCTGAAGTGGCCTCAAAATTGGACTGGATGAAGCAACCATCATTTCATTGGAACACTCGTTGAAGCCCTTTCTCCCCTTTCTTGAAGAAAACCTCACTCCAGGCTACTCACTTCTGCCATTTTTCTTCTGTACCGACGAAGGAAAGGTGGGCGAATCAGTGATGCTACTATATTTTCATTCCAAGAATCTTCTTTTTGCGAAACACCGACCGATTCTCACAGCCTATTATTTTCCTGTTTTCAGTGCGATTGTGGTTTCCCTTTGATTGCTTTTTGTTTGTTAGTTCATTGATGGATCCAGGAGCACTAGGCAAAGAGTTGCAGACGGACAATCCACTCGAGATAGAGATCTCTAGGAAGCGAGCACCAACGAACGAGTTGACCATGTTGGCGGGCCAACCCATGGATACGAAGAACTCCAAGAAACAAGCATTGGCCAAAGAGTTGATGATGTTGGTGGACGAACTCCTCAAATCAAGCTAGAAGAACAGCAAGGGCCCCACCGTGCCTACCCCAAAAATTCTAATGGCCACCTATGAGAGGCTCAAGGCCAAGTTTGAGGAGATAGTTGCCGTTGAGAAGAAGTATTCCCCTGACAAGGCGATGGCCCCCATTGAGGACGAGGAGATGGCCCTCGGAGGGACGGGATCCCCCAGTGAGCTACACCAGGTAAAAAATAATGGCTTACCATAGTTGTCGGTTTTGATTATTTGCAATGTGCTTGCTAATATTTTAGGGTTGTGCCATTGGAGGTCCTTGATGATTTCGATGTCGCGGTCCGTCTTGTGGACAACGCCCCAGAGATCGTTTTCGATGCCGCGGTCTGTCCTATGGACATCACCCTGGAGATCAATTCCGATGCCGCTGTCCATCCTGTGGACTTCGCCCCAGAGATTAATTCCGACATCGCAGTCCATCCTATGGACATCACCCCAGAGATTGATTCCCATGTCACTTTCCATGCTGTGGTCATTTCCTGAGAGATCGATGACAAGAAATAGTTGGCCGCGCTAATCCTTCAGGGTAGTTTGCATTGTGTTTAATTACCAGAACAATGCATGTTATGAAACCATCTTAGGGCTAGTGCACTGTCTTGTGTGGGCGGTACTTGCTACTTTTGTTTGATAGTGAATCATGCAAACCCTCTCCGAGTTATGGAAACAGATGTATCCTCTCCAACTTTTGATGTAATATATGGCATGCTTAGATGTAAGTTTGACCTGTTTATCATATCAGTAGGGCTTGTCTGATGATTCTTGGTGTTGGTAGGCTAGCTAGCTACTGTGCGAGCTATTATACTTGCAAAACACTCACTGAAGAGAAACGTTGGGGCTGATGAGCTCGTGGTACGCTTATAGGTCTGATCCATCGTCGATCGGCCAATAGCCCAAGCTCCTAAAATTGTAGGCTTAGCATCGATCAGACAATAGTCGGCACAGATACATTCAGGCCTCATTTGGTTCATAGGGTAGAAAATTCATAGCAATAGGAAAGTCATAGGAAATGAGATGACATGTATCTTAAATCCTATGAGTAGGAATAGGAAAGGAGATGCCCTTTGATTCACATCATAGGATTTTTTCCATTGGGTCTAGGCTAATGTTTATTTTCCTATGAAATGCGGAGGATAGGAAGAATTCCTCCATAGGAATATGATTGCATTCCTATAGAAATCCTATCCTATGAAATTCCTACAAGATTCCTCTAAACCAATGGAGGCCTCACATTAATAGCCATCAAAATTGGCACGTACTTGTAACATGCGTGAATGTGTAATTTTTTTGTTGGAAGCGTGAATGTGTAGTGGCGTCGTACTTTCAGAGTGGCTACAGAGAGTGTGTACGTCTGCTAGAGGGGTTGTGAGATGGAGAGAGATCTAGAGAGAGAAAGACCCTCTTTCTACTCCTAATCGTTAGATTGACAAAGGATATTGTTTAAGAACACAAAATCATAGCAGTACAGAGACGTACTCCCTCCATTCCATAATAGATGACTCAACTTTGTATTGCTAACTTTGAAACGGAGGGAGTACAAATCCTAGGCAGGCTAGTTTGGCCTAGTGGGTTCAGTGATATGACGTGGTATAGTGACGTTCGGTCTTCGCGTGTGGTAGCAGTATTGCAGGTACAATAAGTTTTCTTGAAGAAGCGGAATTCAATGAAGTCATGATGGTTCCTTCATCCGACCAACTTATAGTGGGAAAGGTTGGGCCTGTGCTAAGACCGGGGTGGACCAGGATAATTTTGTGCATGGCAGGTGGACCGGGATGGTCGACGTCCCACATGTCGGCGAATGAAAGTATTATTTCCGATATAGAGGACGAGCAATGAGTATTTGTTGTTTACTTTTTACGAAAGCTATTGTCTCCACTGTTATAATAGAGGAGTGTGAAACACGGCAGCCCAACGAACTTGGCATGTGCACAACTCCCTCCTTCCCATGTAATACTACCATAGTGTTGACTATAAGGTTACAATTTTTTCTCACTTTATCTCTATCTATTTCCTCTCAAATGTTATTTACCTTCCTTCTTTAGACACAATTGTTTTTTATACCTCCTTTTTAGAATTAGTTTTTATACCTAGGAGCACGTGTAGATACGGGCTCTTGCAGAGCCCACTCCTTGACTTTGTTAATGCCTCTCTCTCCTCCACATAAGCGGGCTTATAGCCCAGTATTTTACAAGTACTACTTGCTATGAATGTGGGCAGCTGGCATCTGAGGGGGAGCGCACATGGGAGGGGGGGTTTCTGGTGGGCCAGGGCGGTCAGAACCGGGCTTGGAAGTGGTTCGGACTCCCGCATGGCCCACCTCACATTGTCACCATATATTTCTTGGACTCCATGCGCGGCGGGCGGATGATCTCTTCTCCCTCCCCCGTCTCTCTCTTCTCAGTCGACGCTCGCCGAGTGATTATATTTCAGCTATCGATAGTTTATTCAATTGCAGTCCCATGTCTCAGTGAAAATGCAAGACAACTTATGTCCCCGCTAGTGAGCAGCGTGCGACCCGGACTGTCGGGGGTGCGACGCGAACGTGACGCGTACGAGTCATAAGTGTGCTGCCTTTTCGTTTTGAACTTGCAAAGCATAACATTTTTGTGCGATCAATCGATATAAATCTAGAACAAAATGACGAGGGTGGGGCTTTCCCACGCATTAGCCGAGCTAGTTTGAGTGATATGACATGCTACAGTGCCGTCCACTTGCTCCATTTTTATGTAAGTAAGAGTCTACACTCTTACGTGGGAGGAGTGCGAAACATAGCGGATCTGATTTTGATCAAGGGATAATTGTTCCCTGCAAAATAATGGAGCACTATTAGCGATTATAGCATGATAGTTAGGGCATCTCCAGCGTCGCCCCACAAATTTACACCGGCATCTGTCTGAGGACACTGATGCCAGAGGATGCCATCCAATGTTGCCCGCATACCAGACGAAATTTGTGCAAACAAAGCAAATTTCAAATTAACCGGATGAAATTCATTACATTTCAAAAACTTTTACTATAAACTGGACGAAATTCATTACATATTTCGCACAAACCGTACTAAAACCTACTGTAAACCTAATCTAAACGATCACCGGCGCCCAACCACCATGTCCGGCCATGAGCATTGAGAACACCGGCCATTTCCTTTGCCTCCTCCTCATCCACCTCGGCTTTGTCCAGCTCCGCCTCGATAACCTCCTCCTCCGGAGCACAAGGTTCTGAAGATTTCCGCCTCCACGTCGCTGTCAAGCGGCTAATCGGCCACCGATGTTTACCCCACCAAGCTTGGCATCGACTGAGTGGAGGAGCGGTGGCCTTCCTGGGACCAGAGCGACGACGACCTACCATGTACTACTCTTCCTCGTTGTCAGCTGCGCCCGCGCGCGCATGCCGGCTTCATGGTCGTGGAGGCGGAGGGCGGCCAGGGTGTGCCGATGATCTCCTTCGTCTGCTCCTACGACAGTATGTCCAAGAGAGCTTTGGAACGCGCCCAAAGCGGAACCGCCGATGTCCTTCATCTGCTCCTGCGACAGTACGTCCAACAGAGCTTTGGAGTGCCAGGGGGCCATGGTTGGAGTGGTGCCGACAGAAGGAGGGGACCGAAGGAGAATGAGTGTGGGTCTTTGGCTATGGCTGGGAGCTGGGGCTCAAGTTAATATAGCGGGCGAATGGCAATGAGCCGCGACAGGCGGATGGACGGCTAGCGCCGGAGTAGGTTCGTCGGTAGCCGCGTGTCACTAATGTGGGCGGCGGATGGAAGGATGATCGTGGTGTCGTTAAAATGCGGAGTAGTCGCTTGCACCGGGATGCCGCGCGGGTGGCGCTCTGTCGGCCGTCGCGCTGCTGCAATGCCGGCGCTAGTGAGATCGCGTCGGGTGTGAATGCGGATGCTGCTTCAGTGACTTAACTGCAGGTGGATTGTGGCCCAATAGGCATCAGGCCCGCATGTCAGTGACACACCGACTGCACCTGCAGTTAAGTCCGGTGAATGCGGCACTGACTTTCTGGAGAGACAGTGACCATTTCATGAGGGAAGCACGCGCTAGCGATGGAAGGGGTTTCGGTAGGCCATGGCAGCCAGACACTAGCGTGCTGGTAAAATGTGAACTCATGGATGACGAGCCTTTGAAGTGTATGTGGCACATATTGACAACTAGGCGTCCATGCAATAGCTCTTGTCGCCAGCTAGCCTTCGACGACCACCATTAGACACCACACAACCATGCATAACTTACAAATAATGGACGAATCAATCAGACACACACTCGTGTGCAGTGGTACTATGTTTGGTCGCTCACGATAGTACATACTCCGTACCATAGTACCCTCTCTAGCTAGGCTGTTTTATAGATTGTCGTTGTCATGGACGATATACATGAGCAAGGCGCCGAGTCACGAGTATTACCGTTGGGTTTGAGCCAGGTGAATACATGCTCGGTGTTCGCAGAGGCCTCCAGCAAACATCTAAACAGTAATGCTAGGCACCGCCAGGGCGCGCAGGTGACGGGTTCGCCGTTTGTGTTGCGTCGTGAGTAGAACTTTGATTGAGAGGGCGACGTGCATGCATTAGCATGGTTTGACAGCGTGAGCATGAGTGTCTTCACGCATACATGCTAATTGCATCTATGTCCGGTGTGCACTAATGTGTGCATCACGTATAATATAAAAAATCCATTTGTGAATTTAACACAAAGTATTTCATTTTCATTTGGCTGACGAGTGTGCGTTGTAGCGATGAGTCCGTGGTTTTATTCCTCACATACACATAATTTTGGTTTTTATTTCTTTCTCCACTGACAGGTACTCCCGCATAGATAGATAGATAAAGAACACGAGCTGATGAGGCGCATGCGGACTGTTTGACTGGTCAACCAGACAAATATGGAGCTATACACTGAGCCAGTGACCATATAATCACCATATCTCCTATACAATGATCAAAGTGAGCTATCAAGACAAGTTCGATGACCGCCAAAGCATTTTACTCTGTAATAAATGACCAGGATTGAAGGGGAATCCAAATTTCCTTCGTCTTCTGTCCTTGAGCTCTTGACAAACCAATGCACTATACGGTTGTCCGGCCACTCCACCCCAGAGCTCTCACCAAGCGTCGTTCATGCCACCGCGCTGCACACTAATTGGTAAGGAAGCGATCGCATCCCACCGCGCTGAGTTCCTCGCCCCCAACCGCACACAAAATGGAGGGAAGCCATGGCATCCCACCATGCCGAGTTCATCGCCGCTCGCGCCCTCACACCTACGTGGGCGGAATTTGAAGCTGCGAAGGCCAAATGGGCGGTAGATCAAGAGGCGGCCAAAGCCGCACAGAGGGAGCATTCAAGAAAAGAGAGGCCCACCACCACAAGAAAGAAGAGGACACACGCGCTGCTGCGGAGAGGTTGGCAGAGATCCAAGCACGGTGGGGTGTCGCCGACAAAGCCGGGAAGGAGAACGACGTCGTCTAGCCAGCATGTGAGAAGTAGTAGTACTAGTAGTTAGTCTGTGTGTATGTGTCGCCCGTACGTTTGTTTAATTAATTACGAGCATGTACTAGTACTAGTTACTACTGTAGTTTTTAGAGGAAATTACCAGTACATTAGCCTAGACACAATGGAAAAATTCCTATCCTATGCATCAAATGGCATCTCTTTCTCTATAGGAATTGAGATGCATGTCATCTCACTTCCTATGATTTTCTCTAGAGTACTTAGGCATGTACATCATAACATCATCGTGCATTGTGCGTACAACATTTAGGGGTTGTTTGGTTTCCAGCCACATATTGCCACACTTTGCTACACCTCACCTTACGAAAGTTTGACTAAGTTAGGTGGGTGTTTGGTTCTAGCCACACCTAAGGCAAGAAATTTTTATGAGTAGTGAACCCCATATGGCATAGACACAAAAAGTGTGGCAAGATTCCCTTAGGCAAGCCAAAGTGTGGCTAACAATTTGAGCAACTCAAGTTAGGCATGTGTGGCAAGTGTGGCAAAAATAATGTGGCAACGTAAGGCAAATATAGTCACAATCCAAACAACCCCTTAGTGGTATTAAGAGACTGTCGGATTTTGGGTTCCGGCAGACCCTTGAGGTTCGAACACTGGGGTGCGCATGGAGATTTCGCCTCCTACCTACCTGCACTCGTCCGCCTTGCTGGGATCTAAACTATGGAAAGAACAACACAAGAGACACAGGGTTTATACTGGTTCGGGCCACCGTTGTGGTGTAATACCCTACTCCAGTGTGTGGTGTGGTGGATTGCCTCTTGGGCTGATGATGATGAACAATGCAAGGAAGAACAGCCTTGCGAGGGTCTGTTCTTGGCTGGGGCGATGAACTGCTGGGAGGAGTTAAGTCACCTTTCTCTCTCTCTCTCTCTCTTTCTGATCGAAACCCCTCTCTTTTCTCCCTTTGCTCTGTGGGTGGCTGGTCCTATTTATAGAAGCCCTGGTCCTCTTCCCAAATATCGAGCGGGAAGGGAGCCAACAATGGCGGGCTAATTTGAAGGGGGACAGCTAGTATCAGCTATCCTGACAAAAGTAGTCTTCGCCTGCACAAAGCTCTAGTGATGACGCCGTCTTTGGGCCCCATGGTGATCTTCGTCTCGTAGTCCTCCTGGTCTTGGTCTCGTTGCACCGAAATGGCAACCTTTGCCTAACGCCTCAGTACTCCGCGGCTGCGCTTGCCCCCTTTGCACCAAAGAGGAAGGGAGGACACTTCGTGGGCTGGCACCCGCCTGGCGCCCCAGGTCGTCATGGCTTGCGTCACGGGCACCTCGTGAGGTACCCCGCCTTGATCTTTCCGCCTCCTCGTGAGCCAGCCTGATCAGGCCGCGCCTGAGGAAGCTCCGCGTCGTCCGCCCCGCGAGGCTTGGCCCCTCGCGAGGGTCTTGGGTTTGTGTTGGTGAAGATGGGCCATGCTGGGCCCCCCTTTGAGCCACGCCGTAGGCCGCAGGCAGGCAAGTCTGGGGACCCCCGTTCCCAGAACGCTGACAGAGACAAATGCCTATATGCCACACATGTTCATACTATTTGTGCCTTTCTACTTCACTTACTGCGCTACTTTACTCAGGTTCGTACGTCCACTCCTGGGTACATATCTGTCTCGTAGTTCCAGTCCACATGTTCTTCATAGATGAAACAATCCATAACTGTGGGCAACAAGAGTCCATATCATTGTACCTAGTGTGGCTCCCCACGATGGAGACTCATCCAAACTATGGAAAGCCTTGACGCGGAGCAGTCGTGTGCACCAGGAAGCGGCGCTCTCTCGGCCGTCGCGCTGCTTCAAAGCCGGCGCCAGTGAGAGGTCGCCTCCGCTCTGGCTGGGCATTAATGCGGCACGGACGCTCCGGGGCGACGCTGACCATTTCACACGGGAAGTGCACGCCGGCAAGGGAGGTGGGTTGGGTCGGCCATGGCGGTCAGACGTGGGCGTGGTGGTGGTATTGGTTTTGAACCGTTTCAGGTGTAGTACTGGTAGTTTGCAAAACTAGTCAATTATTGCACTCAGTTTCCTAAGAAATTGTGATAAAAACATTATTCCACATCCTACTTCCCTCACTGCAAAAAAAAGACACATCCGTGACATTTTGGGCCGAACGAAATTTTTTTCTATGACACTTATGACACTTCTATGACGATAATTGTGACAAAACCCGGTATCATCATAGATGTGGTGGGGTCCTACTTCTATGACAAAAAATCATGACAAAAAATGGGCTTTTCGTCCTGGGCAGGCCGGAGACGCAGCTACATCACATTCTTTGGGCCATCCATGACGGAAAAACCCATGGTAGAAGCGAGAGCGAGGAAAATATCGGGGTGTTCCCGGTTACGGTGGGTGGTCTGGGCCGAGCGATGTGCGTTTCTCTCATACAGGCACGCACGTGGGTGCGAGGCGTTGGGCTCTAACCGAACCCGAGCGAGGAGTTAGGCTCTAACTGAACCCGAGGGATTGCATTGCAGGCTTCGCGTTACTGAACCCAAGCGATCGATCAATGGCTGTTAACTGAACCCGATCGAGCGATTCCTTCGCTACTGCTGCTAACTGAAGCCGATCGATACTGCCTCTGGATGTACAGTGAGCATTCCTGGGGGGGTTTGGATGAACAGTTCCCGGTGGGGGTGGATGAACAGGACCCCATGGTGTTGCCTCTGGATGAACATGACCCCGATCGATCGAGCCGGTTGGGGCTGGATGAACAGGACCCCGTGGAGGGCAGGATGAACAGGACAACCCCGTGGAGGGCTGGATGAATAGTAGATGGTGCAGGGCTGGATGAACAGTAGCCCGTGGAGGGGTGGTTGAACAGGAGCCCGTGGAGAGGGCTGGTTGAACAGTAGGCGGTGGAGTACCGCGCGGTGGAGGCTGGATGAACAGGAGCCCGTGGATGAACAGTCGCAGGTGGAGGTTGGAGGACGTCGACGGTGGATGAACAGTAGCCCGTGGAGGCTGGAGGGGGTCGATGGTGG
>NC_041390.1:243313367-243373300 GCF_002162155.2 Triticum dicoccoides | reverse complement strand
TCGACCGTAGCGCTCCAACACAAGTCTGTTTCCTCCGTTTTGCGGTACACCACACCCCTCCCAATGAACAGGACCCCCATTTTGACCGTAGGAGGTATGTTTCCTCCATTTTGTGGTACGCCAGACCCCTCCCGATGAACAAGATCCCGTTTCAACCATGGCCGGTCGAACACAAGGCCATTTCCTTCGTTCTACAGTACACCAGGCCTCGTTTCTATCGGATGTTCCGTCCAAGCCCTCCCGATGAACGCGACAACGCATTCCGTTCCGACCCAGCCAGTTGGCTCCCCATGAACACGATGATGAGTTGTTTCTCCGTTCTGAGCCAGCCATGTACACGAGCCCTGGCCGTATGTATGTGTGAGTAGGCGTTCGAGACCCTGCCCGTATGTACGTACGTGGCCGTATTTTCTTTCATGCAGACTGGCCGCTGTACGTATGTGTACATGCTATGTGCACGCCTCTACTATGACACGTGCGCGCCTCTACATCGACCAATATGTACATACACATTCGCGGCCAGAAATACAACGCTACGTACACTTTGACCAGGTGAGTCCCGACCGTCAGGCACTTCCTTGCGTGCGAAGATGTAGCGGGTGGGTCCCAGTAGTCAGGGGGGCGAATCGTTTTTTTTGCCCGGACGCACTTCCTTGCGTGCAAAGATGTAGCTGGTGGGTCCCAGCAGTCAGGGGGGAATGTTTTTTCATGAAATACGGTGGCCCATCCGGTGGGTCCCCGCTGTTAGGTGGAGGAATAATTATTTTGTGCGTAATAAGGAGGTACTTACTTGGGGCGGCTGTGGACCCAGTTGTCAGCCTCTCCACGTACAGTCCACGTTCGATGGAAGCCGTTCCTTGACCACGTTGACTGCCGAGAGCACAAGGGCGGTGGACGATGGCGAGGCCTAGGAAGGGGACGACACAGAGCCGGGGAAGACACGACAGTGGAAGCCCGCGCGGAGAGGAGTACGAGGGTTCACTGGTTCGGCTACGGTGTGAGACTGTCGTCGCCGCAGGGCCTAGCCAGCGGTGGGAGTAGTAGAGGGCGGTGAGGCCTTCACCGCAGCATAGCCGGCCACGGGAGGCAGGAGCATGCGGCACGACCAGCGCTGCTTTGGGTGGCTGGAGCAAGAATACCAGAGGTTGAAGAAGCACTACGGCTGTTGCATGGACATCATACGGTCACTTGAGCTAGAATCGTGCATATTGACTAAGTTGACAAAGCACTCCGTCCCCGTCAACTTAGTAGGCCCACAAGTCAGCCACCCACCAAGGTGGGTCCCAACTAGTAGGGAGTATTCATTTTTTTGTGTAATAAGGAGGCACTTCCGGTCGGTCTGAGCTAACAGCGGGGGGAACGGTTTTTTCGAGAAATACGATGACCCGTCCGGTGGGTCCCAGTAGTCAGGGGGAAAGGATTTTTCGCCAAATACGGTGGGTCCTTGCTATCAGGTGGAGGAATAATTATTTTCCGCATAATAAGGAGGCACTTCCTTGCGGTTGCCGTGGACCCAGCTGTCAGCCTCTCCACGTACAGTACTCTTCCGAGGGAAGTCTTTCCTTGACCACGTTGACCACGCCGCGCCGTGAGCACCAGGGCGGTGGACGACGGCTAGGCCTAGGAAGGGGACGACGCAGAGCCGGGGAAGACGCTCAGGGTTCCTCAAGCTTCTCCGGTTCTTCTCCAGGCGGCGACTCTTCTAGCGGTGGCCGCCGTCAGACTCCACGCCGTCGTATCTTCTTGGGAGGTGGCAATGTGTCTGCCCACCGTCGCGCCCTGGTGAAGTGCGAGGGGGAGTCCGCCTGAGCTCCAGAGGCAGCTCGGGCCTTCCCTGCGGGCCGGTGTGAGGCGAGCTGCACCATATTTGTTCTTTCTTTTCCTTTTTCCTGCATAACAAAGACTGTGTGGAGCCCCGCGGTGGCGTGTTTGGGTTATTGCTGTTAATCATCATTTTGCTTTTGTTATCGTACCTTCCGGCTACGAGCCCGAGCGTGGATAGTTCCCGGCCCCGGCCATGGGGGGCGACCGACCCAGGCCCTTTGTTTGTGTCGCAGTGCCCGTGGGGCACGGACTGGAGGGGTGCTCCTGTAATGGGCCCAGGTCGCGAACTCTTTGAATGACTAGGATAGGAACACTCACGAGGGCGCTCAGCTGCCCCCCTCGTGAGGCCTTGCACAAGAGAAATCGAGGCAGGAGAGTGAAAAGTCGAAGAACCACAAGCCAAAGACGGCAACAACTTCAATAAAACTTCGAACGAGAAGGAACAAGCCAATTGCGGAAAGACAATGAAAAGCCGCGTCCGGCACCTAATCTAGTCTTCGACGTCTTCTCAACAGCGCGGAGCTAAGTGCTGCCACTGGGCGTGGGAGGGAGCCCCAGGGCCTGACGCCAGCGCTCCTGAGACTCCGGGGCGTGTACAGCCCCAACTCATTATTACATGAGAGTGTCATGGGGGGCGAGCTTCACAGGCGTTGGCCTTCTTCACAGGCTCTGGGCCTTTTCCAAAATGCGATAGCTTCACAGGCATTCGCCTTCTTCACAGGCTCTGGGCCTTTTCCAAAAGGTGATAGCTTCACAGGCGTTCGCCTTCTTCACAGGCTCTAGGCCTTTTCCAAAACGCGACAGCTTCACAGGCATTCGCCTTCTTCATAGGCTCTGGGCCTTTTCCAAAATGTGATAGCTTCACAGGCATTCGCCTTCTTCACAGGCTCTGGGCCTTTGCCAAAACGCGATAGCTTCACAGGCGTTCGCCTTCTTCACAGGCTCTGGGCCTTTTCAGGGGTAGAACCTCTGGAGGTGCTAGATGTTCCATGCATTCTGGACTGGCACCCCCTCCCGAGTCTCCAAGCGCGCGGAGCCGGGCCTGGAAACATGAACAACTTTGAACGGGCCCTCCCACATGTTAGAGAGATTGTGCAGCTCCTCCCTGGAGAGAACCCGCCTGAGCACGAGGTCTCCTACCTCGAGAGTTTTGGGGCGGCTGTTGCGGCAATGATATCGCCGCAGTGCTTGTTGGTACCTCGCCGCTCGTAGCGCGGCTTCTCGACGACGTTCCTCCCCCAGCACGAGGTCCATCCCCCGCATGGCATCCTGCTGCGCCTTGTCGAACGCCAGGACCCACGCGGAGCGACGTCTGACCTCATGAGGGAGGACCGCTTCGGCTCCGTAGACCAGGAAGAACGGGGTCTCTCCAGTCGTCTTGGTCGTGGTTGTGCGGATGGACCACAACACGGACTAAAGCTCATCATACCAACCCCTGCCGCAGGCCTCCAGCTTCTTCTTGAACGTCCTGGTCTTGAGGCCCCTCAGGACCTCCGCGTTGGCTCGCTCAGCCTGGCCGTTGCTTCAGGGGTGCGCCACCAAAGCGTAGCATATCTGCGTTCCAAGGTTAGCACAGTATGTTTTGAGGAGGTTACTGGTGAACTGCGAACCGTTGTCCGTGATGATGCGATTCGGCACCCCGAACCGGCTCACGATGCCCTTGATGAACTTGACCGCGGAACCCGCGGGAATGGTGCGGACAGCCTCTACTTCAGCCCACTTGGTGAACTTGTCCACGGTGACATAGAGGTAGCGGTAGCCCCCGGGCGCCCGAGGAAACGGGCCCAAGATGTCCAGCCCCCAGACCGTGAATGGCCACGAAAGGGGTATAGTCTGCAAGCCTCCTGCTGGCTGATGGATCTTCTTGGTGTGGAACTGGCAGGCCTCACAAGCTTTCACTAGTTCGACAGCGTCATTGAGTGCGGTGGGCCAATAAAACCCACTGCGGAACGCCTTGCCGACGAGGGTCCGTGATGATGAATGATGTCCACAGTCTCCGCCGTGTATATCTTCCAGCAGTTCCTTCCCTTGCTCCCTGGAGATGCAGCGCAGGGATACATCGTTTGGCCTCTTCCGTTAGACCTCTCCATCCTTGATGCAGTATGCCGTGGCCTGGCGTGCCACTCGCTCCGCTTCCTCCTCCTTCTCCGGCAGGGTCCCTTGCGTTAGGTAACTCCAGAGCTCCACGATCCAACATCCCTCCAGAGGTTCCATCGTCAGGAGCAGGCGTGCTCCTGAGGCCGGGCCACAGGCCAGAGCCCCTGAGGCAGGTGGCTGGGGGAGCTCCTCCCGGGGCTGAGCCGTGTTCGATAATGAAGGTAGGGCTGATGGCTTGAAGAGCCATTTTTTCGAAAACGCCAGGCTCCTGAGGTAACCGCCTGGACGCCCGTTTGGCGATGTCGTCGGCCTCCTGATTTGTGCCATGGGGCACATGCTGCAACTCCAACCCCCAAAACTGCTTCTCCATCCTGCAGACCTCCGCTAGGTAGGCTTCCATGTGCTCATCCTTCGGCTCGTACACCTTGTTGGAGAAATTGACAAGGAGCTGTGAATCGCCCTTGATGGTGAGGCGTTTCACCCCCAGGGCAGCCGCAGCCTTCAAGCCCGCCATTAAACCTTCATACTCCGCTATGTTGTTGGAGACCTTTTCACCTTGCTGGAAACAGAGCTGCACGGCGTAATAGAGCTTGTCCTGAGTGGGCGATATAAGCACCGCCCCAGCCCCAGCGCCATGCCTGGAGAACGCCCCATCAAAGTACATGACCCAGCCTTCTGGCGCCTCGCTTCCCGGGGACAGGGACCGATCCTCGTCGGCCTTGAGGCCTGGCGCCTCCGTCCATTCTGCCACAAAATCCGCCAACGTTGCTCCCTTGATGACTCTAGTCGTGCTGAATTCGAGTTGGAACGCTTGTAGTTCTATGTTCCACTCAACGACCCTTCCAGCTGAATTAGGGCTCCTGAGCACTCTCTCCAGGGGGTATGACGAGACGACCTTGATGGGGTGACCCTGAAAATAGTGCCGCAGCTTCGCGAGGCCACCAGTAACGCGAGGAGGAGTTTCTGAGGCATGGGGTACCGTGCCCTTGCATCCCGCAACACCGTGCTGACGAAGTACACTAGGTGCTAAACGAGGTGGAGTGCGTCAGCGCTGGTGGCTCCCTTTGGAGACCATGGTGCCTCTTGAGGCAATGAGGCCTCCTGAGACTGGCCATCTGGAAGAGGGGCCCCTTCTGCCTCCGGTGCGCCCCTCTGTGGCGCCTGATCCTCCTCAGCCGTGGTGGCAGTTTCTGTGGGCCTTCCTTGTCCCTGTTCTGCCTTGTCCCGGGCTACTGCCGTGGTTTTGATTCAGCGCTCCTCTTTGACTGCCACCAAGGCTGCACTGATGGAGTAGGGAGTGGCGGCCAGGTAAAGCACCAGGGGCTCTTGAGGGCGCGGAGCCACCATGACCGGTGGGCTAGTCAGGTATCTCTTGAAATCCTAGAATGCCTTGTCAGCCTCTTCAGTCCACTCGAAGGGCCCCTTTTCTTCATTAGCTGGAAGAAGGGCAGTGCTCGTTCCCCCAACTTGGAGATTAAGCGCCCTAGCGCGGTCATGCGCCCCGTGAGCTTCTGCATTTCTCTGAGGGTCTTTGGCGGGCTCATGTCTTCCACCGCCTTGACCTTCTCCGGGTTAACCTCGATGCCTCGGTGGGACACGAGGAAACCCAAGAGCTTGCCCGAGGGGACTCCGAACACACACTTCTCTGGGTTGAGCCATAGGTTCACTGCGTTGAGTCTCGCGAAGGTTTCCTCCAAGTCTTGTATCAAGGTCCTGGCCTCCCGAGACTTTACCACAATGTCATCGACGTAAGCTTCAACATTCCTCCCGAGCTGCGGGCCCAAGGTGATGTGCATCAGCCGCTGGAATGTCGCCCCTGCGTTACGCAGCCCGAATGGCATGCATGTGTAGCAGTACACCCCACACGGGGTTAGGAAGGCTGTCTTCTCGACGTCTTCTACCGCCATCTTGATCTGGTGATACCCAGAGAAGGCATCCAAGAAGCATAACAGGTCGCATTCCATAGTGGAATCGACGATCTAGTCGATGCGGGGGAGCGGGAACGGATCTTGTGGGCATGCTTTGTTGAGGTTGGTGAAGTCGACACACATGCGCTCCTTCCCTCCCTTCTTTGGCACAACGACAGGGTCGGCCAACCAATCCAGGTATCGGACCTCGCGAATGACCCCAGCGGCTTATAATTTGCGGGTCTCTTGGACGATGAAGGCCTGCTTTTCTGTGGACTGCCGCCTGGCCTTCTGCTTCACAGGGCGCACGTTGGGGCACATGTTGAGGTGATGCTCGATTACACTCCTGGGGATCCCTGCCAACTAGTCAGGCTCCCAAGTGGATACCTTCTTGTTTGCGTGCAGGAACCCGACCAGGGCCTTCTCCTGCTCGGGTTTGAGGTGGGCGCCTATGGTGAAAGTGGCGTTGGTGGACCCGTCCTCATCGACGGGTATCTGCTTGGTTTCTGCCTTGTCTTGGGTAAACAACTGTTTCTTCTTGGCGGGTGCAGCCCCCTTGGGCCCGGGGGTCTCCAAGTCGGCGGGCTGTGCCGATGCTGCTGTCTTGAAGGCGAGCTTGAGCACCCGCAGCACGTCCCCGGTGTCCCCGTGCACAGTGAGGACACCGCTCCTCCCGGGCATCTTCATGAGGTTGTACGCCGGGTGCGTCGCGGCCATGAACTGGGCCAGCGCTGGGTAGCCGAGGATGGCATTGTAGGGGAGGCCGATGGGGGCGATGTCGAAGTCTACAAGCTCCGTGAGGAAGTTGTCGTAGGTGCCGAAGGTTACTGGGAGCCGGATCTGTCCCAAGGAGCTGGACGACTCGCCCCCAACGCCTGAGAAGGGCCGGCTGGGTTGCAGCCGTTCCAGGGGTATGCAGAGGAGGTTGAAGGCCTCGACCGAGAGCATGCTGAGGCCCGCGCCGCCATCAATGAGGGTTCTGGTGACGGCCACCTAGCAGATGGTGGGGGTGCACAGCATGGGGAGCGCACCCGAGTAGGCCGAGTTGGAGGGGTGGTCCTCCGAGCTGAAGGTCAGGCCGGTCTCGGGTGCCGCCCGGTCCAGGGGAGCCCCTGCCGTGTGGAAGCGGCGCTGACCCGGCGGATGAATGGCTTGACGTGGTGACTTGTAGGTGGCGCATGCGAGCTGCCCAAGAGGGCCGCGACGACCGGGGGTGTTGGTGCAGCGCGATGGATGGGGGAGAGGTCACGGGGCTCCATGGGCGCGCGGAGTGCGCGGGACGAAGAACTAGCTGGGGTGAGCGAGGGAGTTGCGGTGCGGCCGTCTTGCCGCACGGACAGATGCTGGGACGATGCTTGCTGCTCGTCCCCCGCCGAGCCGGTGGTGGCGTTGATGGCAGGTGACGGGGAACGGCGAGGACGCCCGCCGACAGGGGCCGTCTGGGTGACGCGGGAAGCGAGTGCGGCCCGGCGCTCGGCACGGGCCCGACGAGCGTCAGACATGGGCGTGATGGTCGGAGGAGAGCGGGGTGGTGGAAGACAAATCCCGGCGCACCCCTACCTGGCAGGCCAAATGTCGGATTTCGGGTTCCGGCAGACCCTTGAGGTTCGAACACTGGGGTGCGCGCGGAGATTTCGCCTCCTACCTACCTGCACTCCTCTGCCTTGCTGGGATCAAAACTATGGAAAGAACAACACAAGAGACACAGGGTTTATACTAGTTCGGGCCACCGTTGTGGTGTAATACCCTACTCCAGTGTGTGGTGTGGTGGATTGCCTCTTGGGCTGATTATGATGAACAATACAAGGAAGAACAGCCTCGCGAGGGTCTGTTCTTGGCTGGGGCGATGAACTGCTGGGAGGAGTTCAGTCACCTTTCTCTCTCTCTCTTTCTGATCGAAACCCCTCTCTTTTCTCCCTTTGCTCTGTGGGTGGCTGGTCCTATTTATAGAAGCCCTAGTCCTCTTCCCAAATATCGAGCGGGAAGGGAGCCAACAATGGCGGGCTAATTTGAAGGGGGACAGCTAGTATCAGCTATCCTGACAAAAGTAGTCTTCGCCTGCACAAAGCTCTGGTGATGACGCCATCTTTGGGCCCCACGGAGACCTCCGTCTCGTAGTCCTCCTGGTCTTGGTCTCGTTGCACCGAAATGGCAACCTTTGCCTGACGCCTCGGTACTCCGTGGCTGCGCTTGCCCCATTTGCACCAAAGAGGAAGGGAGGACACTGTGCGGGCTGGCACCCGCCTGGCGCCCCCGGTCGTCATGGCTTGCGTCACGGGCACCTCGTGAGGTACCCTGCCTTGATCTCTCCCCCTCCTCGTGAGCCAGCCTGACGAGGCCGCACCTGAGGAAGCTCCGCGTCGTCCGCCCCGCGAGGCTTGGCCCCTCGCGAGGGTCTTGGGTTTGTGTTGGTGAAGATGGGCCACGCTAGGCCCCCCCTTTGAGCCACGCCGTAGGCCGCAGGCAGGCAAGTCTGGGGACCCCCGTTCCCAGAACGCCGACAGAGACAAATGCCTATATGCCACACATGTTCATACTATTTGTGCCTTTCTACTTCACTTACTGCGCTACATTACTCAGGTTCGTACGTCCACTCCTGGGTACATGTCTGTCTCGTAGTTCCAGTCCCACGTGTTCTTCATAGATGAAACAATCCATAACTGTGGGCAACAAGAGTCCATATCATCGTAGCTAGTGTGGCTCGCCACGATGGAGACTCATCCAAACTATGGCAAGCCTTGACGCGGAGCAGTCGCGTGCACCAGGAAGCGGTGCTCTCTCGGCCGTCGCGCTGCTTCAAAGTCGGTGCCAGTGAGAGGTCGCCTCCACTCTGGCTGGGCATTAATGCGGCACTGACGCTCTGGGGCGACGCTGACCGTTTCACGCGAGAAGTGCACGCCGGCAAGGGAGGGGGTTGGGTCGGCCAGGGCGGTCAGACGTGGGCGTGGTGGTGGTATTGGTTTTGAACCGTTTCAGGTGTAGTACTGGTAGTTTGCAAAACTAGTCAATTATTACACTCAGTTTCCTAAGAAATTGTGATAAAAACATTACTCCACATCCTACTTCCCTCACTACAAAGAAAAGACACATCTGTGACATTTTGGGCCGAACGAAATTTTTTCTATCATACTTATGACACTTCTATGACGATAATTGTGACAAAACCCGGTATCATCATAGATGTGGTGGGGTCCTACTTCTATGACAAAAAATCATGACAAAAAATGGGCTTTTCGTCCTGGGCGGGCCGGAGACGCGGCTGCATCACATTCTTTGGGCCATCCATGACGGAAAAAACCATGGTAGAAGCGAGAGCGAGGAAAATATCGGGGTGTTCCCGGTTACGGTGGGTGGTCTGGGCCGAGCGATGCACGTTTCTCTCGTACACGCACGCACGTGGGTGCGAGACGTTGGGCTCTAACTGAACCCGAGCGAGGAGTTAGGCTCTAACTGAACTCGAGGGATTGCACTGCAGGCTTCACGTTACTGAACCCGAGCGATCGATCGATGGCTGTTAACTGAACCCGATCGAGCGATTCCTTCACTACTGCTGCTAACTGAAGCCGATCGATGCTGCCTCTGGATGAACAGTGAGCATTGCTGGGGGGGTTTGGATGAAAAGTTCCCGGTGGGGGTGGATGAACAGGACCCCATGGTGTTGCCTCTGGATGAACATGACCCCGATCGATCGAGCCGGTTGGGGCTGGATGAACAGGACCCCGTGGAGGGCAGGATGAACAGGACAACCCCGTGGAGGGCTGGACGAACAGTAGATGGTGGAGGGCTGGATGAACAGTAGCCCGTGGAGGGGTGGTTGAACAGGAGCCCGTGGAGAGGGCTGGTTGAACAGTAGGCGGTGGAGTAGCGTGCGGTGGAGGCTGGATGAACAGGAGCCCGTGGATGAACAGTCGCAGGTGGAGGTTGGAGGACGTCGACGGTGGATGAACAGTAGCCCGTGGAGGCTGGAGGTGGTCGACGGTGGAGATGAACAGTATCCCGTGGAGTCCCGTTTTGCGGTACGCCACACCACTCCCAATGAACAGGACCCCCGTTTCGACCGTAGCGCTCCAACACAAGTCTGTTTCCTCCGTTTTGCGGTACACCACACCCCTCCCAATGAACATGACCCCCATTTTGACCGTAGGAGGTACGTTTCCTCCATTTTGTGGTACGCCAGACTACTCCCGATGAACAAGATCCCATTTCGACCATGGCCGGTCGAACACAAGGCCATTTCCTCTGTTCTGCGGTACACGAGGCCTCGTTTCCATCGGATGTTCCGTCCAAGCCCTCCCGATGAACACGACAACGCATTACGTTCCGACCCAGCTGGTTGGCTCCCCGTGAACACGATGATGAGTTGTTTCTCCGTTCTGAGCCAGCCATGTACACGAGCCCTGGCCGTACGTATGCACGAGTAGGCGTTCGAGACCCTGCACGTAAGTACGTACGTGGCCGTATTTTCTTTCATGCAGACTGGCCGCTGTACGTACGTGTACATGCTATGTGCACACCTCTACTATGACACGTGCGCGCCTCTACATCGACCAGTATGTACATACACATTCGCGGCCAGAAATACAATGCTATGTACGCTTCAACCAGGTGAGTTCCGACTATCAGGCACTTCCTTGCGTGCGGAGATGTACCTGGTGGGTCCCAGCAGTCAGGGGGCGAATCGTTTTTTTCGCCCGAACGCACTTCCTTGTGTTCAAAGATGTAGCTGGTGGGTCCTAGCAGTCAGGGGGGAATGTTTTTTCATGAAATACGGTGGCCCATCCGGTGGGTCCCCGCTGTTAGGTGGAGGAATAATTATTTTTTGCGTAATAAGGAGGTACTTCCTTGCTGCGGCCGTGGACCCAGCTGTCAGCCTCTCCATGTACAGTCCACGTCCGATGGAAGCCGTTACTTGACCACGTTGACCGCCGAGAGCACCAGGGCGGTGGACGACGGCGAGGACTAGGAAGGAGACGACACGGAGCCGGGGAAGACATGGCAGTGGAAGCCCACGCGGAGAGGAGTACGAGGGTTCACTGGTTCGCCTGCAGTGTGAGACTGTCGTCGCCGCAGGGCCTGGCCAGCGATGGGAGTAGTAGGAGGTGGTGAGGCCTCCGCGGCAGCACAGCCGGCCACGGGAGGCAGGAGCATGCGGCACGACTAGCGCTGCTTTGGGTGGCTGGAGCAAGAATACCAGAGGTTGAAGAAGCACTACGGCTGTTGCATGGACATCATACGGTCAGTTGAGATAGAATCGTGCATATTGACTAAGTTGACAAAGCACTCCGTCCCCGTCAACTTAGTAGGTCCACAAGTCAGCCACCCACCAAGGTGGGTCCCAACTAGCAGGGAGTATTCATTTTTTTGTGTAATAAGGAGGCACTTCCGGTCGGTCCGAGCTAATAGCGGGGGGAACGTTTTTTCGAGAAATACGATGAACCGTCCGGTGGGTCCCAGTAGTCAGGGGGAAAGGTTTTTTCGCCAAATATGGTGGGTCCTTGCTATCAGGTGGAGGAATAATTATTTTCCGCGTAATAAGGAGGCACTTCCTTGCGGCTGCCGTGGACCCAGCTGTCAGCCTCTCCACGTACAGTACTCTTCCGAGGGAAGTCGTTCCTTGACCACGTTGACCATGCCGCGCCGAGAGCACCAGGGCGGTGGACGACGGCTAGGCCTAGGAAGGGGACGACGCGGAGCCAGGGAAGACGCGGCGGTGGATGCCCATGCGTAGAGGATTATGAGGGTTCACTGGTTCACTGCGGTGTGAGGCTGGCGTCGCCGTAGAATAATAGGGGGTGTGGGCGAGTAGAGGGATGGCCTGGCCAGCGGTGGGAGTAGTAGGGGGCGGTGAGGCCTCTGCCGCATCACAGCCGACCACGGGAGGAAGGAGCACGAGGCACGACCGGCGCTGGTTTGGGCGACTGGAGCAAGAAGACCAAAGGTTGAAGAAGCACTACGGCCGTTGGATGGACAACATACGGTCACTTGAGCTAGAATCGTGCATAATGACTAAGTTGACAGAGCCCTCCGTCCCTGTCAACTTAGTAGGCCCATAAGTCAGCCTGCCACTATAGTGGGTCCTAGATAGCAGGTGGAGTATTCAGTTTTTGTGCGTAATAAGGAGGCACTTCCTTGCGTTCGAAGATATAGCTGGTGGGTCCAAGCTGTCAATGGTGGTAAAGTTTTTTTTGCGAAATAGAGAGGCCCTTTCGGTGGGTCCCAGATGTCAGGTGGAGGAATCATTATTTTGCGCGTAATAAGGAGGCATTTCCTTGCGTGCGGTCGTGGACCCAGCTATTATCCTCTCCATGTACAATCCACTTCATATGCATGTCGGTCGTTGACCACGTTGACCAGGCTGCGCCGAGAGCACCAGGGCGGTGGACGACGGCGAGGCCTAGGAAGGGAACGACACGGAGGCATGGAAGACTCGACAGTTGTTTCCCATGCGGAGGGGAGTACGACTGTCGGTGTCAAAACCGGCGGATCTCGGGTAGGGGGTCCCGAACTGTGCGTCTAGGCCGGATGGTAACAAGAGGCAAGGGACACGAAGTTTTACCCAGGTTCGAGCCCTCTTGATGGAGGTAAAACCCTACGTCCTGCTTGATTAATATTGATGATATGGGTAGTACAAGAGTAGATCTACCACGAGATCAAAGAGGCTAAACCCTAGAAGCTAGCCTATGGTATGATCGTTGATGTGTACATTGGCCTACGGACTAAAACCCTCCGGTTTATATAGACATCGGATAGGGTTAGGGTTACACAAAGTCGGTTACGATGGTAGGAGATCTTCATATCCGTATCGCCAAGCTTGCCCTCCACGCCAAGGAAAGTCCCTTCCGGACACGGGACGTATTCTTCAATCTTGTATCTTCATAGTCCAGGTGTCCGGCTGAAGGTATAGTCCGGCCATCCGAACACCCCCTAATCCAGGACTCCCTCAACGACTGTACGACGGTTTACTGGCTTTTCTGTCGTCGCCGGAGAATAACAACATATGTGCGTGAGTAGAGGGATGGCTAGGCCAACGATGGGAGTACGGTGGGGCGGTGAGGCGTGCGCAGCAGCACAGCCGGCTGCGGGGAGGAGAGAGCGGCTGGAGCAGGAAGAGCAGTGATTGAAGAAGCACGACGGCCGTTGGATGGACATCCAATAGTCACTGCTTGTGCCTCAACCTTTTTTTAGGAAAGCCTCAAATCTGTGGAAAACATCATACAACCCATCTGCCATTATTTCTAATAATTTACAACCCATTTGCTAATTCTTAAGGTTTTTTTGGAGCCCATATTCTTTTTGTTAGCATTACAGCCCATATTGTCGCCACGGTTAAAAAATTATACGAAATTTTGCATATTTCGGTGCGGTCCGAACTGTTTTTAATCCCCAAATTTCGAGTAACATTCAAATTGATTTTAAAAATAAATATATATCAATATAAAATCCAACAAATTGTCCACGCATAAAAATCAATGCAATTTAAAATCTCGAAATGAAAAAAATAAATTTGAAACTAATTGACGGTTTGATGTGTTCTAAAAATGTACAACCCATTTCTCATTACTGATAGGCCATTTTCACGGCCAGCCGAATGAGGCTCTCCTCGTCTTGAAAGATTTGCAGCCCAATAGGCCTGACAAAGCGACTTACTTGGCAAATCACAAAAAAACTGGGCTATGGCCGTGGACCCAGCTGTGGTCGTGGACCCAGTTGTCAGTCTCTCCACGTACAGTACTCTTCCGATGAAGTCGGTCGTTAACCACATTGACCACGCCGCGCCGAGAGCACCAAGGCGGTGGACGATGGCGAGGCCTAGGAAGGGGACGACGCGGAGCCGGGGAAGACACGACAGTGGATGCCCACACGGAGAGGAGTACGAGGGTTCACTGGTTCGGCTGTGGTGTGAGGTTGCCATCGCCGCAGAATAACAAGGGGTGTGGGTGAGTAGAGGGATGCCCTGGCCAGCAATGGGAGTAGTAGGGGGCGGTGAGGCCTCCGCGGCATCATAGTCGGCCACGTGTGGTAGGAGCACGCGGCACGACTGGCGCTGGTTTGGGCGGCTGGAGCAAGAAGACCAGAGGTTGAAGAAGCACTACTACCATTGGATGAACATCGTACAGTAGCTGGAGCTAGAATCGTTCATATTGACTAAGTTGACAAAGCCTTCCGTCCCCGTCAACTTGGTAGGCCCTCAAGTCAGCCTCCCACGATGCTGGGTTCCAGCTGGCAGGGGGAGTACTCATTTTTTTTGTGCGTAATAAGGAGGCACTTCCTTGCGTGCGAAGATAGCTGGTGGGTCCGACCTGTCAGCGGGGGGCATGTTTTTTTTGCGAAATACAGAGGCCCTTCCGGTGGGTCCCGGATGTTAGGTGGAGGAATCAAAGACTTGAGAAGGCATACAGAACAAGCTAGTGTACCAATAAAGAGGCATTGCTGAGTTTTAGAAACAAGAGAGACGTGTTGCTGTAGCTGGTTCGAATCGAAACCTAGACTATGACTATATATGGTGCTATGCTACTCTGCAAGTAATGAAACTGACATATCCAATGTTCGCTTCTCCTCTTCTCTATTACTCTACCTAGCATCAGAAGCTCTGGCCGCAGCAACCATTTCCGCTGGCTGCTCGTCCACCTGCTCTTCAGCAGGCAACAACCAAATATGCGCCAAGTCGCCAGCCGTACCATCGCCTGTGAGTCTCATCACACCCCCGCCGGCACGCGCACCGCAACCAGTTGCTCATCGCAACCCGCTGCCGTTGGTGTGGTGTCACTGATGCAAATCACGCAGAGTCATCCGTCACGTCTCAACCACAATCCTCAACCCTGGTCGAGTCTTCTACAAATGCCCGAATCATGGGGTTATAATGTGTTTAAGTGTTGTTCTGCTATTTTCAGTTGCTGATTTTTTTAATAGTTTGGTTGATGATCTTCCAATTTGATTCATGCAGAAAAGGGAAGATTCGTGTGATTTGTATTTCTAGGAAGTTGCTGATGTAGGGGGGTGCAACTACGCTGATTATTTGGTTAGCTGAGGAATCCCAATACCAGCAGGTTGGGGTGTTGGACAAGTAACTGAAGGAACGACAGAAGAGGAAGATGCAGAGCACAAGGTTAAAGATGCAGTTCCTCTGATCATGGTCAAGCAATACCTAATGAACGGCCTTGACATTAGTGAGGAGATGAAAGATCTTGTGAATATAATGGGCAAAATCAATGTGCTTTGTAGGATGATTATATCTTTATTTGCAATGTATGTAGCACTCGTGATGTATTCAGTGGCTATGACATGAACACTTTACTAAAACTAGTAATGAATGAAACCTGTGTAGCAGGCTGGGCGTAGTGTTGTGAACATATAATGAGTTCTATTAATGGAAATCAGGGGGTATCCCCTTTTTCTCATAAATAAATAAATAGAAAAGGCCCTTTTGGTAATAAATAAATAAATTAGCAGAGGCCCAGTCGGGTCAGCTTTGTTCTCATTCGAAGACGTCGAGCAAATTGCAGTCCAACAACAAACTATGTCATCAAATTCAAGTTTCACAGCCAAATATGAGTACAACTAAACAACAATGTCATCATGTTTTAGTCGTCATACAATCACCAAACACAAATCAACGTACATAACAAGTGATGTTCTCACAGGAAAATACTAAACAACATGTTCATCAGGTTTCAGTTGTCATAGCAAACACAATTTCACATAGTAGATAAAAAATGTCTTCTGACAGGCAAATATGACAAAAGCAATGTAATCATCATCCGCAGCAGCAGCGTCAACATGTTCGCCATGTGTATCAGTCTGAATCATAATTTCCCATGGTGTCATCTTCTTCTTCGTCCTCAACGTCCTCAAACATTGGCTTCTTATTGATCAACTCTTGTATGTCCACAGCACGACAGGCAATCTTTTCGCCGGCATCATTGACGTGATGGTTCTCAAAGATATTAGGAACATATGTGTTATCTTGTACATCAGGTGCAGTGTAAGCATCATCTTGTTGTGCAACTTCATTAAACGAATTCCTATGCTCAAACCTTTGCAATACTCTCCAGTCATCGCTACGTGCACATGTGTCTTCCAAGAAAAATATCGATGTTTCTTGATTTTCCAAAATAAAAGGCTCGTTGGTCTAGTACACCACCTTGACATTGATCGATTTGAAATAATCATTAGCTCTGGGTTTTGTGATCCTGGAAAACAGGTTATACCAACGACAGCACAACAGAACCGCACACCGATGATCCTCGAAACTGGAGATATAGTGCAACTGAACAATGTCTGTTATGTTAGCATACATTTCAGTTGTCTATTTGTCATACGTATCCATGCTCATGATTGCACTATTTTTGTGTCTTCCTGCCTTCGTCTCATGCAAGGGTGTTGTAGCGCACATCTCCAACAACGCAAGATTCATAATGTCTCACCCGAGTATCAGGACCCATTGCTAGTGAGTAAAGGGCATCATCAACTGCCTACCCATCCTCCCGCATGTTCTTAACCTATGGTTATAAAATAGACAAGCTGATCATCTTATGTACTCAATATATTAAAAAAACTGACAGTGCAATTCAAAAGCTTACATGGCTCTTGAACCATTTCGCAAATCCCGCCATAACTAGTTTGTCAATGTTTCTTGGATTTTGCGGTAGTAACTCCTTTTTGTAGAAGCTGCACAACATAGTGATCGCGTCAAACATCTAAATATATAAGAATGTGCTACAAGTTTAGTAGATTACGATGTATAAGCTGAAGTACTTAGCACTTACTTGATATAAGGTAGTATCTCAGGACAGTTATTCAACAAATACCAAGCCATTTTGTTCAAATCTTTAGGTTTGTCCTCTTGTCGACTCTTCCCTGTAACTCAAACAGAATAATCGAAAACATTGAGCCCGGGATTTTCTTCATCCACCTCTTTACTAAGCTGATCAGCTGTTTCACTGTATTTTGAGCAGAATGCCAACGCTTATGTAGCAATGTAGGCCTCTACAATGGAACCCTCGGGTCTAGCTCTGTTCCTAACATAGCCCTTGAAACTGCCTAGCCGCCTTTCAATAGGGTTCATCCAGCCTTACTGTACTGGACCTCTAAGTAGTGCCTCATCAGGTAGATGAACAGCCTGCACCATCACATCAAAGAAGGCTGGAGGATATATCTTCTCAAGGTCGCATAGGATAGTTGGTATCTTGTCTCTAAGACGCTCCAAAGCATCTATCCTGATATTTTTACTACAGAGTTCCCAGAAGAATTATCCCAACTCTGCAACTGCTCTGTATAAGTCAGGGCAGCCCAATCCTCTAAGGATAACAGATAAAACCCTTTGAAGTTGGACATGGCAGTCATGAGTTTTCAGCCCTTGTACCTTGTTTCCATATGCACTACTCTCCTTTCAGGGTTGGAAGCAAATCCATGTGGGAATCTCACACGTGACATGACCTCGCAGAATTATTTTCTTTTTACCTTGTCCAAGACGTACACAGCTGGTGCCATATCCGTGGGTTACCTTCATCTTGCACTTGCAAATCCTATCTGATACCTAGGTGTGTCAAATCAATCCTAGATTTTAAGGTATCTTTCGTCTTGCCTTCAATATTAAGAAGTGTGCCGATAATAACAATAATCTCTCTTCGGCCCTGCCACGCTTCCTTTTCCCACTACCATTATCAGGATGGTTTCCTGGTGTAATATGCCTGACCTTCTCTAATTCCACTTGCAACTCATCAGCGGTGAGCCTCTTTGGCACATCACGGTTTTCATGCTTTGCATTGAACACATGTCTTCGGTATTTTCTAGGATGCGGCTTGTCCTTGGCAAGGAAATGGCACTGTCCAATGTAACAGATCTTGCTAAGTATTGCGTATGACAGCGGATTCCTATCACAGCAAACACATGCATTATAACCATGTGTCATTCACCCTGACATAGTGCCCAAAGCTGGATAATCATGGATGCACCAAATTATAACAGCACGCAGAAAGAAATCAGCTGGTGGGCTGCTATATAGGTCTCAAGTGAGAACACCCCTCCATAGCTGTTGAAGTTCCTCCACAAGAGGCTCCATGAACAAATCAAAATCCTTTCCAGGACTTTTTGGACCTGGGATGAGCAAGGCCATCATGTAGTTTGATTCTTTGTTGCAGACATTTGGAGGCATGTTGTAAGGGATAACAAGCACTGGCCACATGCTATATGTGGCGCTCTGGTGGCCAAATGGGTTTAATCTATCTGAAGCTAAGCCAAGTCTAATGTTTCTCGGGTCAGCAACAAACTTTTCATGCTTCTCATTGAAGCTTTTCCACTCACTACCATGTGATGGATGGCTCATTACATTCTGATCTCTGTACTCCTGGTTCCTAGAATGCCACAGTACATCCTCTCTTGTTTCAGCATCATGAAACAACCTCTGCAATCTTGGTGTAATTGGAAAATGTCTCAGAACATTATGAGGAATCCTCTTCACAGCAT
The DNA here is from genome assembly GCF_002162155.2 of Triticum dicoccoides. Classification (NCBI taxonomy): domain Eukaryota; kingdom Viridiplantae; phylum Streptophyta; class Magnoliopsida; order Poales; family Poaceae; genus Triticum; species Triticum dicoccoides. Next base: position 243,355,007 of record NC_041390.1, on the reverse strand, counting down.
CGCCATCTTTCCATCTTGATGATTTGCATTTCGGGCATTCACTTAAGTTGGCATAATCCTTCCGGAACATAACACAATTATTCTTACAAACACAGATCATATCATATCCAATTCCAACTGCACGAAGGAAATTATTCATTTTACTATAGGTGTGTGGCAGCTCAGACGCATCTAGGAAAGCTTTGCGGAAAGCAGCCAACATTGCATTGAATGATTTGTTGATCGTCCGCTCAGATGTCCTCACCTGAAGAAAGGCGACCATAGTTGAGAATATCGACAGCTTATTTCCTGGGGTGACATCCACGTTGCATTGTTCCAACATGCGGGCCCACCGTTTTTCTTCTGCAGGTGAAAGTTCACGGAATGCATGAGCATTTCATAGCATTGTTTCAATGTTAGTAAAAATCACTAGCTCCGTCACCACCTCCTCCTCCTCCTCTTCCACCTGAGCATCAGGCAGATCAAGATGGTGATCTGCTGCTTCCACGTAGTCAATAACATTGACGTTCATAGCTTCACCATGATGAACCCACCTAGTATATGTGACCGACATCCCATACAAGTGTAGATGATTTTGCACAATTGACTGGGGTCTTGTAACTGAATTCATACAACTGCTACACGGGCAGAGCACATCTGATTTCGGACAACCGTACTCAGCTCTGATAAAGTTCATGAACTTTTCAACCCCCTCGACATATGCAGCGGAGAGTCTTCGAGCAGAAGTTATCCAAGTCTTGTCCATCTGTTAGACATACAAATTAGTTCTTCAACTAGATATTACAGGAAAAACATATATGCTTTTTTATGAAGTCCAGAAGAAAATACCTAGGTCGATGTCTAAAGCTTTGGCAAGATATTTGGACGAGCAGATCTAAGTAACGAAATATATGTAAAGCTAATTCAGCAAACATATTTGAGTCCTAAATTATGGCAGGCTGTTTCAGCAGTCAATGAGGCCGAGCACACAGCCATCGAACTATCGAAGGCCATCGCAGCAACAAAGATCGAGTATAAAACAGTGTAGAGCTATTTCACCTAACAGATTGGCTACTAGACCATGGCAATCTACATCACAATAAATATATGGCAGGATATTTTAGCAACTAATCAGCCTTGGCATGCCATCTCAGCTAAGCAGATTCAGTGCAGAACAGGGCAAGGAAGCTTCTTAAGCAGAGCATATTGACTGTAAACTACTTTGGCAAACAGTGAGATTAACAGTGTTTATCAGCTAACATTCAGTGCTACACCGACATGCACGGGGCCTCAGTCTAGAATGCGCGTACCATGGGAGAAGCTGAGCGCCGCGCGTCTCCACTCAAACGTCGCCAGCGGTGGTGGCGCTGACCGTCGTGCACCTCCACAAGAATGTCGCCAGCGGTGGCGGCGCGGCTAGAGGACGACAGTCTACGAGAGCATACTGTGGGAGCGAGGGGATCGCCGTGTGTCCCCTCGACGAACCGCGGCACCGACGTATCGGCATGGCGGGGAGGGCGGCTTTGGCAGAGCGAATGGAGTGGAGGGGGACGGGGGGAGGGGTGTTTGGGGAATATTACTGGCTAGTTGACCGAAGGGCGGTTGAATCTAGGATTTGGGGGGAATTTTTGGGTGGGGGGGGGGATTTTCACGCGGTGGGTGGGGGAGTTTGGCGCATGTTTCTCCAAGTGCAGTCCCACGTGTCAGTGAAGACGCAAGCCGAAGCACGTTCCGTTTGCATGAGCCGTGTGCAGGACCGAACATGTGTGGGGAGCAATGCGACCGCGACAGGGGTGTTGTGAGTGTACCGCCTTTTTTCCTTTTAAACTAGGTGCTTTGCCCCCTCAAAAAAAACTTGATGCTTCGCGTGATCCGTCGATACTACTACTAGTAATCCGGTAATCCTGACTAAAACGGCGCGGCCGGGTCTTTTCCCGCGTGATATGCTGGGAGGTTGGCTTAGTTGGGTTTTTTAGGACGAGTAATGCTACACCTACATAGTCCCAGTTACGTAATTAACATAATGTGAAATGTGTGAGCTGTTGATTGTAGATTGGGGGGAGGGAGGGTCCCACCACCATGAAAATCAGGGGAGGAGAGAGAGAGAGAGAGGCAATTTACGTTAACCCTTTCGTAGGTTCCTGTAGATGTAGAAAGATGTGAAATGCGTGAATGTGCATTTGCAGATAAGGCCTTCCCTCGTTCATCCTTTTCTCCCACAAGATCTTGATCTTCCGTGCAACGCACGGGCATCTTTCTAGTACTCCTACAATATACTATATTATTGTGAAAGTTCATATACACCGGCCGAGATTAATGCAAACACGGCAGATTTTCATTACATTTCGAACTTCTATAGGACAGAAAAATAAAAGAAACCCAACCCTAAACTATTCTACGGTGGCGACCGACGTCCTCCATCTGCGATCTCTATGTACAGGGCGGGGTTCAAGACCCGTGAAGTGAAGGTGCGGTCTCCGGCGAGGAAAAGTAGAACACGGGAGACAGACCGACCAGTTGGCACACCATGCCCTGCCACCTCCCATGCCCTACTTATCCTCGAAGGAGTCCCGGACCTCGGCAGTGTCGGACGTTGGACGGCGGCAAGTAGGACGCATGGCTGACGGTGCTTCCGTCGTCGGCCGCCAGCGTGGCCACTACTTGTGCGGTGACTTGAGCGAGGGCGGCGACCTCAAGCTCCATCCCCGAAGACAAGCTCTCCTCCAGAGCGTTCGCGCTTGTGGTAATGGTGGATGTGGTGTTAGGTAGGAGGACGATGCGCTATGGTGTGGAGGTTAGCTGGGCGTTGCCGCTTTAAGTAGCGCATTCTGGTGAGGCCAAGCGTCCTGGTGCGTAATTAAGTCGCTGGAGTTGGTTCCTCGGGCACCGAGCTTCTTAACAACGGCATACAGACAGACGACATGAATGCGGGCAGCTGGTGCCGGCTGGGAATGCACCGCGCAACGACGCGAGGGGTGAGGGTTTTTGGGGTGCCAGGGTAGTCAGCTGTGGTCGTGGAAACGTTGGAGATGCCCTTTCCTCACATGTGTTCGATGCATGTCATTGAAAAAACAAGACGACCGTGTCTAGCGACGATGAGCGTGTCGCTCACCGCGGTCGCCGTGTCCAGAGGTGGTGCTGGAGCTGCGCCACATTATTGGCCCCCACAACCCACATGAACGGTTACCATTGGCGAGGAGGTCGTGGGCCAGCTCCTCCATTGGACTAGTTTGCGCTACGTCGTCCCGACAGGTGTGTCCCACATATCGGTTTCCCTGTTTTTCTGGCCATATTCGAGCGTCAGTGCTCCGCGTTGCGCATTAGGCCTTTCACTATGTAGGCCAAGTGAGACAACTTATTGTTTATTTGAGCCGTTCAAGTATAATCATGTGGCATTTGCTTATTTCTCATTCCTCTCCAACCCTCTTCTCCATCGATCATGTCGCCCTCTGGTCGAGTTCATCCTCCTGCATGCCTCATTTGAACATTCCGGCGAGTATCATTCACATGTGGGCCTAGACCATGCTTGTATTTCCAATGTTTATTTGTAATTTGTCCGACATGCATACAAACAAATGGTTCATTTGAAGTTTCACTTTGCCTCCACTACGTGTCGCTTCACGTCTTAGTTTTGACATCCCATTCGGTTCATGCCTCGACACATGTTGACGAGAACGATTGATGTTCAGAGATCAATTGCGTGTCGTGCAAGGAGATAAAGGTTTGGATGTTTCTATGATAGAAATGACCCACGGGGGGGGGGGGTCTGTGGGGATCAGAGGGAGTATATTGTACTTTCATAAGAAAAACGAACGTATTGGACCCACCCTAGTGCTCTTTCAATCGATCTCCGGACCTCGAAATGAAATCGAGAGAGAATGAGTGGGGGCATGTGTGATACCTAAGGAGGATTCAAAATTTTGAACCGGTGATCATAGCATCCGCAAATCATATATAAAGGGTGTTCAATGTTCGTTTTGTTTTTGAACGTACAATATACTCCCTCCTATCCTTTATAGTTTACATATAAGTTTTATGTGTAGTCATAGTATCTCTACTTTGATAAAAAAAAGTATCAACATTCAACAACGCCCAATCAATATTGTTAGATTCGTACGTACTCCTAGATTTGTACTCGAGATGGTTTCCAATTTGTTTTCAACCACGTGAATGTGCTCGTTCTCGCGCATGCTCTTCCTACTAGTATTTCACCATGTATAGCCAGTCCAATAGTAACTTTTTTTAAGCTCCGTGTCCAATAGTACTAGTGGAGTACTGACAACATCTGTACTAGAGTATGCAGTGCTCATAGTTGTACTCCCTCCTTCCATTTATATGGGGCCTATGTGGAGGAGAGAGATGTGAAAAAGTAAGGGGAGTGAGCTCTCATGAAAGAGCCTAGCTATATACGCATTCCTAGTTAAATACGTACAATAAATATGAAGAAAGAGATGGAGAGGAGATGGAAAAAAGTACTAATACAATAGCCAACCTTATAATTTTTTTGCAGGAAATAGCCAACCTTATAGCCCACACTACTGTATGGCTGCATATAATAGATGATGACTATAGATGACATGGCAGTTCCTTATAGCCATCGACTGGCTATATTATTAACCATGCTCTAATGCGTTTTTCAAAAACGCATTTGACTATTGACAAGATTAATAGTACATGAGATGTATAATGTGAAAATTATATCATTTGAAGCTCCTTTCACATACGTATCCCTGCCTTACCCTCCTTTTCAGTCACTTACTGGCGGACCCGATGCTTGCTCGGCCTCGCATGTCAGTTACTCAATGGGTTCGGCCACGTTAGGGGATCCTCATCCATAGTATACTCTCTCTATTTTTATTTACTCCGCATAAAATGACGCGGACGGGGGAGGCGGAGGGACGTCAGTTTGCTCTCAACTGCGGTCCCACAAGCGAGCGAAAAATGCAAGACGAAGCGCATTCCATTCGGTGAGCGACGTGGAGGGTCCAGCGTGCCGGGCTGCAACGCGAACGCGACAAGAGCGTTGTATAGTCAAAACCGATTGACCGGTCATCACCGGAGCCACTATTCACACCAGAGCCTTCGCTGCTCGGCCTACGCTAGCCACTGCCATAAAACCACACCTAATATCCAGCCCCTTCCCCCACCTTTAGATCCCCTAGCCCGCATCAAGCGTCCCTTAGTTCGCCGGAAAGACATGGTGCGCCGCAAGATCACGTACTACAAGATGCTGACGCCGGAGCACCACGTAGAAATCACGGCGGCGGTCGGCGCCAGAGACCTCCATTCAAGCTCGCTTTGCAGCGGGCCAATCCACGAGTTCTCTGGAGCCAAGCTATGAGGAGGAGGAAGCCGATCCAATGTTCATGGCGGAGGTCGCGGCGCAGAAGGCCCCCGATGGGTATGAGACGATGGACATCGACTTCGTGCCGGCGTCTGAGTCCCCCATGGTGCAGGCGGACCAGCAGTTCAACCTGGCGATACTAAAGGAGAACCGGGAGGCAGAGGCTCAACTCGACGTGGAGTGCGCGCATGCCGCTACTATCAAGGCTCTCCTGCAGGCGGAACCAGATGTCGTGGATGTGAACCGGGTGGCGGAGGCTCAACTTGAGGCGGCGCACGCGGATGTCGCTTCCATTGAGGCCCTCCTGCAGGCGGAACCGGACGTCTTGGACTTGAACCGGGCGGCAGAGGCTCAACTCGACGCGGAGCGCGCGGATGCCGCTCTCATCGAGGCCCTCCTGCAGACGGAACCGGACGTCCTGGACTTGAACCGTGCGGTGGAGGCTTGACTCGATGCAGAGCGCGCGGATGCCGCTGCCATCGAGGCCCTCCTGCAGGCGGAAGCGGACGTCCTCGACTTGAACCGGGCGGTGCTCTCGTCCATGCAGAGCGCCCGCACGCTCCGCGTGAACGAGTAGCTGGAGGCCGAGGACAACCACGGTGCGGAGACACACGTCGGCAGCTACGGCTGGTTCATGCCGGCAGCCAAAGACGACGAGGCCGTCTCGTTCCGCGAGCAGTGATAGTTTTTCTTTATGTTGTTGTTTTTATGAATCTTTTGCTATGTAAAAACATATATTGTTATGCAAGTCGCCTGACTTGGGTCAGTCTACCATTTCAGGCGGTTGGATGAATATCCTACGTCTCCTAACCCTTCTTCCTCACCTATTCTTCTTCCCCAACAGACCACCGCACGGGCCGTACGGATACTCCCCAACATGCGGTTGGATAAACATACTCTATGAACGAAAATTATGTGTCAGCGGTAGGATGACTGAGTTTGGTTTGTTCACATGTGACAACACGTGTCAGTGAGGGTGTGTTCCCTTGGTTGGGTTTGCGGCGTGCAGGAGCGACTGTGCATGTGAGGGGGCGGTGCGACCGCGGCGTGTAGGAGCGACCATGTGAGGGTGCGGTGCGACCACGACAGTCATGCGCAAGTGTACCTCCTTTTCATTTTGAAAACTTTAAGCAAGCTTGGCAAAAATGTGTGGCGAAGTATGGCAATGCAAGGCCTAGACCCAAACAGGATAAGTATGTAGTACTACGTACTAGGAGTACTAGTGTTAAAAAAGAAAGGCGGGGTTTTCCTTCACGGGATTAACCGATACAAATCCTCGTTTCACGTGTCAATTAATGCATATTTTTTCTCCAAAGCCCAAAGAGCTAACCATCTCACTCCTAATCGCTTGATTAATGCAGCGTCATGCAAACCAACCTTCTCACTTCCGCATGCATGCAGGGGATATTAATGTCCTTGGTTGCTAGTACGAGGCAAACCCCATCAATTTTGCCTCGATTAGTGTTAGTGGCCTTCTGCAAATTGTAATTTTGATATACTGGCCTTGTGTACAAAAAATGGAGGTAGTAACTATATTTGACTTCCTTCCCCATTGCGGTGACGTCGACAATATCTCCAACATTGTGGTTTGGCGAAGTGCGTTCGACGAAGAACACCATTGAGGGAGACCACAGTAAGTCATTCGCAAGTGCCACCTACAAGCCGAGACAACCGCCTTATTTGCATCCGGTAAGTCCGTTGAACCAAAGGACACATAAATGTACTAGTACTACTCATACACAATAGCATCGTCCATCCAGCTTAGTGCGGTGAGATGGTTTCTCAAAGAAGATGATGGAGAAGCGGAGTCAGTGAAGAGTGAAATGATGGTTGCTTCGTCCGTGCTTTGTGATTTGATGCCTCACTGCTTTGTGATTTGTGATAGAAGGGACAGGGGAGTAGACTATGTCCTCTATGCTGTACATGCGTCCATGCACGGGAGAAAGAGGAGAGACGTTGCATTTTTCTATTCCTTCAATCAATCAATCAGGGAGCTTCGGTTCCATCCTTTTGGCTTTGGCAACACCGTCCACAATGGTTCCCACGATGCCAAAAGCTATTTTCACATTTGGCTAAACATTGTGCATGCCCTTAACCGTACCACTTGGTTTTGCTCATGTGTGCTATCTATACAAATCTCAATTATATTGATCTACAAAATTATAGAATCAAGATTATTAAAAAGGAGGTGATTTTGCCGCGCAGATAGCAGGGGAGGTTTCTTATTTTTAGAGGACGTTGTCCTGGTGGTTTGATAACATGCGGTCCCACGTGTCAGTGCTTTACCAAGCTGATCCGCTTCCCACATGAGGCAGAACAACGACAGAAGCAACACGTGGTTAACTTGAAGAAGATGAGGGAGAAGCGAATTCAGCAACGAGTGAAATGATGGTTGCTTCGTCCCTCCAACTTCTTTTTTTAGCATTATTACTTCGTCCCTCCAACTTAATTGCGGGAAAGGTGCAACTTTGTGATTTGATGCCTCATTGCTCATTACTACCCCGGCGCCATGACTGGGTGCTTCACCCCGGCTGCTCTGCACTGTATTCTGGTATGGCACGTGGACCCGGTACCTCGATGCCCCACATGTCAGCGAAAGGGACTAGAAGATTTATGAAAGCGAGCTCTCCACTCTTACAACGGAGGAGTACACGACACGACGGCCTAGTGAACTGTCACTTGTACTGTTTCGCATGATCGCACGATACAAACCCGATTAAACACGACGGCCCAGTGAACTGTCACTTGTACTGTATATAGTACTATGATTTTTCCCACGCGGTATATGATACTGGCCATACATTTCAAAGGCAATTTTAATGTATGCAAACTGAATAATTAAGTAACAGTATGATATCTAGTAAAACTAAAAACACATACTGTGATTTATTGTGTTAGAGTGTAGTAGTAGTATTGTATTGCATAGTTGTTAGATGTAACATGCGAGAACGTGTAGAGATGTAGTTTTGGAGGGCCTACAGAGAGAAAAGCGTAATACGTTCATCGAACTTCAGAATAAGCTGATTACGGTCACTATATATGTTTTGTGGTGATTATATGGTCACTTGCTCATGGTTCAGCATTGGATTGCACTCTGTTGACCGGCCAAATAGTCTGCATGGCACCATGTTGACTAGTTAAATTGACCATGTTCCTTGTGGGTCCCACCTGTCAGTTCGCATAGGGAAAAGGTCAGATAAACACAAATTTACATAGGCACGACAAGACTCCACCCCGTTGAGGGAGTCCTGGACTAAGGGGTCCTCGTGCATCCGGCCTATTATCTCCTTGGCGTGGAAGGCAAGCTTGGCGACCGACTATGAAGATTCCTTCTTATGTAACCGACTCTATGTAACCCTAGATTCCCCACCGGTGTCTATATAAACCGGAGGGGTTAGTCCGGAAAGGATATATTCATGACCATAGTAATACAGGCTAGGCTTCTAGGGTTTAGCCATTACGATCTCGTGGTAGATCAACTCTTGTAACACTCATATTCATCAAGATCAATCAAGCAGGACGTAGGGTATTACCTCCATAGAGAGGGCCCGAACGTGGGTAAACATCATGTCCCCCGTCTCATGTTACCATCGATCCTAGACGCATAGTTTGGGACCCCCTACCCGAGATCCGCCGGTTTTGACACCGACATTGGTGCTTTCATTGAGAGTTCCATTGTGCCGTAGACGAAAGGCTCGATGGCTTGCCTTATACTTAAAGACAACATCACCTCCGGGGGAGTTCTGGCCCCAGGCCAAACCCTCCGGCTGGGCGGCTTTACTATGATCACCCATTCGGCCGTTGAGCCGACGATGACCTCTCGGGCCATCGAAAACCCCCTTCGCATTAAGTCCGAGCACTCCAAGTAGATGGATCCGATAGATTTTTCGTCTTTGAACAAACTCCTAGATCACATTGCCGCTTTGGGAATCGCTACAGACTACGATCGGATTGGGCCAAAACCGATCAAGGAGAAATCAAGGCCCCACCGGTCACCCACCAGATTGCGGTGGTCGTGGAGCAAGACCGTGTGTCTTCTTCTATATCGAAGATGGACTATGTTTGGATCGCCCTTCAGGAAGAGACGAATACTCACCGGCGAAAGGATGCGACCAGCCCTCTGAACATAGCATCGAACGGTGGTCCTAAACAATCAGAAGATATTCCGGAACCCGGACTGTTAAGCTCAGAAGGTCGTCAGACTCCGGATAATCGCTCAGGTCGGGGTTCGGATTTAATTCCACCCACCCACCCAGACATAGACGCTCTCATAAGCATAAAACATCAATCTCAGGAAACGGTCCACCGCTTCCCAGCCAGATTCCCCCTTGTCAAGGACAAGGTAAAAGATTGTCGTGACGAGGACGCAATATCAGTGTTCTGCAACAATTGCGCAGACGAAGTAATCCTCAGCGCCATCAAGCGCCGCCACATACTGAAATTCGTTGACTTAGCAACCATTGTACAAAAGTATAGCACGATGGAGAGCGCCTGGAAAACCCAAGTAGCTCGCTGGGAACCGTCAGTCCCAACTCAACTCCCCCTACAGGCGAAAAGGGCGCACCCTCGTGGCACGCCCAGTCCAACAGTCAAGAAACACAAAACCGCTATGCGGCACGACACCATTCTGGAGGGGTGGCTCGATGGCCCGTGCAAAATACATACAACACCAGATACCGTGGCAACCCACAGCCTTAGAACATGTTGGATACTACGACAAGTAGCCAAGAGCGGCGAGGACATCCTTATCAAGCATGACCCAGAATGGTATCCCACAGAAGATGATAACACAAGAGTATTGATGGTCTTTGAGACATTCGCTTCAACCAACAAGCGCAAAAGGGCCCTTCGCGATCTCGCCGAAGTCTTCCAAGTTGCTACAATAAACCCCTGGAACGACACGACTATAACATTCAACACTAGTGACGAACCAAAGTACAAAACAGTACGAGCGCCAGCCACGTTAGTCCTGAGTCCCATCATGGACGGGTTTCGACTTACCAAGGTCCTCATGGACGGCGGCAACGGACTAAACCTCATTTGTGAGGACACACTCCATAAAATGGAAATAGACAGGAGCCCCATAGAGCAAAGTAACACAACCTTCTGAGGAATTATTCCCAACCGGGAGGCGCGGTGCGCGGGCAAAATTACACTTGACGTAGTATTCGGCACGCCGGAGAACTATCGGTCTGAAGAAATAACTTTCCAAGTGGCCCCTTTCAGCAGTGGATATCACGCCCTTTTGGAGGGGTGCTTTTACATGCTTCGAGGCCATACCCCATTACGGGTATATGAAGCTCAAAATGCTCGGACCAAACGGTATAATCACTCTCGTCGGTGATCCAGACATAGCACTCCGCGCTGAAAACAAAACCGCATCACTGGCCCTAGAGGCGCTATCTGAAGCCCTCGCGGCCGAGGAATTGACGGCACTACGCTCCACGGTGGACAGGAACGATGTGATCCTCGACAAACGCCCTAAATCCACCTCCTTCAAACCAACAGAAGAAATAGTCAAATTCCAGGTCCACCCAACAGACCCCAAGAAGACATCATCTATCGGAGCTCAATTGAACCCAACAGTTGACACCGCACTATGAGAATTCCTGCGCGAAAACTGGGACATATTCGCCTCACACCCTTCAGATATGCCAGAGATCCCACGCGAGCTGGCCGAACATAGCCTCAATATATTAAAGGGGTTTAAACCGGTTAAGCAAACACTGCGGCGCTTTTCCGAACCCAAGCGACAAGCCATGGGGGAGGAGCTGGCCACACTCATCGAGGCCGAATTCATTAGAGAAATCAAACATCCGGAGTGGCTGGCAAACCTGGTGATGGTACCAAAGAAGGACAAATCCTGGCGCCTGTGCGTCGATTTCAAAGACCTTAACAAGGCTTGCCCCAAGGATCCCTTCCCCCTCCCCCTCATTGATCAAATCATCTACGCCACCGCAAGACACGAGTCACTGTGTTTCCTTGATGCATATTTCGGATACCATCAAATCAAAATGAAGGAGTCCAATCAAGCCGCAACAGCATTTATCACCCCATATGGGCCATTCTGCTTCAACACCATGCCCTTTGGTTTCAAGAACGCCAGCGCCACATACCAACGCATGATTCAAACATGCCTGGAGAATAGATCAGCAAAACAGTAGAATCTTACGTCGATGATGTCGTCATCAAAACTAGGCACGTCGAAACACTAATAGACGACTTGCGTCTTACATTCGACAACCTCCGGGCGTATGACATTAAGCTCAACCCAGAAAAGTGTGTCTTCGGCGTCCCCGCCAGAAAAATGCTGGGATTCATCGTTTCCATTAGAGGAATCGAAGCTAACGCAACCAAAATCAGAGCTTTGTCACAATTGGCTAAGCCAACGGACCTTAAACAAGTTCAAAAGCTTGCGGGCTGCGTAGCAGCTCTAAGCCACTTTATCTCCAGATTGGGAGAAAAGGCACTGCCACTCTATCGCCTTCTACGGCGAACCGACCACTTCGAGTGGACGGACGCTGCAACAGCCGGACTGGAGGAAATAAAAAAACCTTCTTGCGAGCAATCCAATCCTGGCTGCACCAAACGTCAGCGAACCGATGTTATTATACATATCTGCAACACATCAGGTGGTGAGCGCCGTACTCGTCGTTGAACGAGAACAGGACAGACATAAATTCCTGCTCCAGAAGCCAGTATACTACGTATCCACTATCCTTACACCATGCAAATCCCAGTACCCTCATTATCAAAAAATAGGATACACGGTCTTCATGGCATCCCGAAAGCTCCTTCACTACTTCCAGGAGTGTTCGATCACGGTGGCCTCCAAAGTACCACTCAATCACATTATAAACAACCGCGATGCTACGGGCCGGATTGCCAAATGGGCCATCGAGCTCCTCCCATTTGACATTACATATAAACCACATCGAGCTATCAAATCCCAAGTGTTGGCCGACTTCGTCGCCGAATGGACAGAGGCCGAACTCCCTAAAGAGTATGGCACATACTCCAATTGGATCATGTACTTCGACGGCTCCAAAATGCTGGCAGAGTTAGGAGCGGGCGTCGTTTTAACGTCCCCTACTGGAGACGTCGTCCAATACGTTCTACAAATACTATACACAGGCTCCAATAACGCAGCCGAATACGAGGCCTTATTGCATGGTCTCCGGATGGCTGTCTCCATGGGCATACAACACGTAGATGTACGCAGGGACTCGGCCCGGTTCGAGGGGCTCGAGTTCCATCATGTGGCTCAAGAAAGTAATCAAGCGGCGGATGTTCTTGCTGGTATCGGCGCTAAGCGCGACCCCGTCCCACCTAGTATCTTCCTAGAAAGGCTCTTTAAGCCATACATGGTGTGGCAGGGGGAAAATGGCAATACTAGTCCGGATCCAAACATAACCCCAGATCCCGGAAACACCGACGTCATCGGGGGCTCAGCCACCGAAATAACACCGTCGGCGCATCTCATCATGGCAGTCATTACCCCATGGACCGAACCCTTCCTGGCCTACCTTAATAGGAAAGAGCTTCCCGAGGACCAGAATGAGGCCCGCTGTATTGTTCGGCGTTCAAAGGACTACAAGGTTCATGATGGAGAGCTCTATAGGAAAAGCGCCACCGAAGTCCTTCAACGATGTATATCCGAGGAAGAGGGGTGGCAGCTCTTGGCTGAAATTCATGCCGGACTCGGCGGGCACCACGCCGCAGCTCGCGCCCTTGTTAGCAAGGCCTTCCATACAGGGTTTTATTGGCCGACAGCCCAAGCAGATGCACAGGACCTTGTCCAATGTTGCGTCGGATGCCAACTCTTTGCCAATCAAAGCCATATGCCCCCACCGCCTTACAAACAATCCCCATCACTTGGCCTTTTGCGGTCTGGGGACTCGATATGGTTGGACCCCTTAAAGGGGGAATCCATAAGAAAAAAATATCTGCTTGTTATGGTGGACAAATTCACTAAGTGGATAGAGGCTAAGCCGGTCAAAACGGCTGAGTCCGGCCCGGTGATAGACTTCATATCCGGTTTTGTGCACCGTTATGGTGTCCCACACAGTATCATCACTGACAATGGCTCCAATTTCACAGCCAACGAGGTAAAACCCTGGTGTACTAATCTGGGTATTAAACTCGATTACGCCTCCGTCTACCACCCACAAACCAACGGTCAAGTCGAACGAGCCAACGGTCTTGTTATGAGCGGCATTAATCCTAGACTAGTGCGGTCTTTGAAAGAATTAGACAAGCACTGCATTGAGGAGCTCGACTCCGTACTCTGGGGGCTGCGAACCACGCCCAACCGTACTACCGGATACATACCTTTCTTCATGGTGTATGGCGCAGAGGCCGTACTGCCCTGTGATATCATTCACGACTCACCTCGAGTGTGTATGTATGAAGAGAGAGAAGCCGAGCTTGATCGGCAGGACAACCTAGATGCCCTGGAGGAGGAACGCGATGTCGCAAAAGCCCGTTCAGCATTTTATCAACAGCAGGCTTGAAGATATCAAAGCAGAGAAGTACGGGCCAAGACTTACAATGTTAGCGAACTTGTACTACGCCTACCGGAGAAGAAAAAGGACAAACTCAATCCCAAATGGAAGGGTCCCTTCATAATTGACGAAGTTCTCACTGGAGGAGCGTACCGTCTTCGCGATGCATTAGACAATTGCCTCGAGTCAAACCCCTGGAACGCGGCTAGACTCCGAAGATTCTATGCCTAGCGCCAAACCCCTTGTTCATTTCCTCCCCCCTGTAGTTTCCATTATTTTTTCTCTCTTTTCTGATTACTTTCTTCTTTCTCGCTTTAAAGCTTTGGTACGGCTAGAACACACACCATTGACACATACATCTTTAAATATGTACGCCACTTGTACTTGGGGGCTTCTTGGACAGATGTTCTTGTCATTCTTTGAGCATCAAGCTCCTCACATCTGAGTTTTTCCATATTTACCTTTTCTTTCCCACTATATGCATCGATATGACTTAAGTTTTGGCCAAGATGGGTTGCCTGGCTCATGTGCTTATGCCCTACGTTCCCGTTAGTTCGGCTAGGGCATAAAGGGAGCACCTCTGCGATTGTTACTGCCGGGTCATCCGGATGTGTACCTCAGACTGGGTGAAGCCGAAAGCTAGCATTCTTAAGGGAATATTCGGTCGGTGAATTAAAGATGTTTTTCAAAAACTCACTCCATTGTGCACCCCAGAAGTTATACAAACTGTGGTGTTCACATCACAATTCGGGCATGCGCATTAAATGCATGCACACCCAGGGAAAGGAACCCTTAACGGAACTATTCTCTCTGGAAGATGTTTCTTACGATATGAATGTAATATAACATAGCTGGCCGGATACAACTTGTCTGTTCAAGCAACTATGACCCCTACGCCTAGTTTTCTAGGCATACCCCGGCCTACTCGGCCGCGACGGTATTCGGAAACACTCTGCACCTTCGGGTCCGGATGTTGGAGCGAAAAGGTCTGCCATGACAAATGATATACAATTTAGCTAGATGAGGAAAGTACACAGTCAGTTGGACTCGAACACCTCTTCCTCTACACCTTCCAACAGGCAGTCTAACTTACAATCCTGTTGGGAATATTTGGCGTCCACCTCTACTTGGTCATATACTATACTAACGGGAATTTCTTCCCCATTCGGCCCTAGCGGTCCGACACGAGCCATGTGATTAGGATCCAGCTTGGTATATCGCGTCTTCACCATGGCCCTGGCCTCTCGCGCACCCTCTCGGCAGGCAGATATCTTCCACAGCCGGATACACCGTCGCGCTCCCTTGAACAGCTCTACCAGCTTCTCCATGCTTCCTAGAGGGGAGTCGGATGGCCATAAAGCCTTCGCTACACTCCGCATCGCCTGCCGAGCTTGCTTGTGCAACTGCGATAGCCCTTGCAGAAGATCACTTGATGATCCAGACACTTCCTCTTCGGGGCGGTTCGTTAATACACCTGCAATTACAGCTATATCAGCTATCGTTACCTCCAAACCGCTATAAGATAAAAGCGGCCACGTACTGAATATGCCGCCTCGTAGCTTCTTGTTCCCCTTCACAGAGTCGGCTAGCTGCGCTCGCACATCTTTTAGTTCTTCGCCCAGTTTGGTGTTCGAATCCTGGAGTTTCTTTTTCTCTTGAACAACTTTTGTCAATACATGCTCACCCGCTGCTAGTATCTTTTTGGCTCTGTGTTCTTCGCTTCGAGCGGCGTCCAGCTGCTCTCGTACTTTGTCTAACGACCCAACACAAAGATTAGAACCCAGATTCACAATATCGGTGTATCATTATGAATTTTCGATAGAGGAAAATATTACCGGGAGATGCCTTGTATTTCTCCAGTTCGGCATTGGCAGCAAGCAGTTGGCGCTGAAACTTTTCTAGTTCCCGAGGTAGCTGGGTATTCTTCTCTGTAAGCACCTGGTTGTACATTGATCCTTAAATCAGTTGTTTCAACTCCTTTAAGTCTCGGGGGCTACTGGCATATGGTTATCATAGTCAGACAAAGCGAATTTACCTGCACATCTTTCAAATGTTGCTTTGTGGCCCTGTTAATCCCATCTCGAGCAGCCTGGATGTATGCATCGGCTGAGCTGAAGGCATTAAATGACTCTTCTAAAAAGCATGGGTCTTGTAAAATGGCCCGGCGGACCGATGATTCATGGCACTCTCCATTTCCAAGTTGGTGACGGATACATCATCTGAGTCCTTGGCTGGAGGACACTCCGGCGTCGCCCCTACATCAGCCCCCGTCTTCACGGCAGGATTTGAATCCTAGCTATGGGAAGTATGGCCGCTCGAACCTTCGGATATAGTCCAGCGCACCTTCCTCCTGACACATGGAAAATGGGAAGGTCACAGTTGGACGTGACTGCTCAGGTGCAGGTTGGCGAATTCGTACCTCTTCGATGAAGGCACGGCCGTGTCTTTGTTTGCTTTCCTCTTGGAAGGCTTTCCCGGTGCGGGAGCCGATCTCTTCAAAATTGCCGAATGTCTCCCCTCTGAAGCACGATACAGTGCGGTGGGTGAGGCAGAATAAGAGCACTCTCTTAGAGAAGGTGTTTCTTAATTATTTACATGTGAAGCAAGAAGAAGGCCAGGGTAGTCGACGGTGATGGCCACTTATGTGCCGTCATAGCTTGTCTGAAAAAACACTCTCCCCAAAAGCACCACGAATATATCCGAATCCTCTTCAAACCCAGGATCTAGCTCCCAGTTGTGGATCTCCAGCTGTGGGGCAGGACTATGAAGTCCTTCGGTGACCTTCCACCAGTGTTGTCATAACAAACAGACTTGAAATTTATCAAAAGTAATCCAGAAGGGGAATGAGTGGAATATAGGCGTCGAAGCTTACCCAGCTGGGAGGATCATACATAGAATACCCATCTCTGCACTTAATGCGAAGAAACTCCTCTTCCTCCCCTTTAAATAGTTCGGCCAATATTTTGGCCAGAGCGATGGGGGTATCCGGACACTTCCGACCATAGCGGGAGGCATCATCCTCTCCATTGTAGTGGCACATGGGAAGCCCTCTATATTGTAGCGGCTAAACCCCTCGCACTATGGAGGTCGCCATTACCCCGATTATTCTGACTCTGGACTGAGCGAGCATCTTTATCTTGCTCATAAGCTGGCAAACTTCTGCGCTGTCATCCTCTTCAAGAATCCGGGGACGCCAACTTTGGCGTTTCTTTAGCGAAACGCTCGCAAATTTAGGAAGACCCTTTCGGACTGGGTCAGGAAGTGCGGCGTCCTCAATATAGAACCATTTGGAAGGCCATTCTTCGGATGCCTTCCTTGGTTTGCCGAATAGATATCCAGTATCGGCGATACACCATACTTCGGCTCCGCCCACTTCAAATATTGACCCCTCGTGATTACGCGGGAGAAGACAGAACAACTTCCTCCACAGGTCGAAATGAGCCTCGATACCCAGGAATAGTTCGCATAAAGTGACGTAACCTACAATGTGCAGAATGGAGGCAGGGGTGAAGTTGTGCAGCAGGAGGCCATAGTATTCCAAAAGCCGTCGGAGGAATGGATGAATGGGAAACCCAACGCCCCTTAGCAGGTAGGGGACGAAACATACTCGCTCTCCCCCGGATGGATTGGGGAGGTCCTCTGCCTAAATCTCACCGTTGAAGGAATCTAGCCCCACTCGAACAGAAACTAGATCTGCGGGGGGAAGAAATGCATGCGTCTGTAGCTTCGTCAATTGACTGTGGGACACTGAACACCTCTCCCACTGGCCTTTCTATGGTTCGGAACGGGTGGAGGAGCTGGGGGCGCTAGCCATGATGGAATGGTTTCTCCTAAGCAGTTTCCGGGGATTTCCTCTGCATGGTGCCGAATGGATCTAGGATCCAATCTCTTTAATAGGTGCTCTTCCTTGCATGGATGGGGTGTTATCTGCAAAAATACCCTGACCTTCCACCTTCGCTTGACACGTGGGAGGAGAAGTTATTTAATGCACAGAAGCCGAGGAGAGCGACATTGAACCGATGGCCGAATGCATCACTTGGAGATCATTAAAGGAGGAACCCGCCTTGAAATGTCGAAGACAATTTGTGTGCCAAACACCTCGCTATTGAAGACTAGTTCGGGGGCTACTGAGGGAGACCTAGAATAAGGGTCGTTGGGTGTCCCGCTTGTTATCCATGGGCCGGACTGATGGGTTGTGAAGACATGAAGGCCGAAGACTGTACATGTGTCCGGATTGGACTCTCCTTGGCGTGGAAGGCAAGCTTGGCGACCGACTATGAAGATTCCTTCTTCTGTAACCTGATGACCCACAAGTATAGGGGATCTATCGTAGTCCTTTCGATAAGTAAGAGTGTTGAACCCAACGAGGAGCAGAAGGAAATGATAAGCGGTTCTCAGCAAGGAATTCTCTGCAAGTACTGAAATAAGTGGTAACAGATAGTTTTGCGATAGGATAAATTATAACGAGCAACAAGTAACAAAAGTAAATAAAGTGCAGCAAGGTGGCCCAATCCTTTTGTAGCAAAGGACAAGCCGGAGAAAACTCTTATAATAGGAAAAGCGCTCCCGAGGACACATGGGAATATCGTCAAGCTAGTTTTCATCACGTTCATATGATTCGCGTTCGATACTTTGATAATTTGATATGTGGGTGGACCGGTGCTTGGGTGCTGTTCTTACGTGAACAAGCATCCCACTTATGATTAACCTCTATTGCATGCATCCGCAACTACAACAAAAGTATTAAGGTAAACCTAACCATAGCATGAAACATATGGATCCAAATCAGCCCCTTACGAAGCAACGCATAAACTAGGGTTTAAGCTTCTGTCACTCTAGCAACCCATCATCTACTTATTACTTCCCAATGCCTTCCTCTAGGCCCAAATAATGGTGAAGTGTTATGTAGTCGACGTTCACATAACACCACTAGAGGCTAGACAACATACATCTTATCAAAATATCAAACGAATACCAAATTCACATAACTACTCATAGCAAGACTTCTCCCTTGTCCTCAGGAATGAACGTAATTACTCACAAAGCATATTCATGTTCATAATCAGAGGGGTAATAATATGCATATAGGATCTGAACATATGATCTTCCACCAATTAAACCAACTAGCATCAACTACAAGGAGTAATCAACACTACTAGCAACCTACTAGCACCAATCCCGGACTTTGAGACAAGAATTGGATACAAGAGATGAACTAGGGTTTGGAGATGAGATGGTGCTGGTGAAGATGTTGATGGAGATTGCCCTCTCCCGATGAGAGGAGCGTTGGTGATGACGATGGTGATGATTTCCCCCTCCCTAAGGGAAGTATCCCCGGCAGAACAGCTCTGCCGGAGCTCTAGATTGGATCCGCCAAGGTTCCGCCTCGTGGCGGCAGAGTCTCGTCCCGAAAAGTTCCTGCCTATTTTTTTCTCATCGGAAGACCTCATATAGGAGGAGATGGACGTCGGAGAGCCACCAGGGGGCCCATGAGGTAGGGGGCGCGCCCTAGGGGGTGGGGCGCCCCCACCCTCGTGAGCAGGGTGTGGGCCCCCTGGCCTTCATCTTTGGCGTGGATTTTTCTTTATTTCTTTTAAGACATTCCGTAGAGTTTCAGGACTTTTGGAGTTGCGCAGAATAGGTCTCTAATATTTGCTCCTTTTCTAGACCATAATTCCAGCTCCTGGCATTCTCCCTCCTTATGTAAACCTTGTAAAATAAGAGAGAATAGCTATAAGTATTGTGACATAAAGTGAAATAACATTCCATAATGCAATAAATATCGGTATAAAAGCACGATGCAAAATGGACGTATCAACTCCCCCAAGCTTAGACCTCGCTTGTCCTCAAGCGAAAAGCCGATAACAATAAATATGTCCTCATGTTTAGAGGTAGAGGCGTCGATAAAAATAAAATACGGACATGAAGGCATCATGATTATTCTCATAACAGCAACATATATAGATTTTGTCATATGATTACTTATATTCAAGTGATGATCTATTCACAATGCAAAAGTATAAATCATAAACCTTATTGGGCTCCGACAAACTATAATCTCAGTCATTGAAGCAATTGCAATTTATCATAACATCGGAAAGACTCTATGTCAGAGCTAAAAAGCAAGTCCACATACTCAACTATCATTTAGTCCTCCATAATTGCTAACACTCACGCGATACTTGTGGTTACGGAGTTTTAATCGGACACAGAGAAAGATAGGGGCTTATAGTTTTGCCCCACAACCTTTTACCTCAAGGGTAATGTCAACAATAATGGTTCATGCTCCCCTACATCCAATTAGATATATATATATATCATGTTCTTTCCAACATGCTGAGCTTGCCAAAGGATAAAATGAAAAAGGAAGGGTGAATATCACCATGACTCTTGCATAAGGTAGAAGATAATAATAAAGGATAGGCCCTTCGTAGAGGGAAGCAGAGGTTGCCATGCGCTTTTATGGTTGGATATATAAAATCTCAATGTGAAAGAACGTCATTTTATATTGCCCCTTGTGATATGAACCTTTATTATGCAGTCCGTCGCTTTTATTACTTCCACATCACAAGATCGTATAAAGCTTATTTCTCCCACACCAATCAATCATACATATTTAGAGCAATTTTTTATTGTTTTGCACCGATGACAACTTACTTGAAGGATCTTACTCAATCCATAGGTAGATATGGTGGACTCTCATGGCAAAACTGGTTTAAGGATATTTGGAAGCACAAGTAGTATTTCTACTTGGTGCTGAGAATTTGTCTAGCATGAGGGGGAAAGGCAAGCTCAACAAGTTAGAGGATCCAACATACTTTATCTCAAATATAAGAAATACATAACTCATTACGTTGTCTTCCTTGTCCAACATCAACTCTTTAGCATGTCATATTTTAATGAGTGCTCCCAATCATAAAAGATGTCAATGATAATATATCTATATGTGAAAACCTCTCTTTCCTTATTACTTCCTATTAATTGCAACAATGACCAAAGCTATGTCTGCCAACTCCCAACAACTTTTAATCATCATACTTTTTCTATGTGAAGTCATTACTCTCAATAAGATCAATATGAACTTTTTGTTTCTTTTTATTCTTTTCCTCTTTCTTTTATTCACCCAAGATCATGGCAAAATAATCAAGCCCTTGACTCAACACTACTAATCTTTATTATATATAGCTCACAGACTCGATTACATAGAGGGATCATAAAGCAAAACTCAAAACTAGATCATGCCATAAACTTTATTCTACTAGATCAAGATACTACTAATAGGATCGAACTAAGAAAAACGATAAAGATAGGAGTTGTGATTGTGATACGATACCGGGGCACCTCCCCCAAGCTTGGCAGTTGCCAAGGGGAGTGCCCATACCCATGTGATTATATCTCTTTTGTTGGTGAAGAAGGTGGTGGTGATGTTGGCTTAGTTGATAGCTTAGGCTTCTCCCTTAATTTGCGCTTGAGGACGACATTTTGATCCCTCAGATCATCAATCTCCCACTCCAGGGTTAATATCTTTTTGCATAGGTCCTGCTTATTTTCCTACAAGAGACGAAAAGGGATAAACTCGAACTTGGGTTTCTTTGCCCTATCAGGTAGACTTGACTTTTTGAATTCCACGTGCATGTCCCCAAGTAGAGGTAATGGTGCTTCATCTTCATCTGAGCTCGTCTCCTCCTTCCCCTTGGGTTCATAGTCCTCTTCTTCCTCCGTGGTCCATCCATCGTGTTCCACATCTCCATAGACCTTTGGATTTGCTAAGTAATCATCCACATAGCTTTCTCTTCCGAATCCTGGGAAGACATGTTGATTTAATCTGCAACGGGACACCTCGAAACGAAAACAGAGGTTATTTGCGTGATACGGGAGTCAAAACCTTCGGGAGAATATATAATGAATTTTTACCGACCAAAATACGCAACGTGCAAGAAAACGGAGTCCGGAAGGCACATGAGGAGCTCACGAGGTAGGGGGCGCGCCCAGGGGGTAGGACGCGCCCACCACCCTCGTGGGGCCCTTGTGTCCTTCTCGGACTGCTGCTTATTTTTCTATTTTTCTAAATATTCCAAAATGGAGAAATATTGCCTTAAAAATTGTTTTGGAGTTAGTTTACTTACCGTACAACATACCTATTCCTTTTCGGAGTCTGAAACATTCCAGAAAGTGTCCCTTATGTATTCCTCCAGGGTTACGGTTTCAATAATATTGGTTTCAACATTTATGGGATTACCTGAGATATAATGTTTAATTCTTTGACCGTTTACCACCTTCGAATTTGTGCCCTTGAAGTTGTTGATTTTTATGGCACCGGAACGATAGACCTCCTCGATAACATAGGGGCCTTCCCATTTAGAGAGAAGTTTTCCTGCAAAAAATCTTAAACGAGAGTTGTATAGCAATACATAATCACCTACATTAAACTCACGCTTTTGTATCCTTTTGTCATGCCATCTTTTAACTTTTTCTTTAAAAAACTTGGCATTTTCATAAGCTTGGGTTCTCCATTCATCAAGTGAGCTAATATCAAATAACCTCTTTTCACCGGCAAGTTTGAAATCATAGTTAAGCTCTTTAATAGCCCAATACGCCTTATGTTCTAGTTCGAGAGGTAAGTGATATGCTTTTCCATAAACCATTTTATACGGAGACATACCCATAGGATTTTTATATGCAGTTCTATAAGCTCATAATGCATCACCAAGTTTCTTGGACCAATTCTTTCTAGACCTATTAACAGTCTTTTGCAAAATTAATTTGAGCTCTCTATTGCTCAACTCTACTTGACCACTAGACTGTGGGTGATAAGGAGATGCAATTCTATGATTAACATCATATTTAGCAAGCATTTTACGGAAAGCACCATGAATAAAGTGTGAACCACCATCAGTCATTAAATATCTAGGGACTCCAAACCTCGGAAAAATAACTTCTTTAAGCATTTTAATAGAAGTGTTATGATCAGCACTACTAGTTGGAATAGCTTCTACCCACTTAGTAACGTAATCAACATCAACTAAAATATGTGTGTATCCATTAGAGGCAGGAAAAGGTCCCATATAATCAAAGCCCCAAACATCAAATGGTTCAATAACAAGAGAATAATTCATAGGTATTTCTTGAGGTCTACTAATATTACCAATTCTTTGACATTCATCACAAGACAAGACAAACTTACAGGCATCCTTGAAGAGAGTAGACCAATAAAAACCAGATTGCAACACCTTATGTGCAGTTCTATCTCCAGCGTGGTGTCCTCCATAAGACTCAGAATGACACTTGCGTAGGATCTGTTCATGTTCATGCTCAGGTACACAATGTCTAATAACACCATCTACTCCTTTATAAAGATGTGGGTCATCCCAAAAGTAATGTCTCAAATCATAGAAAAACTTTTTCTTTTGTTGGTATGTGAAGCTAGGTGGTATAAACTTAGCAACAATATAATTAGCATAATCAGCATACCATGGAGTACTACGAGAAGTACTTATAACATTTAATTGTTCATCAGGAAAGCTATCATTAATAGGTAGTGGGTCATCAAGAATATTTTCTAACCTAGACAAGTTGTCTGCAACGGGGTTCTCAGCTCCCTTTCTATCAACAATATGCAAATCAAATTCTTGTAGCAAGAGAACCCATCTAATAAGTCTAGGTTTAGCATCTTTCTTTTCCATAAGATATTTAATAGAAGAATGATCAGTTTGAATAGTTACTTTAGAATCAACAATATAAGATATGAACTTATCACAAACAAATACAACTGCTAAAAGCTCTTTTTCAGTAGTGGCATAATTTCTTTGAGCATTGTCTAGAGTCTTACTAGCATAATGAATAACATTTAATTTCTTATCAACTCTTTGCCCTAGAACAGCACCTATAGCATAATCACTAGCATCACACATAATTTCAAAGGGTAAATTCCAATCAGGTGGCTAAACAATAGGTGCAGAGACTAATGCTTTCTTAAGTATTTCAAATGCTTCTACACAATCATCATCAAAGACAAATGGTATATCTTTTTGCAATAAATTTTTGAGAAGTCCTTAATGAACCTCCTATAAAATCCGGCGTGACCAAGGAAACTTCTTATACCTTTGATGTCCTCGGGACATGGCATGTTTTCAATAGCATCAACCTTGGCTTTATCAACTTCAATACCTCTTTCAGAAACTTTGAGCCCCAAGACAATACCATCATTAACCATACAGTGGCACTTTTCCCAATTCAAGACAAGATTAGTTTCTTCACATCTCTGCAAAACTCGATCAAGATTGCTCAAGCAATCATCAAAAGAGGAAACATAGACGGAAAAGCCGTCCATGAAAACCTCACAAATACTTTCACAAAAGTCAGAGAATATAGCCATCATGCATCTTTGAAAGGTAGCAGGTGCATTACATAAACCAAAAGGCATACGTCTATAAGCAAAAGTACCAAAAGGGCATGTAAAAAGTCTTTGATTGATCTCTAGCCGACACATGTATTTGAGAGAAACCAGAATAACCATCTAGAAAGCAATAGTGTGTATGTTTGCATAATCTTTCTAGCATTTTATCAATAAAAAGGTAAGGGGTAATGATCTTTCTTAGTAGCTTTATTTAATTTGCGGAAATCAATTACCATCCTATAACCTGTGATAATTCTTTGTGGAATCAATTCATCTTTATCATTAGGAACAACAGTAATACCTCCCTTCTTAGGGACACAATGGACAGGACTTACCCACTCACTATCAGCAACGGGATAGATTCTACCTGCCTCCAGAAGCTTTAGTATTTCTTTTCTTACCACTTCTTTCATTTTAGGATTCAGACGTCGTTGAGGATCAAGAACTGGTTTGGCATCTGCTTCCAAATTTATTTTATGTTGACATAGAGTGGGACTAATGCCCTTAAGATCATCAAGAGTATATCCAATAGCAGCACGATGCTTCTTCAAAGTTTTCAATAATCTTTCTTCTTTATGCTCTTAAAGGTTAGCACTAATAATAATAGGATATATCTTCTTTTCATCAAGATAAGCATATTTAAGATTATCAGGCAACGGTTTAAGCTCAAACACGGGATCACCCTTGGGTGGAGGAGGATCCCCTAAAATTTCAACAGGCAAATTGTGATGGAGAATAGGTTCCTATTTAAAGAATACTTCATCTATTTCCCTTCTTTCATTCATGAACATACCATTTTCATGGTCTAGCAAATAGTGTTCTAAAGGATCACTAGGAGGTACGGCAATAGAAGCAAGACCAATAATTTCATCCTTATTAGGTAATTCTTCCTCACGATGTTGTTTACTAAATTTAGAGAAATTAAACTCATGAACCATATCATCCAATCCAATAGTAACAACATTCTTTGTGCAATCTATGGTAGCATTGACAGTATTTAAGAAGGGTCTACCAAATATAATGGGACAAAAACTATCTTGTGGGGAACCAAGAACAAGAAAATTAGCAGGATATTTAGTTTTCCCACACAAGACTTAAACATCTCTAACAATTCCAATTGGTGAAATAGTATTTCTATTGGCAAGTTTAATTGTGACATCAATACCTTCTAACTCAGCAGGTGCAATTTCATTCTTAATTTCTTCGTATAAGTCAATAGGTATTACACTAGCACTAGCACCCATATCACATAAGCCATGATAACAATGATCTCCTATTTTAACAGAAATAACAGGCACGCCTACCACAGGTCTATGTTTATCTTTATCACAAGGTTTAGCAATTCTAGCAGTTTCACCTTCGAACTGAATAACATGCCCATCAATATTATCAGACAAGAGATCTTTAACAATAGCAATATTAGGTTCTACTTTAACTTTCTCAGGAGGTGTATAAGTTCTAATATTGCTTTTACGAACAACAGTTGAAGCTTTAGCATGATCCTTTATTCTAACAGGGAAAGGTGGTTTCTCAATATAAGAAGTAGGAACAATAGGATCATTATAAGTGACAGTCTTTTCTTCAACTTTAATAGGTGCAGCTACTTTTACTTCTATGGGAGGATGATATTTAAACCACTTCTCCTTAGGGAGATCAAAATAAGTAGCAAAGGATTCACAGAAAGAAGCTACTATCTTAGAGTCAAGTCCATATTTAGTGCTAAACTTACGGAAAATATTGGTGTCCATAAAAGATTTAACACAATCAAACTTAGGTGTCATACCTGACTCCTTACCTTCGTCGAGGTCCCAATCTACATAGTTGCGTTTAATTCTATCCAATAAATTCCATCTGAATTCAATAGTCTTCATCATAAAAGAGCAAGCACAAGAAGTATCGAGCATGGTGCGATTGTTATCAGAAAGCCGAGCATATAAATTTTGAATAATCATTTCTCTTGAGAGATCATGACTGGGGCATGAATATAACATTGATTTAAGCCTCCCCCAAGCTTGAGCGATGCTTTCTTCTTCGCGAGGCCAGAAATTATATATATAATTGCGATCACGATGAACAAGATGCATAGGGTAATACTTTTGATGAAATTCCAACTTCAATCTTTTATAGTCCCATGATCACATATCATCACATAGCCTATACCATATCAATGTGTCTCCCTTCAAAGATAAAGGGAAGACCTTCTTCTTAGCAACATCATCGGGTATACCTGCAAGCTTAAATAATCCACAAACTTCATCCACATATATTAAGTGCTCATCAGGATGCTTTGTTCCATCTCCTATAAAAGGGTTAGCTAGCAGTTTTTCCATCATACCCGAAGGAAATTCCAAAGGAGTTTCATTTTCAATAGGTTCATTAGGTTGAGGAGCAACTCTTTGCTTTACTGGACGGGGTGAAGATACCCCGAACAAGCCCCTCAGAGAATTACTTTCCATAATGACAAGTGACAATAAATTTCAGAACACTATATAAAATTTTCCTTACCAAATTCCACCTACCAAAGGCGCTACACTCCCCGGCAACGGCGCCAGAAAAGAGTCTTGATGATCCACAAGTATAGGGGATCTATCATAGTCCTTTCAATAAGTAAGAGTGTTGAACCCAACGAGGAGCAGAAGGAAATGATAAGCGGTTTTCAGCAAGGTATTCTCTGCAAGTACTGAAATAAGTGATAACAGATAGTTTAGTGACGGGATAAATTATAACGAGCAACAAGTAACAAAAGTAAATAAAGTGCAGCAAGGTGGCCCGATCCTTTTGTAGCAAAGGAGAAGCCGGAACAAACTCTTATAATAGGAAAAGCGCTCCCGAGGACACATGGGAATATCGTCAAGCTAGTTTTCATCACGTTCATATGATTCGCGTTCGATACTTTGATAATTTGATATGTGGGTGGACCGATGCTTGGAGATGAGATGGTGTTGGTGAAGATGTTGATGGAGATTGCCCTCTCCCAATGTGAGGAGCATTGGTGGTGATGATGGTGATGATTTCCCCCTCCCGGAGGGAAGTATCCCCGGCAGAACAGCTCTGCCGGAGCTCTAGATTGGATCCGCCAAGGTTCCGCCTCGTGGTGGCAGAGTCTCGTCCCGAAAAGTTCCTTCCTCTTTTTTTCTCATCGAAAGACTTCATATAGGAGAAGATGGACGTCGGAGAGCCACCAGGGGGCCCACAAGGTAGGGGGGCCACCCTCGTGAGCAGGGTGTGGGCCCCCTGGCCTTCATCTTTGGTGAGGAATTTTCTTTATTTGTTTTAAGATGTTCTGTGGAGTTTCAGGACTTTTGGAGTTGCACAGAATAGGTCTCTAATATTTTCTCCTTTTCCAGCCCAGAATTCCAGCTGCTGGCATTCTCCCTCCTTATGTAAACCTTGTAAAATAAGAGTGAATAGCCATAAGTATTGTGACATAAAGTGAAATAAGAGTCCATAGTGCAATAAATATCGATATAAAAGCATGATGCAAAATGGACGTATCACCGGCCACGCCGCCGACGACGGATACAGGGTACCATTAATCCCTCAGGGGCAAGCTTACGCTAACCATGAGCCACAGAGGAACCAGGTCACGGATCTAAACGATGGTTTCGGCAAGGCAATGCCCACCCCGACAGGAGAGACCCGCTTGGGGCTGCATGGAAGGGGCCAGGAGCAAGGCCCCTCCCCGTGTCGCATGGAGCAAGGCAACACCCGGGGGTAGGCCCTCTAGGGGTGGTGATGGCGACCTTTCCCCCGGCAGAGGACCCCTGGTAGCCGAGGGCGCCGCTGGCGTCCCCTTTGCCCTCGTTGGGCCGTCCTGGTTTCCGGTCGTCCCAGCAGTGGTAGGGGGTGGCGCAAGGCGGGGCCCTCGTCAGGCGATACGAAGTAAGGCTCACGCCTGTGAAGATCGCCGCTCGTGACACTCTCACGTAATAATGAGTGGGGTTGTACATGCCCCAGAGCCTCAGGAGAGCCGCCCTCGAGCCTTGGGGGCTCCCTCCCACGCCCAGTGGCAGCACTTAGCTCCGCACTGGTGAGAAGACGTCGAAGACTAGACTAGGCGCCGAACGCGGCCATTTGCTTTGGATCTCTTTTCTGTAACCCTGCCTTCTGGATTTGGATTTAAGTCGAAGTTGAATTTTATTTGATGCGCGTGGGGGGTGCCTTTTCTCGTTCGAGCTATTTCTCGCAGTCTAGTTCTTGCCTTATTTCGAAGTTCGCGCTAGTCGCTCCACCCTTGCAGGCCCCTTGTGAGCCGGGATGGGCATGAAGCCCACGGGCCACGCACGCGCCAATCCGTGGCTGGCGCTTGCTTATCACGTGGCCCCCTCGAGCATGTCGACGAACTCCTCAGGAGCTCCTCAAAAACCCGCAATCTCTCAGGCCGGTTTTGGGCTCGTCCAAGCTAAGGTAAACCGCAACAACAACCTTGCCCCGGCATATGTAAGCTCATGAAGACGCGTACTCAATTTGACACAGAAGAATAAAAGCTACGATTGTTTACATGAGGGGCTCCCCCTCTCAAAATGCTCTAACAATCTTCCGGGGCCATGCCCAAGTTTTTACATGGTAAACGACAGGGGAACGAGGAATCAGCCGGATATGTCGCTCGCCACGTCTCCCATATCATCTTCTGATGCACCGCTCGCGTCGCTGTCGCCATCATTGGCGTCGCCTCCACCTTCACCGGCGCCGGCATCGCCGTCGTCAACCATGTCACCTTCGTCTACCATGACCACTACCCCGTCGTCGTCAGAAGCGAAGGCCCTGACCAGCGCATCCACATTGTCTTCAACCCATCGCGCTAGATCGCCCCGGATGGCTTCTGGTACGGGAGCAATGGTGGCGTCAAAATCGAAGTTGGGGTCGATGTTCCGGAGGTGGCTGAAGACGCGGGATAACGCGTGCCCGAGCAGACTGCGACTCCTCTCCTCAACAAGTTGGCAAGCCCTCTCGGAACGGTTCTGCAGGCGCGTCACCACATCCCCAAAGAAGCGGAGGTGGCTGGTGTAGTCATTTGCATGGGAATGAGGAGCATTCTCGTTGCAGATATGGCCCAAGGCGGTGTTGGCCCTGTTCCTGAGGTCCTCGAGCATGGGGGCGTGCACACGCTCCAACGTCCACCGCTCAAGCACTTCGTCCCTGTTCTGCCACACGACGGACTCGGCGTCGGCGACCCGCTACCGAAGAGAGAGCCGCTCAGCGCGGGATGAAACCAGCTTAGCCTGCGCCGAGGCCAGGGCTGATGCGGTGGCCTCCTCGCGCCACTCCACCTCGACTAGTCAGGACTTGAGGGCAGCAGTCCAACCAGCGGCCCTAGCTTCCACAAGCTTCAGCTTCAGGTTGTGCCTGCTCTCTAGATCCGCGCGAGCCTCGGCCACACGGCGGTCGACCTCCTCCTGCGCCCTGACCTCACGCGCGCCGACGTCGTCCTCCGCCTGAGCAACCTGGCGCTCCCTCGTCTCCAGCCGTTCGAGTTCAAGGCTGTGCTCCATGGCTTCCAGTGCCAGCACCTCCTCGCGCTTCCGGATCTCTTCCTCCTCGGCAGGCGACCCCCTCAACGACGCAAGAGCAGCCCTGCGCACCTCCACCTGCTGATCCAAGACAGTGCTCCAGGCTTGGAGCTCCCACGCACGTTTCTCCGCGGCCTCGCGACGGCGGTCAGCTTCCCGAGCCTCCTCTAGAGCTCGGGAGCAGGCCTCACGGAAGGCTGCAAGAGAGGCCTCAGCCTTCCTGTTGTCTAGCTCGCGCTGGTGGCGCCCGAGGGTGATGGCCACCTTCAGCTTGTGCCACTCCTCCGCCAACCGAAGACCCTCGGCCTCGAGGCGCGCATCGACACCCTCAAGTTCTTCACCGAGTTGGTTCATCGCGCCCATTGCCTCCTGGAAGAGCTCATGTCGGACAACGCTCTGCCCGTGCTTGAACTTGAGCACACGGCTCATCTCGCCCTCCTCTACGGAGGCTGTGGCCGACGCCCGACGCGGTACGTCCCCTCTCAGCAGGGGGCTGGGGGCTGGCGCTGCCACAGGCGCCGACTGGGTCTCGTGAGGGGCCCGAACTAAACGAGGCTCGCTGCTTGAAGAGGACCCCAGGATCGAAGCCAGCCAGCTGCCGACAGTGATCAGGGGAGGAGCCCTTGGCACGCTTGCCACGCTCCGAGCCAGGCCGCAAAGGAAGGACGGCGAAGGCGCGAGCTCAAGATGCCCTAATGACGGGCCAACTCCTGTGGTGGACCCCGCGCCATGGGCGGCGCACGAGCCTGCGGTGCTTGAGCTTGGTGTGTGCAACGGGGCGAGAAGCTGCTTCTCGGGAGATTTTATGGCCTTGGCAGAAGGGTCCTGAGGAGACAATCGTCAGGAAGGAAAGCGGCACACATAAGACCACCAAGATAAGGTACTTACTCGTCATTGGTGATATACTTCCTCCGTTTCAACGGTCCGAAGGTGCCGCTGCTGCAGCTTGGGGACCCCTTTCTCTTGTGGAGTTCTGTGAAGTCCACGCACAGCCGGCCAAAGCGCTGGACATGGAGGCCGACGCGAGGCGCAGCTGGAGAAGTGCTCGGAGGGGCAGCCTCAGAAGCGCCAGGCTGAGGAGAGTTGGCCGGCTCTACCTCGCAGTGACTTGCCGAGGCCTCAGGAGCCCCGCCCGTTGGAGACACGAGCTGCAGCGCCCCTTCAACCGCCGGCCCAGCGCAAGAGTCACGTGACCCCGAGGTCGACGCTTCGGGAGCCCTGGGCGGCATCAGCATCCTGGCACCTTCACTATCGGCCCCCAGCGGTGCATGTCCCCTGCACCAACACTTGGGGCAAGCTCTGCACCAGCGTCGAGGAAAGGAACCACGACAATGGAGTTCTCGCAGGGCCCCACGAGGCCAGCTGGGCGCAACCCCCACTCGTTGAAGGAGGGCATCTGCTCCGCGAAGGACATCTTGTTTGAGCAGCGGTACAAAACACAAATCTTCCTCGGCAAGTCGTCCGGCAACGGGATGCCCGTGAGGACCTCAAACACCGTTTGCCGCACCTCACGGGGGTGCTTAGACTCCTAAAGTCTCATGTGGTCCTGGCTGCTGAGCAAGGCCCACATCGACCGGGAGTGGCGCTGTAACGCCCCATATGTAACCTGCCATATTTGTATTCCAACTCTTGTCATTTCCGACACTAAGTTATGATATTTCCTTGTTGTCGGGTTTTTGTCTTCGTGTTTCTTTTGTTTTTGCCATGCATCTCATATCATGTCATCATGTGCATCGCATTTGCATACGTGTTCGTCTCATGCATCCGAGCATTTTCCCTGTTGTCCGTTTTGCATTCCGGCGCTCCTATGTCCTCCGGTGTCCCATTTTGCCTCTTTTCGTGTGCGGGTGTTAAACATTCTCGGATTGGACCGAGACTTGCCAAGTGGCCTTTGTTTACTACCCGTAGACCGCCTGTCAAGTTTCGTGCCATTTGGACTTCGTTTGATACTCCAACGGTTAACCGAGGAACCGTAAAGGCCTCGTGTGTGTTGCAGCCCAAGACATCTCCAAAGTTGCCCAAAACCCACCAAAACCCGCTCCATCATCTCGGTCATTCGATCATGATCGCGTGGCCGCAAACAGTGCTCAATTTGGAGCCTCCTAGCTCCCTCTACCTATAAAAAGGCACTCCCCCCGAAAATCCCGGATCAAACCACCCTAACCCTAGCTCCCCTCACCTCCGCGCGGCCGGACAGGATCCCGCCGCCGCCGCTCCCACCTGTCGCCTCGCCATTTTCCCGGCCGCCTACCCCGCCACCGGCCCGCCGAGCCCAAGCCGGGCCCTCCCTGGCCCGCGCGCGCCCGCCGCCGCCTTCGCTCGCCTCCGCGCTCCCCGCCGCCCGCGTGCCGCCCCGCCGCCGCGCTGGTCGCCGCCGATCTGCAGGACGCCGCCGCCTCGCTCCGGTCGCCGCCGTCCTACCGCGCTGCCGCTGCCTCGGATCCGGTCGCCTCCGCCTCCACCGCGCCTCCCTGGGCCAGATCCGGCCACCCCCGCCGGAGTCCGGCCGCTTCTCGGCCTTCCTGGCCGCATTCGGGCCTCGCCGTCGCCGAAGACGACGGATCCAGCCTCGACATCGCCAGAGTTGACTTTTCCACGGAGGGGTCGTTTTCTTCTCCAAGTCTTTTTCCTCATGTCATATGCCCTTGTTCATCGCATCGTAACTTTGCATCCGTAGCTCCGTTTTGGGCGTGTAGCATATCTAATTGTTCGTCTCGACGAGTACTTCATTTCGTTCCATTGCACCATTTTCATTTGAGCTCATCTTGATGCCCTAAATGCTGTTGGAAGAGTGCTATGTGATGTTAGTTTCACACTCTTATCAGGAATTGGGCATTTATCATTTTTGCCATGTTTAATGTGTGCCTCCTATGATCTTGAGCCCTTCATGTGTGTTGAAGTATGCCATGCCATTTTTACAGGGGTGTATGCCATGTACTTTTGTGATCTTTGTGGTGACTTGCACAAGGATGCCAAGAAGCTCTCGTAATGTTGCTGATTTCAGGGACTTAGAAATCTTCTAAGTCTTTTCCCTGATAATATTTTTATGCCATGTATTCATGTTGCTACAGAGTGATCCATGCCTCTTTTGAGCATGTTCAGTAAGGACAATTTTGAGATATTGTTGTGCTCTATCCATCCATGTATTTGTTTGCAATTATGGAGCACCCTAGCTTGACTCAATCGAGCTCTACTTTTGCTATAAAATGTTCCTCGCAGATTGTTTACGTGTTAATCAATTTTGCCGAGGTTGTTGTAGTTGATCCATGCATGCTATGAGGTTGTTCTTGCCATATTAGCTTCTATGCCATGTCTACCTGCTGGGTGTATGCTTAGTTTGTCATGCAATGCCTCGTGGTGAGTGCATCCAGCTCGCAAACATGCCTACGTAAATTTGTTTTGCCATGTTCCAGTTTTCTGCTAAGTTTGAATATGTTAACGGAACTTGCTATGTTCACATGGTTGCCATTGTATTTTCTGATCCCTTTTGGCTTATGGTCAGTAAGGGAGTTTTGTTGTATGCTTTGAGTAGTTTCATGCCATGCCTTGCTTTGCCTGATATGTTCCTGTAGCATGTAGTTATCTTGCTCTAAGCATTGCTTCCTGACGCTAAATTCCTGACATGTTATTTTCACTAAGTCTGTAACCTGATATCTTTTGCACTTTTGCCATGCTTGTTTGAACCTTCTATTGAGTGAATTAGCCGTAGCTCTGTGTTCATGTTTTGTTAAGCGTCTTGAGTGGATCACTGCCATGTGCTTTGTTGTTATGTTACAGTGCAGTAGCTTGTTGTTATTGATGCATTTAGATGGCCTCGTCCTATTAATCGCAGATCAGTGCCATATTTGTTTCGCTTGTCATTTGCAAACCGTGCATCCGATTCCGGTGATCTTTATATCGATTTCGACCGAAATCAACTCATCTTTCCAGTGGCACTCTTGGTTTTCCAAGTTGAGGCCAGTTTCAATCTTTCCTTTCTGAAGCACGCATATGCATTGCATATCACATCCCGCATATCATGCCATGTTTTCCATCATGTTGCTTGGGCATTGCACCGTGGTTGATTGTGTCTCCCTTTGCTTGTGATCTTGCTTTGGGTAGAGCTGGGAGACGAGTATGTGAACGAGGAACCAATTGAGTACGTTTACGAGGATCAAGCTTACGTCAACTCGGAGAACTTTGCAGGCAAGATGACCATACCCTCGAAATCACTTCTATCTTTGCTTGCTAGATGCTCGCTCTATTGCTTTGCCTATGCTACGATACCTACCACATGCTTTATCATGCCTCCCATATTGCCATGTCAAACCTCTAACCCACATTGTCCTAGCAAACCGTTGTTTGGCTATGTTACCGCTTTGCTCAGCCCCTCTTATAGCGTTGCTAGTTGCAAGTGAAGATTGGAGTTTGTTCCTTGTTGGAACATGTTTATTGTTGGGATATCATTATTATATCTTGCTTACTTTAATGCATCTATATAATTGGTAAAGGGTGGAAGGCTCGGCCTTATGCCTGGTGTTTTGTTCCACTCTTGCCGCCCTAGTTTCCGTCATACCGGTGTTATGTTCCTTGATTTGCGTTCCTTACACGGTTGGGTTATAATGGAAACCCCTTGATAGTTCGCCTTGAATAATCTCCTCCAGCAAGGCCCAACCTTGGTTTTACCATTCGTCACCTAGCCTTTTTCCCTTGGATTCCGCGGACTCAAGGGTCATCTTTATTTTAAACCCCCCCGGGCCAGTGCTCCTCTGAGTGTTGGTCCAAACTGAGCTGCCTGCGGGGCCACCTCGGGGAAACTTGAGGGTTGGTTTTACTCGTAGCTAGTCTCATCCGTTGTGCCCTGAGAACGAGATATGTGCAGCTCCTATCGGGATTTGTCGGCACATTTGGGTGGCTTTGCTGGACTTGTTTTACCATTGTCGAGATGTCTTGTAACCGAGATTCCGAGTCTGATCGGGTTGTCTCGGGAGATGGAATATCCTTCGTTGACCATGAGAGCTTGTGATGGGCTAAGTTGGGACACCCCTGCAGGGATTTGAACTTTCGAAAGCCATGCCTGTGGTTATGGGCAGATGGGAATTTGTTAATGTCTGGTTGTAGATAACATGAAACTTAACTCAATTAAAATGAATCAACAGAGTGTGTGGCCGTGATGGTCTCTTTTCAGCGGAGTCCGGGAAGAGAACATGGTCTCGTGTTATGCTTGAACGTAAGTAGTCTTGGATCACTTCTTGATCGTAGATTCTCGAACGTGCTTTGCCTTCTCTTCTCGCTCTCATTTGCGTAAGTTAGCCACCATATATGCTAGTGCTTGCTGCAGCTCCACCTCATACCTTTTCCCTACCTATAAGCTTAAATAGTCTTGATCGCGAGGGTGTGATATTGCTAAGTCCCCATGACTCACATATTCCTTCCAAATTCAAATGCAGGGACCGACGATACCATTCCAGAAGATGCGACTGAGCTCAAGTGGGAGTTCAATGAGGACTCACGTCGATACTACATTTCCTTTCCAGACGATCAGTAGTGGAGCCCAGTTGGGACGATCGGGGACATTATGCATTTGGGGTTGTCTTATTTTGGTTCCGTAGTCGAACCTTGATTGTATCTGGATGATTGTAATGATATATTTATGCTATTGTGTGACGTGGCGATTGTAAGCCAACTATGTACCTCTTTTCTTATTCAATACATGGGATGTGTAAAGATTACCCCTCTTGTGACATTGCCTTCAATGTGGTTATGCCTCTAAGTCGTGCTCCGACACGTGGGAGATATAGCCGCATCAAGGGTGTTATAAGTTGGTATCAGAGCCTTCCCCGACTTAGGAGCCCCCTGCTTGATCAAATCGTTGGTGTTGTTTGAGTCTGGAAAAATGTTTTGAGTCTTTTAGGATTATATATATCAGAGAGTAGGATTCTTTTTACTCCTCAGTCCCTTCATTGCTCTGGTGAGGCATCCTGACGTAGAGTTTTGACACTTCTCTTCTCAAATTTCACTAAAAAAATTTAGGATCACGCGGGTATCTTGGAATCGTTTCGATGGTTTTGTGACGAGAACATTGTTCTTGGTGCCTCCTGACATTTAGGGGTTGTGGCAGTGTCCCGGGGAGTTGAGCTCCAGGGTGTTGTCATCACAATTTTATCGTTGCAATTCTGGAATAACTGAGTTTCGCCGACATCGAAAATCTCTTTTATGCAGTTGTTGGTGAGATAACCTCGACGCCACCCAGTACTGGGGCAGGAGTTCGGGAGTATTGCCATAACTCATATAACAGATGCTTTTTGAAGGTTGAGGTAAATGATTTCCGAAGGTTTCTTGGTTATGTGTTGAAGGATGGATACAGCTGGATGTAGGATTTGCTAGCTTTGGGTGAGATATTATGCTTCCCCTGTATCCCCAACACCTGATTGCATAACCGGAAAGGTTCGGGAGTTTCATAGGTGGGAATTCATGTAGCTCTAGTATTTCTTCCGCGGATATTTGGTTTTTGATTGGATAATCCTTACCAAGTATTTGTTCATATTCGTACCTTGTTGTTTTTATCCTTCTACCTCTATCTAAGTGGCTTCTCAATGTATGGAAGTGTGACCATTTAATTTGGATTGCATTCGTTCATTCTTGTTCGAATGTTGAGACTATATGTTGCAAGTTCGATCCATTTGATTTAGCTTGAATATAGGTCTGTCATGATGCTAACGGATGTCACCTTCTTCAGGATGGCTCCTCCAACGCGTCTGGATCCTGAACCGCCGCCACCACCTCCACCTCCGGTGGCATGGCAAGCTGTGATGGCCGCTACCAATGCCAACACACAGATGCTTATGCAAATCTTGCAAGAACGCACACAAGCAAATCAAGGCCATGGAAACAATCAGAATCAGTTTGCTACACTCAACCAGTTCCTCCCAAATCAGCCAAAGACCTTCAGCAACTGTGTCGAGGCAACAGATGCTGATGATTGGCTCGTGGATATCTGCAAGCATTTCAAGTGCAGCAACGTCAGGCCTGAGGACTTTGTCAAGTTTGCCTCGTTCCAACTCAAAGACCAAGCTGCTGAATGGTATCAGCAATACAAAGATTCTAGAGGAGATCGTGTGATTACCTGGGATGATTTCCGCCAAGACTTCAAAGCTCACCACATTCCTCAGAGTGTTGTTGAGAGCAAGCGTGACGAGTTCCACAATCTGAAGCAAGGCAGCTTGTCTGTTTACCAGTATAACATCATGTTCCAGAAGCTCGCTCGTTTCGCTAAGCAAGACATCCCTGACGAGAAGAGCATGATTTATCAGTTCAGAGATGGCCTTAGAGAAGATCTCCAACTAGCTCTTGTGCTTTTTGAGCCGAAGAAGTACGATGAGTTCTACAACATGGCACTAAAACAAGAGACTGCTCAGCTTAAGTGCGATACTTCCAAGAAACGAGTCAGGGATGCAACTCCTTCTTCCTCAACTCAAGTGGTAACTAAGTAGCAAAAGTATTGGTTGCCTCCTCCTCCGTTCCGTCAGCCTTATCAGCAGAAGAGCAAAGGCGGCAATGGATCTTCCCACCCACCCAACCCAGGCTTTCAGAACAAGACTTCGTCTCATGCTCCAAGATCAAGTGCTCCGTATCACCGTCTACTCTCGGAGGTTACGTGCAACAAGTGTCAGCAGAAGGGTCACTATGCCAACAAATGCTTCAATCAGAGGCATCTTCCTCCTCCTCCTGTGAGATCTGCCAGTACAGCAGTGGTCAACCATAATCCCAAGCATGCCAAGGTCAACTTGATGAACGCAGCTCAGGCAGAGGACTCGTCAAATGTGATCATGGGTAACCTTCCTGTTAACGATATTCCTGCAAAAGTTCTTTTTGACTCTGGTGCATTGCATTCTTTCATGTCATTCCCATTTGCATTGGAGCACAACTTTGGCACTAAGGCATTACCTAAAGCATTGCAAGTTGTCTCTCTGGCTAAGCATTTGAGTTCTAGCATGATGGTCCCGGATGTTTCTATCATGATGGGCGACTTCAAGTTTCTGGCTTCTCCAATGGTCCTTGGTAACTCGGATATTGATATTATTCTTGGAATGGACTGGCTTTCTAAGCACAAGGCTCAGCTTGATTGTGCTGCCAGACAGATTCAATTGACACATTCGTCTGGGGATGTGATCTTTTTGCTGCTCCTGATAATACCATTCGACTATTTTCTCTCCACGAGGGGCGAGCTGGATGCCATCTCTCAGATTCCAGTCGTTTGTGAGTATCAAGATGTCTTTCTAGAAGAGCTTCCAGGAATGCCTCCTCACCGGCCAGTTGAATTTGTCATCAATCTTGAACCTAGCACAGAACCTGTTTGCAAACGTCCTTACAAGCTTGGACCTGAAGAGTTGAAGGAGCTAAAGAAACAACTCGATATTCAGGAGCGTATGGGTCTCATCCGACCAAGTTCTTCTTCATGGGGTTGTGGTGTTCTTTTTGTCAAGAAGAAGGATGGAACAGACCGACTTTGTATCGACTACCGTCCATTGAACAAGAAGACCATAAAGAACAAATACCCACTTCCCAACATCAATGAGCTTTTCGAACAACTCAAAGGTGCTCAAGTATTCTCCAAGCTTGACCTCCGTATGGGCTATCATCGGATTCGCATTCGTGAAGAAGATATCCCCAAGACAGCATTCATAACAAGCTATGGTTCATATGAATACAATGTCATGTCTTTCGGCCTTGTCAATGCTCCGCCAACATTCTCTCGCATGATGAACTTCATCTTCAATGCCTACACTAATGACTTCGTCTTGGTCTACCTCGATGACATTTTGGTCTTTTCCAAGAACAAGGAGGATCATGCCAAGCACTTGAGATTGGTGCTGGATAAACTCAGAGAACATCAGTTCTATGCGAAGTTTTCAAAGTGCGAGTTTTGGCTTGATGGGGTTCTCTACCTTGGGCATATCATATCCGCCAAGGGCATAGCGGTTAATCCTAAGAAGGTGTCTGCAATAGTGAATTGGGAACCATCTCAGAACATGAAGCAACTCCGCAGCTTCCTTGGGCTCGCAAGCTATTGTTGAAGGTTCGTTGAGAACTTCTCTAAGATCGCGAAGCCTCTTTCCAACCTCCTCCAGAAGCATGTGAAGTATGTCTGGTCGCCTGAGTGTGACATCGCTTCCAACCCCCTCAAAGAGAAGTTAGTCAAAGCTCCAGTTCTGACTCCTCCCGATGAAACCAAACCGTTTGAGGTCTTCTGTGATGCTTCCCTTCAAGGTCTCGGTGTAGTGTTGATGCAAGAGAAGAAAGTTGTGGCCTATACCTCTCACCAGTTGAAGCCCAACGAAAAGAACTACCCCACTCATGACCTCGAGTTGGCGGCACTTGTGCACTCTCTTTTAACATGGAGACATCTCTTATTGGGAAGAAAGGTGGACATCTTCACTAATCATAAGAGTCTCAAGTACATCTTCACTCAGCCCAACCTCAACCTCAGACAAACTCGTTGGGTCAAAATGATTCAAGAGTATAATCCGAGTATCGAATATACTCCGGGCAAGGCCAATGTCATTGCTGACGTATTGAGTAGGAAGGCTTACTGCAACAGTTTGATTCTCAAGCCCTACCAACTGGAGCTTTGTGAAGCTTTCCGCAAACTTAATCTCCAAGTTGTTCCTCAAGAATTCCTTGCGAACCTCCAAGTCTCTCCTACTTTGGAAGATCAGATTCGCGAGGCTCAACTTCTTGATGCTATGGTGAAGAAGGTGAAGGTTGGGATTGCCAAGAGCCAACCTAAGTACAAGTGCTATCGCCTTGATGACAAGGATACTCTATTCTTTGAGGATCGCATTGTTGTTCCTAAGGGTGACCTTCGTAAAGTCATTATGAACGAGGCTCACAATTCACTCCTCTCTATTCACCCTGGAAGTACAAAGATGTTCCATGACCTCAAGCAGTCGTATTGGTGGACTCGAATGAAGCGTGAGATTGCTCAGTTCGTGAATGAATGTGATGTCTGCAGAAGAGTAAAAGCAGAACACCAACGACCAGCTGGTCTCCTCCAACCTCTAGCCATTCCAGAATGGAAGTTTGATCATATTGAGATGGACTTCGTGACTGGATTTCCCAATTCCAAGCGTGGCAATGATGCTATCTTTGTTGTCACCGACAAACTCACCAAAGTGGCTCATTTTATACCTATCAAAGAATCTATCACAGCAGCTTAGTTGGCAAGAGCTATATACCTCCAGGATTGTCTCTCTACACGGCATTCCGCAGTTGATATCTTTAGATCGTGGAAGTATCTTTACCTCCAAGTTCTGGAATTCTTTTTAGAAGGCTATGGGCACCAACATTCACTTCAGCACAACTTTTCATCCTCAAACAAGTGGCCAAGTCGAGCAAGTCAATCAAATTCTTGAAGATATGCTCAGGGCTTGTGTCATTTCTTTCGGTATGAAGTGGGAAGATTGTCTTCCATATGCCGAGTTCTCCTACAACAACATCTTCAAAGCGAGTTCGGGCAAGGCCCCATTCGAGATTCTCTATGGCAGGAAGTGTCGTACTCCTCTTAACTGGTCAGAGTTTGGTGAACGCCAACTTCTTGGTAATGACTTGATCACAGAGGCTGAAGAAATGTGCAAAGTCATTCGTGAAAATCTCAAAGCTGCGCAATCGCGCCAGAAGAGTTACTATGATAGAAAGCATCGTGACTTGGCTTTCGATATCGGAGACCATGTCTACCTCCGCGTCTCTCCAATGAAAGGTACTCGTTGCTTCGGAATCAAAGGGAAGCTTGCCCCTAGATACGTGGGTCCTTTCAAGATCATTGGCAAAAGAGGCGATCTCGCCTATCAACTTGAGCTTCCACCCAATTTTGCAAACGTGCACGACGTGTTTCACATGTCTCAGCTTCGCAAGTGTTTCAAGACTCCTGACCGCACCATCAACTTCGAAGAGATTGATCTCCAAGAAGACCTGTCTTATCATGAGCATCCAGTTGCTATACTTGAAGAAACTGAGCGCAAGACTCGCAACAAGTCTATCAAATTCCTGAAAGTGAAGTGGTCACATCATTCCGACCGTGAAGCCACCTGGGAACGCGAGGGCCACCTCCGTTCCGAATATCCGGAGTTTTTCCAGTCCTAGATCTCGGGACAAGATCCTTTCGTAGTGGTGGAGTGTTGTAACGCCCCATATGTAACCTGCCATATTTGTATTCCAACTCTTGCCATTTCCGGCACTAAATTATGATATTTCCTCGTTGTTGGGTTTTTGTCTTCGTGTTGCTTTTGTCTTTGTCATGCATCTCATATCATGTCATCATGTGCATCGCATTTGCATACGTGTTCGTCTCATGCATCCGAGCATTTTCCCCATTGTCCGTTTTGCATTCCGGCGCTCCTATGTCCTCTGGTGTCCCCTTTTGCCTCTTTTCGTATGCGAGTGTTAAACATTCTCGGATTGGACCGAGAATTGCCAAGCGGCCTTAGTTTACTACCGATAGACCGCCTGTCAAGTTTCGTGCCATTTGGACTTCGTTTGATACTCCAACGGTTAACCGAGGAACCGTAAAGGCCTCGTGTCTGTTGCAGTGCAACACCTCTCCAAAGTGGCCCAAAACCCACCTAAACCCCCTCCATCATCTCGGTAGTTCGATCACGATCGCGTGGCCACAAACCGTGCTCAATTTGGAGCCTCCTAGCTCTCTCTACCTATAAAAAGGCACTCCCCCCGAAAATCCCGGATCAAACCACCCTAACCCTAGCTCCCCTCACCTCCGCGCGGCCGGACGCGTCCGCCCGCCACCGGACAGGATCCCGCCGCCACCGCTGCAACGTGTCGCCTCGCCATTCGCCGGGCCGCCTTCCCTGCCGCCGACCCGCCGAGCCCAAGCCGAGCCCTCCCTGGCCCGC
The DNA here is from genome assembly GCF_002162155.2 of Triticum dicoccoides. Taxonomy (NCBI): domain Eukaryota; kingdom Viridiplantae; phylum Streptophyta; class Magnoliopsida; order Poales; family Poaceae; genus Triticum; species Triticum dicoccoides. Next base: position 243,313,386 of record NC_041390.1, on the reverse strand, counting down.
GCGCGCCCGCAGCCGCCTT
>NC_041390.1:243299512-243312964 GCF_002162155.2 Triticum dicoccoides | reverse complement strand
CCGCGTGCCGCCCAGCCGCCATGCTGGTCGCTGCCGATCCGCAGGATGCCGCCGCCTCGCTCCGGTTGCCGCCGTCCTACCGCGCCGCCGCCACCTCGGATCCGGTCGCCTCTGCCTCCACCGCGCCTCCCGGAGCCAGATCCGGCCACCCCAGCCGGAGTCCGGCCGCTTCCTGGCCTTCCCGGCCACGTTCGGGCCTCGCCATCGCCGGAGACGATGGATCCAGCCTCGACATCGCCGGAGTTGACTTTTCCATGGAGGGGTCGTTTTCTTCTCTAAGTCTTTTTCCTCATGTCATATGCCCTTGTTCATCGCATCGTAACTTTGCATCCATAGCTCCGTTTTGGCGTGTAGCATATCAAATTGTTCGTCTCGATGACTACTTCATTTCATTCCATTGCACCATGTTCATTTGAGCTCATCTTGATGCCCTAAATGTTGTTGCAAGAGTGCTATGTGATGTTAGTTTCAGACTCTTATCAGTAATTGGACATTTGTCATTTTTGCCATGTTTAATGTGTGCCTCCTATGATCTTGAGCCCTACATGTGTTTTGAAGTATGACATGCCATCTTTACAGGGGTGTATGCCATGTATTTTTGTAATCTTTGTGGTGACTAGCACAAGCATGACAAGTAGCTCTCGTAATGTTGCTGATTTCAGGAACTTAGAAATCTTCTAAGTCTGTTCCCTGATAATATTTTTATGCCATCTATTCATGTTCCTACAGAGTGATCCATGCCTCTTTTGAGCATGTTCAGCAAGGACAATTTTGAGATATTGTTGTGCTCTATCCATCCATTTCTTTGTTTGCAATTATGCAGCACCCTAGCTTGACTCAATTGAGCTCTACTTTTGCTATAAAATGTTCCTGGCAGATTGTTTACGTGTTAATCAATTTTGCCGAGGTTGTTGTAGTTGATCCATGCATGCTATGAGGTTGTTCTTGCCATGTTTAGCTTCTATGCCATGTCTACCTGCTGGGTGTATGCTTAGTTTTTCATGCAATGCCTTGTGGTGAGTGCATCGAGCTCGCAAACATGCCTACGTAAATCTGTTTTGCCATGTTCCAGTTTTCTGCTAAGTTTGAATCTGTTAACGAAACTTGGTATGTTCACATGGTTGCCATTGTATTTTCTGATCCCTTTTGGCTTATGGTCAGTAAGGGAGTTTTGTTGTATGCTTTGAGTAGTTTCATGCCATGCCTTGCTTTGCCTGATATGTTCCTGTAGCATGTAGTTATCTTGCTCTAAACATTGCTTCCTGATGCTAAATTCCTGACATGTTATTTTCACTAAGTCTGTAACCTGATATCTTTTGCACTTTTGCCATGCTTGTTTGAACCTGCTATTGAGTGAATTAGCCGTAGCTCTGTGTTCATGTTTTGTTAAGCGTCTTGAGTGCATCACTGCCATGTGCTTTGTTGTTATGTTACAGTGCAGTAGCTTGTTGTTATTGATGCATTTAGATGGCCTCGTGCTATTAATCGCAGATCAGTGCCATATTTGTTTTGCTTGTCATTTGCAAACCGTGCATCCGATTCCGGTGATCTTTATATCGATTTCGACCGAAATCAACTCATCTTTCCAGTGGCACCCTTGGTTTTCCAAGTTGAGGCCAGTTTCAATCTTTCCTTTCCGAAGCACGCATATGCATTGCATATCACATCCCGCATATCATGTCATGTTTTCCATCATGTTGCTTGGGCATTGCACCGTGGTTGATTGTGTCTCCCTTTGCTTGTGGTCTTGCTTTGGGTAGAGCTGGGAGACGAGTATGTGAACGAGGAACCAATTGAGTACGTTTACGAGGATCAAGCTTACGTCAACTCGGAGAACTTTGCAGGCAAGATGATCATACCCTCGAAATCACTACTATCTTTGCTTGCTAGATGCTCGCTCTATTGCTATGCCGATGCTATGATACCTACCACATGCTTTATCATGCCTCCCATATTGCCATGTCAAACCTCTAACCCACATTGTCCTAGCAAACCGTTGTTTGGCTATGTTACCGCTTTGCTCAGCCCCTTTTATAGCGTTGCTAGTTGCAGGTGAAGATTGGAGTTTGTTCCTTGTTGGAACATGCTTATTGTTGCGATATCATTATTATATCTTGCTTACTTTAATGCATCTATATGCTTGGTAAAGGGTGGAAGGCTCGTCCTTATGCCTGGTGTTTTGTTCCACTCTTGCCGCCCTAGTTTCCGTCATAACGGTGTTATGTTCCTTGATTTGCATTCCTTACACGGTTGGGTTATAATGGGAACCCCTTGATAGTTCGCCTTGAATAAAACTGCTCCAGCAAGGCCCAACCTTGGTTTTACCATTTGCCACCTAGCCTTTTTCCCTTGGGTTCCACGGACTCAAGGGTCATCTTTATTTTAAACCCCCCCGGGCCAGTGATCCTTTGAGTGTTGGTCCAAACTGAGTTGCCTGCGGGGCCACCTCGGAGAAACTTGAGGGTTGGGTTTACTCGTAGCTAGTCTCATTCGTTGTGCCCTGAGAATGAGATATGTGCATCTCCTATCGGGATTTGTTGGCACATTCAGGTGGCTTCGCTGGACTTGTTTTACCATTGTCGAGATGTCTTGTAACCGGGATTCCGAGTCTGATCGGTTTGTCTCGGGAGAAGTAATATCCTTCATTGACCGTGAGAGCTTGTGATGAGCTAAATTGGGACACCCCTGCAGGGATTTCAACTTTCGAAAGCCATGCCCGCGGTTATGGGCAGATGGGAATTTGTTAATGTCTGGTTGTAGATAAAATGAAACTTAACTCAATTAAAATGAATCAACAGAGTGTGTGGCCGTGATGGTCTCTTTTCGGCGTAGTCCGGGAAGAGAACACGGTCTCGTGTTATGCTTGAACGTAAGTAGTCTTGGATTACTTCTTGATCATAGATTCTCGAACGTGCTTTGCCTTCTCTTCTCGCTCTCATTTGCATAAGTTAGCCACCATATATGCTAGTGCTTGCTGCAGCTCCACCTCATACCTTTTCCCTACCTATAAGCTTAAACAGTCTTGATCGCGAGGGTGTGAGATTTGCTGAGTCCCCGTGACTCACAGATTCCTTCCAAAACCAGATGCAGGGACCGATGATACCATTCCAAAAGATGCGACTGAGCTCAAGTGGGAGTTCAATGAGGACTCACGTTGATACTACGTTTCCTTTCCAGACGATCAGTAGTGGAGCCCAGTTGGGACGATCGGGGACATTATGCATTTGGGGTTGTCTTATTTTGGTTCCGTAGTTGGACCTTGATTGTATCTGGATGATTGTAATGATATATTTATGCTATTGTGTGACGTGGCGATTGTAAGCCAACTATGTACCTCTTTTCTTATTCAGTACATGGGATGTGTAAAGATTACCCCTCTTGCGACATTGCCTTCAATGCGGTTATGCCTCTAAGTCGTGCTCCGACACGTGGGAGATATATCCGCATCGAGGGTGTTACAGGCGCTGAAGCGGAGCAATTCGGCGCCGGACGAACTCCCTCACCACCATAGGCGCAGTCACGCCAAGGTCTTTTAGCCATCTCAACCTCAGCCAGACGGGGACAAGGCGTGGATCGGCGAGCCTCCGGTGGCACCAGCCGGAGTTAGGAATGGCGGGCTCAGACGGAGAAGAGAGCAGGGGGCTGAGCACTCCGGCATCAACAAACACCCATCGTGTCCGGAACCCGCTCGCGGATGGTGGAAGCTCGAAGTCAATCCCATCACCGGCCATCGCTGCCACGGCCTGAAAGCTCAGGCACCCGGAGCTCTGCCTAGGATCAATCAGGTGCAGCGAGAAGAAGTGGCGGAAAAGAGCCACGGAAGGAGCAATGTCGACCATGGCCTCACAAAAGGCGAAGACGGCAAGAAGGGTCACAGATTGGGGATCAAGGTGCAGCATGTGGATCTTGTAATGGAAAGCACTGCGTTGAGGAAGGCGGAGAAAGGAGGGACCAAGCCGGCCCAGAGGGCGTCAATGAAGAAGGGGACCTCAGTGGCCGTTCGGTCAATGCAAGCACGGGAAGTAGGCCAAGCCACTATCTCTCCCCACTCACTGAAGCTGGATGCGAGCATGGGATGCACCTTGCCCATGGCCTCATCGTTGAGCACCCGCGACCGGCCTACTGCGGGCTCGACGGCCGGGGGCGTACTAGATGAAGACAGAGGCTTCTTACCTTTATCCGCTTGCGTCGGTGCCATGGCGATGGGGCGAGTAGAGCTAAGGTTAGATTGGAAAGAGGAGCAGAGTCTGGGGGAAGCAGAGGAATTGGAGGAGAATGGCGCAAGTGATGGAACAATAACCGAGTAGACTGTGGTGGCCATTTAGCCAGGCGGGTATCAAGGCAGCGTGGGGAAGTGGAGACGCCCACGTCCAATCAACCGCTACGCGTCGACTAAGGCGGAAGGCTATTGGGGCCCGCGGTGCTCCGCACTTGACCCTTGGCTTCGCCTCGAAGCCATGTCCGGGAACGCCTTGGGCCCGGGGCTACTATCGACGTTCTGGGAATGGGGGTCCCTAGACTTGCGTCCCTGCGGCCCACGGCATGGCTTTGCTGGCAGGCCTATATGGCCCATCTTCATCAATAAGAAATCAAGACCCTCGCGAGGGGCCAAGTCTCGTGAGGCGGACGACACAAGACCTCCTCAAGAGCGGCCTCGCCAGGCTGGCTCGTGAGGGGCGGAGAGTTCAAGGTTGGGCAAACCTCGCGAGTTTCTCATGACGTAAGCCATGACGATCGAGACCAGGCAGGAGCCAGCGCGCGCAACGTCCTTGTTTCCTATTTAGTGCTAAGGGGGCAAGCACATGCGCAGAGTATCGAGGCATCAAGCAAAGGTTTCCATATTGGTGCAATGAGACCAAGACCAAAAGGATGGCAGTACGGAGGTCACCATGGAGCCCAAGACGGCGTCACCACCAGAACCTTTAGCAGGCGAAGACCACCTTTTGTCAGGATAGCTTGTACTAGCTGTCCCCTTTCAAATTGGTCGTTGTTGGCTCCCTTCTCGCTCAATATTTGGGAAGAGGACCAGGGCCTCTATAAATAGGACTAGCCACCACCATAGATAGGGGACGAGGACAGATCATCAAGGTCACCCCAACCACACAAGTGCACCAAGCACAAGAACACCTCAGCCTGAGGAGGTTGTTCTTCCACTTTTTACTGTTCATCCTCAGCCCAAGAGGCAATCCACCACCACCACGCTGGAGTAGGGTATTACACCACAACGGTGGCCTGGACCAGTATAAATCTTGTGTCCTTTGTGTTGCGAGTTCGTCGAGTTAGTTCATGAGATCTAGGCTAAGTTAGGACGCGGATCGATAGGGGGCAGGTCTTCACGCACACCCCAGAGTTCGAACCTTAAGGGTTTTGCCGGAACCCGTGATCCGACATGAGCCGACATGTGTTTCCTCCAGCCAATGATGATTTTACATGTGGAAAATCCCCATTGGTCGGGGCTGTTAACGGGTTATCAGATCCAAAACCGGACCCGATAGCTTAACAGTATTCTGTTACGGTGGATACCACGTGTCGGTCACCCTTGACGAAAGCACTTCTGTGATGCGTGATTTATCGTCATGGAAGTGGACACTTCCGTGATGATAATTTTGGTAATGTCATGGAACACTTCTACGACAACACATGTATGACTATCTTGATTCTGTCATAAAATCGTCATGGATGTACATGCATGACAAAAAACGTGACCTACTATGACAAACACGTATCATCACGGAAGTGTATTTTTTTGTAGTGCATGGAGACGACACCGTATGAACTGTCGTTTGGCAATAAACCTAAGTTGTCGTTTATTAAGGTTTGGGGATGCGATGCTTATGTCAAAAGGCTTCAGCTGGAAAAGCTCAAACCCAAAGCGGACAAATGCGTCTTCATAGGATACGAAAAAGATACAGTTGGGTATACCTTCTATCTCAGATCCGAGGGCAAAGTGTTTGTCGCTAAGAAGGGGTCATTTCTCGAGAAAGAGTTTCTCTCGTAAGAACTGAGTCTGAGGAAGATAGAACTTGATGAGGTTGTTGAACCTTTACTTCAACCAATAAGTAGTGCGGCGTAGAAAGATGTTTCTTTGACACCTATGTCAGTTGAAGAGGAAGCTAATGATAGTGATCATGAAGCTTTGGATTAAGTTGCTATCGAACCTCGTAGGTCCACAAGGATACATACTGCTTTTGAGTGGTACGGTAACCCTGTCTTAGAGGTCGTGTTGTTGGACAACGATGAACCTACGAGCTATGGAGAAGCGGTGGTGGGCCAGGATTCCAACAAATGGCTAGGAGCCATGAAATCCGAGATAGGATCCATGTATGAGAACAATTATGGACTTTGATGGACTTGCCGGATGATCGGCAAGCCAATGAGAATAAATGGATTTTTAAGAAGACAGACGCTGATGGTAATGTTGCCATTTATAAAGCTTGACTGGAAAAGGGGTTTTCACAAGTTCAAGGAGTTGACTACGATGAGACTTTCTCACCTGTAGCGATGCTTAAGTCTGTCGGAATCATGTTGGCAATAGCCGCATTTTTCGATCATGAAATCTGGCAGATGGATGTCAAAACAGCGTTCCTTAATGGTTTCCTGAAGGAAGAGTTGTATATGATGCAACCGGAAGGTTTTGTCGACCTAGAGAATGCTGACAAAGTGTGCAAGCTCCAACGATCCATTTATGGACTGGTGCAAGCATCTCAGAATTGGAACTTTCGCTTTGATGAGGTAATCAAAGTGTCTGGGTTTATACAAAGTTTGCAAGAAACATGTATTTGCAAGAAAGTGAGTAGGAGCACTACAATATTTCTGATAAGTATATGTGAATGACATATTGTTGATCGGGAATGATGTCTTAGCCATAGGCTCTATACGATATGCCATGTTGTGTGCCTTGCCACGTGTCTGGCAAGAGTGATCCAGGAGTGGATCACTAGACAACGGTAAAAATTGTCCTTAGAGGAATAAGGAAATATTTCTCGGTGATGGAGGTGGTAAAGAGTTCAGAGTAAATGATTATGTCGATGCAAGCTTTAACACCAATCTGGATGACTCTGAGTAGAGTTTCTCGGTTATGGAGGTGATAAAGAGTTTGACGTAAAGGGTTACGTCGATGCAAGCTTTAAACACCAATCTGGATGACTCTGAGTAGAAAATCGGATACGTATAGTGGAGAGGCTCTTTGGAATAGCTCCAAGTGGAGCGTGGTAGCAACATCTACAGTATGACATAAAAATTTGTGAAGTACACGAGGATCTGAATGTTGCAGACCCGCTGACTAAAACCTCTCTCACAAGAAAATCATGATCAAACCCCAGAACTAATTGGGTGTAAATCACATGGTGATGTGAACTAGATTATTGACTCTAGTGCAAGTGGGAGACTATTGGAAATATGCCCTAGAGACAATAATAAATTTTTTATTATCATATTTCCCTGTTCATGATAATCGTTTATTATCCATGCTAGAATTGTATTGATCGGAAAATCAGATACATGTGTGGATACATAGACAACAATGTGTCCCTAGTGAGCCTCTGCTAGACTAGCTCGCTGATCAAAGATGGTTAAGGTTTCTTAGCCATAGACATGAGTTATCTTTTGATAACGGGATCACATCATTAGGAGAATGATGTGATGGACAAGACCCAAACTATAAACGTAGCATATGACCGTGTCAAGTTTATTGCTATCGTTTTCTGCATGTCAAGTATATGTTCCTATGACCATGAGACCATGCAACTCACTGACACCAGAGGAATACCTTGTGTGTACCAAACACCACAACGTAATTGAGTGACTATAAAGGTGCTCTACAGGTATCTTCGAGGGTGTCTGTTGAGTTGGCATGGATCAGGACTGGGATTTTTCACTCCGTATGATGGAGAGGTATCTCAGGGCCCACTCGGTAATACAACATCATAGTAAGCTTGCAAGCAATGTGACTAATGAGTTAGCCACGGAATCTATTTACAAATGCTCTGTTTCCTATGCTCTTCCAATTCCTGTGAACCAAACACCCAAGTTGACAGAAATCATGTGTTTACAAATGCTCTGTTTCCCACGTGCATTCCTATCCTATACCGGTGTTTTTCCTATCCCTGCGATTTTAGAATCCAGCAAGCCAAAGGAGCCCTTACAGAATTACTTCAGTTACAGATAGGTGCTGAAGAAAGCATTGTGTGCTTTGTCCTGCTCCTACCGCGACGTCTTCCACCTCACCTGAGCTGCTCCATCGACAGAAGCATCTCACCATACCAGACATCACGAGTCCTGACCATCTTTCGCCGCCTCAAATCTCCTTCCCTGCCCCCGGCATCCACCACAACTGCATCACCATCATCTACTCAGCAGATGAACCTGAGGAGTACACGGGTCCAAAAGAGAGGTCGCACTCTTTTGTTTCTGCTTATGTAATGCATTACTTAATATTACCTGCTACTTTATTGTGTTGTTCACCTCTTAGACTCTAAGTGAGGTCCAAATTAATGTTCAAAATTGAGTTTTAAAATTACTTGTGGGGCACATATTGAGGCAGCAATGAATAGTATCTCTGTCTATTATCTGGTTCACTGATACGTCTCCAACGTATCTATAATTTTTGATTTCTCCATGCTATATTACCTACTGTTTTGGACTATATTGGGCTTTATTTTCCACTTTTATATTATTTTTGGGACTAACTTATTAACCGGAGGCCCAGCCCAGAATTGTTGTTTTTTGCCTATTTCAGTGTTTCAGAGAAACAGAATATCAAACAGAGACCAAACAGAATGAAACCTTCGGGAACGCGATTTTCTCATCAGATAAGACCCAGGAGACTTGGACCCTCCGTCGAGAAAGCCACGAGGCGGTCACGAGGGTGGAGGGCGCGGCCCCCTACCTCGTGCGCCCCTCGAAGCTCCATCGACGTACTTCTTCCTCCTACATATACCTACGTACCACCAAACGATCAGAGATGGAGCCAAAAACCTAATTCCACCGCCGCAATTTTCTGTATCCACGAGATCCCATCTTGGGGCCTGTTCCGGAGCTCCGCCGGAGGGGGCATGGATCACGGAGGGCTTCTACATCATCATCCAAGCCCCTCCGATGAAGTGTGAGTAGTTTACTTCAGACCTACAGGTCCATAGTTAGTAGCTAGATGGCTTATTCTCTCTTTTTGGATCTCAATATAATGTTCTCCCCCTCTCTCGTGGAGATCTATTCGATGTAATCTTCTTTTTGCATTGTGTTTGTTGAGACCAATGAATTGTGGGTTTATGATCCAGTCTATCTATGAATAATATTTGAATCTTCTCCGAATTCTTTTATGTATGATTGGTTATCTTTGCAAGTCTCTTCGAATTATCAGTTTGGTTTGGCCTACTAGATTGGTCGTTCTTGCCATGGGAGAAGTGCTTATCTTTGGGTTCGATCTTGCGGTGTCCTTTCCCAGTGATAGAAGGGGCAGCAGGGCACGTATTGTATTGTTGCCATCGAGGATAACAAGATGGGGTTTTTATCATATTGCATGAAACTATCCCTCTACATCATGTCATCTTGCTTAAGGCGTTACTCTGTTTTTAACTTAATACTCTAGATGCATGCTGGATAGCGGTCGATGAGTGGAGTAATAGTAGTAGATGCAGGCAGGAGTCGGTCTACTTGTCTCAGACGTGATGCCTATATACATGATCATACCTAGATATTCTCATAACTATGCTCAATTCTGTCAATTGCTCAACAGTAATTTGTTCACCCACCGTAGAATACTTATGCTCTTGAGAGAAGCCACTAGTGAAACCTATGGCCCCCGGGTCTCTTTCTCATCATATCAATCTCCATCACTTTATTATTGCTTTGCTTTTTTACTTTGCCTTTTACTTTTCACTTTGCATCTCTACACCAAAAATAGCAAAAATATTATTTATCATCTCTATCAGATCTCACTTTCGTAAGTGACCGTGAAGGGATTGACAACCCCTAAGCGTGTTGGTTGCGTTGAGCTATTGTTTTTGTGTAGGTACGAGGGACTTGCGTGTAGCCTCCTACTGGATTGATACCTTGGTTCTCATAAACTGAGGGAAATACTTACGCTACTTTGCTGCATCATCCTCTCCTCTTCGGGGAAATCCAACGCAGTACTCAAGAGGTAGCAAGAAGAATTTCTGGTGCCGTTGCCGGGGAGTCTGCGCAAAAGTCAACATACCAATTACACATCACAATACCTATGTCCCGCATTACATTATTTTCCATTTGCCTCTCGTTTTCCTCTCCCCCCAATTCACCCTTGCCATTTTGTTCGCCCTCTCTCTCTATCTTCCCTCTCTTTCTCTATTTGCCTCTTTTTGCCCGTTTGCCTCTTGTTTGCTCGTGTGTTGGATTGCTTGTTTGTCGCAATGGCTCAAGATAATACTAAATTGTGTGACTTCACTAATACCAACAATAATGATTTCCTTGGCACTCCGATTGCTCCTCTTACCGATGCTAAATCTTGTGAAATTAATACTGCTTTGCTGAATCTTGTCATGAAAGATCCGTTTTCCGGCCTTCCTAGTGAAGATGCTGCTACCCATCTTAATAGCTTCATTGATTTTTGTGACATGCAAAAGAAGAAAGATGTCGATAATGATATTGTTAAATTCAATCTATTTCCTTTTTCGCTTAGAGATCGTGTTAAAGCTTGGTTTTCACCTTTGCCTAAAAATAGTATTGATTCAGGGAACAAGTGCAAAGATGCTTTTATCTCTAAGTATTTTCCTCGTGCTAAGATCATCTCTCTTAGAAACGATATTATGAATTTTAAGCAACTTGATTATGAACATGTTGCACAAGCTTGGGAGAGAATGAAATTAATGATACGTAATTGCCCTACTCATGGTTTAAATTTGTGGATGATTATACAAAAAATTTATGCCGGATTGAATTTTGCTTCTAGAAATATTTTAGATTCGGTCGCGGGAGGCACTTTTATGGAAATCACTTTAGGAGATGCTACTAAACTCCTAGATAATATTATGGTTAATTATTCCCAATGGCACACTGAAAGATCTACTAATAAAAAGGTGCATGCGATAGAAGAAATTAATGTTTTGAGTGGAAAGATGGATGAACTTATGAAATTATTTGCTAATAAGAGTGTTTCTTCTAATCCTAATGATACGCCCTTGTCTACTTTGATTGAGAATAATAATGAATCTATGGATGTGAATTTTGTTGGTAGGAACAATTTTGGTAACAACGTGTATAGAGGAAATTTCAATCCTAGGCCTTATCCTAGTAATCCCTCTAATAATTATGGTACTTTCTACAACAATTCTTATGGAAATTATAATAATATGCTCTCTAATTTTGAATCTAATATTAAATAATTTATTTCTTTGCAAAAGAATTTTAATGCTATGGTTGAAGAAAAATTGCTTAAGATTGAAGATTTGGCTAGGAACGTTGATAGAATTTCTCTTGATGTTGATTCTTTAAAGCTTAGATCTATTCCACCTAAGCATGATATCAATGAGTCTCTCAAAGCCATGATAATTTCCATTGATGAGTGCAAGGAAAGAACCGCTAGGACGCGTGCTATGAAAGATGCCTTTATTAAAGTGTGTTCTTCCAATTCCTATGAAAATAAAGATGAGGATATAAAAGTTATTGATGTGTCCCCTATTAAATCTTTGTTTTGCAATATTAATCTTGATAATGATGGGACTGAATATAATCCACCTTTACCTAGAAGGCGTTCTAAAAAATCGGAGTATTAAGATCTTGATGGTGAAATTGGTAGAAGTGGGATTAAAAGAAATAAAACCCTAGATGATGCTAAACCCACTATATTGGATTTCAAGGAATTTAATTATGAAAATTGCTCTTGAATTGATTGTGTTTCCTTGTTGCAATCCGTGCTAAATTCTCCTCATGCTTATTGTCAAAATAAAGCCTTTACCAAACATATCGTTGATGCCTTGATGCAATCTTATGAAGAAAAACTTGAGTTGAAAGTTTCTATCCCTAGAAAACTTTATGATGAGTGGGAACCTACTATTAAAATTAAAATTAAAGATTATGAGTTTTATGCTTTGTGTGATTTGGGTGCTAGTGTCTCTACTATTCCCAAAACTTTGTGTGATTTGGTAGATTTCCGTGATTTTGATTATTGCTCTCTAAACTTGCATTTTGCAGATTCCACTATTAAGAAACCTATGGGAAGAATTAATGATGTTCTTATTGTTGCAAATAGGAATTATGTGCCCGTAGATTTTATCATTCTTCATATAGATTGCAATCCTTCTTGCCCTATTATTCTCGGTAGACCTTTCCTTAGAACGGTTGGTGCAATTATTGATATGAATGAAGGGAATATTAGATTTCAATTTCCATTAAAAAAGGGCATGGAACACTTCCCTAGAAAGAAAATAAAATTACCATATGAATCTATCATGAGATCCACTTATGGATTGCCTACCAAAGGTGGCAATACCTAGATCTATTCTTGCTTGTTCTGCCTAGCTAGGGGCATTAAACGATAGCGCTTGTAGGGAGGCAACCCAATTTTATTTTTATTCCTTGCTTTTTGATCATGTTTAGTAATAAATAAATTATTTAGCCTCTGTTTTGGTTGTGTTTTTTGTGTTTAATTAGTGTTTGTGCCAAGTAGAACCATTGGGAAGACTTGGGGAAAGTCTCGTTGAACTTTCTGTAAAAAACAGAAACTTTAGCGCTCACGAGAACTTCTGTAATTTTTATTTGGAGAGCTCTATTTAGTTAATTAGTTTTACAGATGATTAATAGATAAATTACTCACGTCCATCAATTTATTTTAGAATTTTTGCGGTTCCAGATCTTGCTCTAGCTATAGATTACTACAGACTGTTCTGTTTTTGACAGATTCTGTTTTTCGTGTGTTGTTTGCTTATGTTGATGAATCTATGGCTAGTAAAATAGTTTATAAACCATAGATAAGTTGGATTACCACTGCTCGGTTAAGTAGTTTACAAGTAAGTTTGAACAAAACAACGGGAAGGAAAATGTGCTTAAACACGTATAACAGGGGTATGTCCTTCCCAAGGACAAGCAGAGCATGATATCCATGACAGGATAGAAAGTAGAAAGCTCTTTAGGTACGGGAGAGAATTTTCATGCCATTATCCATACAACGGTGTTTGGATAATTGAGCAGGAAACATTTAGCATTGGGCTTCAAATGTTCCTGTTGAAAATCGGAGTACCATAGACATGCCTCAGATAGCATTGACATGGTCAACAGGTGAAGATCAGACTTTGGAAACAAAAAGGATCCATCAGGAACAACTTATAGAATAAGTCTTACAATTTCCTCACGGAAGAATGGCCAATATTGCTAAAAGGAAGAATTATAACAATAGGTCCTCCGGCCAGGTGTGCTGGCATGACATCACCTTACCAGGTCATATGAGGATCAATGTTATAAATCTTGAAAGTATGTTCCAAC
>NC_041390.1:243297559-243298041 GCF_002162155.2 Triticum dicoccoides | reverse complement strand
AGATATAAGATGAACTTATACCAAAGGAATAATTTATTTAAAAGAAGCTTTAATGATAGGATATATATCGCGTCCATGGGCATGAACACAAGTTCAAGGTCGACTCCCACTTCTCCAATGCATACCCTTTCATTCACTTCTCGCTTTCGATAAAGTTATAGCGTTGAAATCTTATCTGGCAAAATGCCAGAAGAGTACGACTCGTGAAAACTTTCGAGTTCACACATATTAAAGAAGGCATAGGTTCAACCCATCTGGGCATCTTAGAATCATATACCAGAATCTTTAGAAGTAAATAACTCAAGCTCAAAGGCAAAGCATGGTTGAGAAAGCAGACGATACAATTTACCAAAGGCATTATGTATCCGAGGAAAGGCTCACAAGGTTATTGAATATGAAGGGCGTTGTCAGATAAAATCCAACAAAGGATCTGGTGGTCCACAAGGGATCTGACGTGAGCATCGGTACTCAACTAGAGGAAG
>NC_041390.1:243294858-243295864 GCF_002162155.2 Triticum dicoccoides | reverse complement strand
GAAAGCAGTAACATGCTACACTACTCTAATGCAAGCAGTATAGAGGAGAATAGGCGATATCTGGTGATCAAGGGGGGGGGCTTGCCTGGTTGCTCTGGCAAGAAGGAGGGGTCGTCAACTCCGTAGTCGAACTGGGCAGCAGCAGCGTCGGTCTCGTAGTCTACCGGAAAGGAGTAACGGAGGGGGAACACAATAAATAACAGAGCAATCAAATGTAACACAAAGCAAGACGCGGCAATACGTTGTGCTAGGGGTGTCCTAACGTAGGGATAGGCGATACCGGTGAAGGGGGAAACATCCGGGAAAGTATCCCCAGTGTTTCGCGTTTTCGGGCAGAGGAGCCGGAGGGGAAAAGTTGCGAGTTCGATAGGTTAGGGGGGTGTGGCGGACGAACGGACCGCGTATCCGGATTCGTCACGTCGTTCTGAGCAACTTTCATGTAGAAAGTATTTTAATCCGAGTTACGGATTAAAAGATATGATTTTTAAAAGATTTTAACAATTTTGGAATTTAATTATTTATTTAATTAATTCGAAAAAAATGTATTTATGACGTCAGCATGATGTCATGCTGACATCACCAGTCAACAGGGGTTGACTGGGTCAACCTGACATGTGGGTCCCACTGTCATTGACTAAGATTAACTAAAACAGATTAATTAGTTTAATTAGTGATTAGGTTAATCTAATCAGGATTAATTAACTTAATTAATTATTTAATTAATTAATTACTATTTTAATTATTTTAATTATTATTTATTTATTTAATATATTTTTTTTAAATTCCTTTTTTTTTTTACAAAACGTTCTGGGGCTGGGGCCCCCATGTCAGTGGCCCCAGGGGGCCTAACGGGCGCACGGGTTAGCGGCCGCTGGGCACTGGGTGCGGGCGCCCATCGAGGGCGAGGCCGTGGCCTCGGCTGGGCACGCCCGTGAGCAGGGGGGCCTCGGCCAGGGCCGGCGAGCGGCACCTGGGGCGGGGTGGAGGAGAGCCGGGGCGTGCGGTG
>NC_041390.1:243293593-243294848 GCF_002162155.2 Triticum dicoccoides | reverse complement strand
GTCGCTGACGTCTGAAGTGCTTCGGCTGATACCACGACGTCGGGATACCCATAACTACTCCCACGTAGATGGTTAGTGCGTATAGGCTCGTAGCCAGACTCAGATCAAATACCAAGATCTCGTTAAGCGTGTTAAGTATCCGCGATCGCCGAACAGGGCCAGGCCCACCTGTCTCCTAGGTGGTCTCAACCTGCCCTGTCGCTCCGCCACAAAGTAACAGTCGAGGGCCGTCGGGAACCCAGGCCCACCTCTACCGGGATGGAGCCACCTGTCCTTTCAGCCCCCTCGTCAGAATCACTTGCGGGTACTCAATGAGCTGACCCGACTTTAGTCACCATCTGTATAGTATGTATGTATGTATAGTATATACCCGTGATCACCTCCCAAGTGATCACGGCCCGATAGTATAGCAAGGCAGACTGACAAGAATGTAGGGCCAATGATGATAAACTAGCATACTATACTAAGCATTTAGGATTGCGGGTAAGGTATCAATGACTGTAGCAGCAATGTCAGGCTATGCATCAGAATAGGATTAACGGAAAGCAGTAACATGCTACACTACTCTAATGCAAGCAGTATAGAGGAGAATAGGCGATATCTGGTGATCAAGGGGGGGGGCTTGCCTGGTTGCTCTGGCAAGAAGGAGGGGTCGTCAACTCCGTAGTCGAACTGGGCAGCAGCAGCGTCGGTCTCGTAGTCTACCGGAAAGGAGTAACGGAGGGGGAACACAATAAATAACAGAGCAATCAAATGTAACACAAAGCAAGACGCGGCAATACGTTGTGCTAGGGGTGTCCTAACGTAGGGATAGGCGATACCGGTGAAGGGGGAAACATCCGGGAAAGTATCCCCAGTGTTTCGCGTTTTCGGGCAGAGGAGCCGGAGGGGAAAAGTTGCGAGTTCGATAGGTTAGGGGGGTGTGGCGGACGAACGGACCGCGTATCCGGATTCGTCACGTCGTTCTGAGCAACTTTCATGTAGAAAGTATTTTAATCCGAGTTACGGATTAAAAGATATGATTTTTAAAAGATTTTAACAATTTTGGAATTTAATTATTTATTTAATTAATTCGAAAAAAATGTATTTATGACGTCAGCATGATGTCATGCTGACATCACCAGTCAACAGGGGTTGACTGGGTCAACCTGACATGTGGGTCCCACTGTCATTGACTAAGATTAACTAAAACAGATTAATTAGTTTAATTAGTGATTAGGTTAATCTAATCAGGATTAATTAACTTAATTAATTA
>NC_041390.1:243255815-243292822 GCF_002162155.2 Triticum dicoccoides | reverse complement strand
TTTTAGGTTTTGTTTTTGGTTATTCCCTTTTCTTTATATTTATTTTCTTTTAATTTACAATTTGTTTTAATTTTGTATAAAAATATATAATTAGCATCTACTTTAGTGTTTCAACATACCCCAATGTCACAAAAGAGTTTGGTGACAAAAATGAAATATTTTAATATTTTATTAATTGTAAAAGGCATTTAACTAATTGTTTTTGCTATTGTTTAAAATGTTTTTAGAGTATTAAACCTTTTCTAAAAATGTGGTTTCTCCACCATACTTACCTATGTATTATTTGGTTCACTCCGAACATTTAAATTTTAATATTTGAAAACATTTATTGTTTGCCTATATTGTAAATTTTAATTCGAATCGTTTTTTGAACTAACTCGAGTTTATCAACAGTAACCGAGGTGACGTGGCATTCGTTAACGCGGGATTATTGTAGCCTAATTATCCGGGCGTCACACATACATAATTTGGAATTTGATAGAATACTCTATGTGCTTCACTTATATCTTTTGAGCTCTATAGTTTTACTCTAGTGCTTCACTTATATCTTTTGAGTTTTATAGTTTTGCTCGAGTGCCTCACTTATATCTTTTAGAGCATGGTGGTGGATTTGTTTTATAGAAACTATTGATCTCTCATGCTTCACTTAGATTATTTTGAGAGTCTTAATAGCATGGTAATTTGCTTAATAATAATATGCTTGGTATTCAAGATTTGTAAAACTTTCTTTTGAGTGCGTTGAATACTAAGAAAAAAATTGATGCTTGATAATGTTTTGAGATATGAGGATGGTGATATTAGAGTCATGCTAGTTGAGTAGTTGTGAATTTGTGAAATGCTTGTGTTAAATTTTGTGATTCCTGTAGCATGCATGTATGGTGAACCGTTATGTGATGTAGTCGGAGCATGATTTATTTATTGATTGTCTTCCTTATGAGTGGCGGTCGGGGACGAGCGATGGTCTTTTCCTACCAATCAATCCCCCTAGGAGCATGCACGTAATACTTTGCTTTGATAACTTCTAGATTTTTGCAATATGTATATGAGTTCTTTATGACTAATGTTGAGTCCCTGGATTATGCGCACTTTCCTTTCTTCCACCATTGCTAGCCTCTCTAATACCGCACACTTTTTGTCGGTATCATACACCCACCAAATACCTTCCTCAAAACAGCCACCATACCTACCTATCATGGCATTTCCATAGCCATTCCGAGATATATTGCCATGCAACTTTCACCGTTCCGTTCATTATGACACGCTCCATCATTGTCATATTGCTAGCATGATCATGTAGTTGATTTCGTATTTGTGGCAAAGCCACCGTTCATAATTCTTTCATACATGTCACTCTTGATTCATTGCATATCCCGGTACACCGCTGGAGGCATTCATATAGAGTCATATTTTGTTCTAAGTATTGAGTTGTAATTGTTGAGTTGTAAGAAAAATAAAAAGTGTGATGAGCATCATTCTTAGAGCATTGTCCCAAGTGAGGAAAGGATGATGGAGACTGAAAGTGCGTTATATCGACTAGAGGGGGGTGAATAGGCGATTTTTATGAATTCTTCACTGAGGAATTTGTAGGTGAGGAAATTCCTTAGTGAAGAACTGCTAGCAGCAGAATAAGTACTCAAAAGTAAACATAACAGAACACAAGCCTAGTCATCATGATGAAATGAAGACCGACACAGAGTACAGGAAGTGTAAGCACAGGATAACACAGGATGAAGACAAACAGACTGAAGAAATTGAACTGGGGAAATTGAGAAAAACTTCAGTCAAAGTCTTCAAGCACGGATATAAACGAGTACATAACACAATTATGATGAAATGAAAGAGTTGAGGAAATAGAACCAGTAAGCTTGGTAAAGACAATGATTTGGTAGACCAGTTCCAACTGCTGTCTCAGTTGTATGTCTGGTTAGGGCGGCTAGGTATTTAAACCTGAGGACACACAGTCCCGGACACCCAGTACTGAACACGCAACTCAGGACACTCAGTCCTCACAGTATTCCCCATGATCTAAGGTCACACAGACCTCGCCCAATCATTCGTGGTAAGTCTTCAGGTGACTTCCGAACCTTCACAAACTTGGTCACTCTGTGATCCACAATTCCTCTTGGATGCTCTAGACCATGACGCCTAACCGTCTGGAAGAAGCACAGTCTTCAAAGGTAACAAGCGTCGGATCCACACAGGATCAATCTCTTCAGTGATGCTCAATCACTTGGGGTTTGTAGGTGTTTGGGTTTGGGTTTTTCCTCACTTGATGATTTTCTCTCAAAGTCCTCGGAGGATGGGTTGCTCTCAAATGACAAGTGTCAGTTTCTCTTGGAGCAGCCAACCAGCTAGTGGTTGTAGGGGGTGGCTATTTATAGCCTAGGGAGCAGCCCAACATGATAAGACATAAATGCCCTTTAATGATATGACCGTTAGGTGGATAGATATTTTGGGACAGCTGGCTCATAGCACAGCAACGGTCGGAATTTTGAGTAGCAAAATCCTCAGGGTTATCATGTTCCTCACTATGTAGGTAATCCACACTGGCGAATTCCTAACTCCTCAGTCAGAACAAATTCCCCAGAGACTAGAAGAACTTCGTCTCTGTCACTGAAGAATATGACTGGACTTATAAGATTTCCAATGGCTTCACTCAAAGGGATTGGTAGGTGTAGGATTTTGAGTTGAGCATCACATGGAAATTTTTCATTAGTATTTCCTCGACCCCCTTTAATAGTACGGTGTTTCCTATGACTCAAGAAAGAGAAAATGAAACTACGAAAACAAAAGTCTTCACGCTTCATGTTCATCGAATGAATACCAAATCTTCAAGGTCACACCAATTTCTTCACTTTCAAAGTCTTCACAAAGTCTTCAGAAATCCAAAGTCTTCAGTCGAAGAACTTCATTTTTAGGGGTCGACTTTCTCTGTAAATATCAAACTCCTCATATACTTATAGACCTGTGTACACTCACAAACGAATTTGTCCCTTAACCTATAATTCTTCAATACACGAAAATCACTAAGGGGAACTAGATGCACTTACAATCTCCCCCTTTTTGGTGATTGATGACAATATAGGTTAAGTTTTCAACGGGGATAAACATATGAAGTGTAAATACTGATATTGAGGAATTTGATTGCAAGATATAGGAGAACTCCCCCTGAATATGTGCATGGTGAGGTATTTTCTTTTGAAGCATTGCACACTTGAAGAGTAGAATCATGGAGATCTCCCCCTATATCTTGTAATTCATACATGCATTTGACATATCACAATGAAGAATTTGAAATGCATGATGAAATATGGTGACTAATGTAATTCAGCATGCGTGCGTTAGCATATATGAGGAATAAGCATGCAGAAACACATATCAAAAGTATCAGAGCACCATCGGGTTTAAGTTTGCAACTCGATCTAATAAAGTCTCAAAAGAACGAGAGTTGTAACTTAACAAAAAAACACCCATATAGAAAGACCCGCTTGAAGACTAACTCAAAATTCTCCCTCTTTGTCATCAAATGACCAAAAGGATCGAATATGAGGACTAACGCCCCTGAAGAATATCAAGTTGATGAACGAGCGCCAGCGTTGTTGGGGTCGTTTGTCATGGAAGGGCCTGCCGCAGTGTCGTCCAAATCTTCATTCTCATTGTTGTCGCGTGATGAAGAATATGAGCTGGCCACCAAGGAAGGAACCTTGATCTTCTTGAATTTCTTCGGTGGAGGTGCAGACCAGTCAAACTCTTCCTTGAGACCCATTTTCTTCAGATCTTCTTCACCATACATATGTGATAAGACAGCCCAGGTGCGACCGAAAACTTCATGGAGGTAGTAATGGTTTTTCTTCACTGCATTATGTGTAGCAGTCATGTTGTGAAGAATAGAACCAAACTAACGCTTAACCCATTTATGGTTTCGATCCACCTTCTGGGGAAGACTAAGAAGTAGGTCACGGTCAGTCATCACACGAGGAGCAGTGGCTTGAGGAGTAGACTTGGGTGCATTGGCAGAGTCATGTGTGGCAGAGTCATCATTAGTGGAATAAGATACAACTTTGCAAAACTATCCATCCAATGGACGAATGCCTTCATCTATAACAGCTGGTGCCTTGCCCTTTCCATCAACTGACGAATAGGTCTACTTGAGGACTTCAATTGGGGGCAAGTAGCTGAGGTGATTCTGAAAATCAGCTTTGTAGTTGAGTGATAAACATATGAAGTGTAAATACTGATATTGAGGAATTTGATTGCAAGATATAGGAGAACTCCCCCTGAATATGTGCATGGTGAGGTATTTTCTTTTGAAGCATTGCACACTTGAAGAGTAGAATCATGGAGATCTCCACCTATATCTTGTAATTCATACACGCATTTGACATATCACAATGAAGAATTTGAAATGCATGATGAAATATGGTGACTGATGTAATTCAGCATGCGTGGGTTAGCATATATGAGGAATAAGCATGCAGAAACACATATCAAAAGTATCAGAGCACCATCGGGTTTAAGTTTACAACTCGATCCAATAAAGTCTCAGAAGAACAAGAGTTGTAACTTAACAAAAAAACACCCATATAGAAAGACCCGCTTGAAGACTAACTCAAAATTCTCCCCCTTTGTCATCAAATGACCAAAAGGATCGAACATGAGGACTAACGCCCCTAAAGAATATCAAGTTGACTAAGGAGCGCCAGCGTTGCTGGGGTCGTTTGTTGTGGAAGGGCCTACCGTAGTGTCGTCCAAGTCTTCATTCTCATTGTTGTCGCGTGATGAAGAATATGAGCTGGCCACTAAGGAAGGAACCTTGATCTTCTTGAATTTCTTCGGTGGAGGTGCAGACCAGTCAAACTCTTCCTTGAGACCCATTTTCTTCAGATCTTCTTCACCATACATATGTGATAAGACAGCCCAGGTGCGACCGAAAACTTCATGGAGGTAGTAATGGTTTTTCTTCACTGGATTATGTGTAGCAGTCATGTTGTGAAGAATAGAACCAAACTGACGCTTAACCCATTTATGGTTTCGATCCACCTTCTGGTGAAGACTAAGAAGTAGGTCACGGTCAGTCATCTCACGAGGAGCAGTGGCTTGAGGAGTAGACTTGGGTGCATTGGCAGAGTCATGTGTGGCAGAGTCATCATTAGTGGAATAAGATGCAGCTTTGCAAAACTGTCCATCCAATGGACGAATGCCTTCATCTATAACAGCTGGTGCCTTGCCCTTTCCATCATATGACGAATAGGTCTGCTTGAGGACTTCAATCGGGGGCAAGTAGCTGAGGTGATTCTGAAAATCAGCTTTGTAGTTGAGTGAAGACCTTGTCCCGAGGAATCTCATAATCCAAGGTGCATAAGGCTTCAGCTCAAATGGAGAAAGTGCAACATTTGCCAGAGTCCTCATGAAGAAATCGTGATAATTGACAGGAATGCCATGGACAATATTGAATACCAGATTCTTCATGATGCCAACAATTTCCTCATCAGATGAGTCGTGGCCTTTGATGGGACTCATGGTCCTCGTTAGAATGCGATAGACAGTTCTAGGCACGTAAAGTAATTCCTTCACGAGGAATTTGGTTCGTGGGCCTGACCTGGCTTCAAAGGTTTCATCAGAACTAGCATGTAGTGATTTGTAAGCTCAGGTTCACTGTAAATGCAACGAGCTTCTTCAAGGGGAGGACTGAGTGGTAACGCATGAAGCAATTCAGTAGCTGGTGCTGTGTAGTGAGTGTTCTCAGACATCTAGTCCCGCACCCATGAATTCACATCTTCAGAATCTCCTGTGATGTGCAGCGTTGCATAAAATTGAAGAATCAGTTCTTCATTCCAATCGCAGATGTCAGAATAGAAGTTTAATAGTCCAGCGTCGTGAAGAACACTGAGGACTGGCATGAAGCATGGCAGAGATTCCATATCCACGTGAGGAATGTGCTCATGGTAGAAGATTTTGTTTTTGTTGAATAGCACTGAGGAATAGAAATTGGCTTGGCTGACTGTCCAGAAACGCCTCTTCCTAATGCGAGCAGAGTCATAAGGGTTGTAGTCTATGAAGAATACGTGCTCGCCGAAGAAATCATCAGCCTTGAATTTTTACTTCCTGGAGAATGGATCCTTTGGCTTGGGTAGAGGAGTGTCAATGAGTTGCATCACGACCTTAGGAATCTCAATCACAGGTTCTCCAGGCTGAGGAATTTCTGGTTCCTCTTCAGTGGCAGTCTGCGTCTTCAGATGTTCAGCAGCAATAGTTTCTTCAGCACTAGTGGCTGAAATTTCTTCACGTATAGATGAAGTGGGGTGAGTTTCTTCAGAGCCCATTTGAACTGTTTGTGCAGGGGACTAAGGTATTTGCTGCAACGGTGTGAACATTGGAGAGTTTGGATGCTGACTTTCCCAAAATTCATCACTTATCACTGGTGTGGAGCAGCCAATGTCCACATCTTCATCTTCCATTTCTTCAATGCCAGCCTCTTCAATAGTGAACTGAGGCAGAGGCGAGGAAATGACAGGTGTTGAAGGGATCTCATCCACTTCAATTTCTTCATCCAACTGCTCTGACTAAGCAGAAGAAGGAGTTTCTACATCAGATCCGCTGGGAATCACATATTCTTCATCGAAAGGAACAAGGTCCTTTGATGGCATAAGCTGTTAGACTGCAGATGTCCCTGCTCCCCTTCCTGACAAGGAACATATTGTGCTTCCCATACAGAACACCGCATGGGCCGCCGGCCGAACCACCGGCCCCACCGCCTGTGTTCCTCCGCCACCCCCACCCCCACCCCCACCTGCGTCAAGTTTTCTTCGTTCAACGAGGCCCCACCACCGCCCCCACAACCACCGTCCCCACCCGAGCCCCTTCGATCGCACCAGCGAACTCCAGCGAGCTCTGAAAAATCGACTGACCCAATTTTGAAATTTAGTCTACTGTGATTTAACTAGTGTGGAATATAAAAGGGGAAAACCATGAGCATTGCGAGTATGGTGTTGAGCGTGCCATGGCGGATCTGAAGGTGCAAAACGGACAAAGGCAACTTCGCAACCAAGACAAGAAATCGGAGTAAAGCAGTGTCGATCTATTTTCTTGCTGCGATAAATAAGTTGAGCAGATACAAAAGAGTACCGCCTCTGGTGCGGCGCCATGTACGCATCTGCTGAGAATTTGACGGTGTTGCGGTAGCGACGGCTGTCGACTGCGTGGAAGCAGATCTAGGAGGGTAGACGGTGGCGACGGGGCGCGATGGACGAGACGGTCGTAGGAGTGGCGCCAGCAAGGTGGACGACGGCGCGGATGAAGCAAGAGGGCGGGATGCAAGGATCCCGGTCCGAAGCCGTGGATGAGAGAGGTCAATCTCTTGTAGTGGACGGCGGCGTCGGGGTATCAGCTCCAGCATGGTGCAGGAGGACGGCGGCGGATGGGGTGGCGGTGGGCGGAGGAGGGTGGGGTGGAGAGGGTGTTTTGGCGCCCACGGAGTACGAATGGGGAAAAGGGAGGTAGAGAGGAAGGGGGAACCATGTATTCAGGGCGCGCTTGTCTCAAATGCGAGGAAATTTACAAACTTAGCCCCCATTTCAAATTTCTACTACATCACAGCAACACTAGTCGGTTGGGGATAGGACGGTAATCTCGCATACACCGAATATTTGCCGACGAGAGTTTGTTTTTGGCGCCCACCATGTATGAATATGAATCGGGGAGGGAGTCGATTTCGGCCAAGGACACACTGTGTTTTGGAACCCATCGTGTATGAATCCGGGTGAGAGGCGGTTACGTCACGTTTGGGTGAAGTTACAAACCTACCCCTATCGAAACCTATAGAAATCCAGCATGTAGGCTTTGCGTGGCAGGGATAGGCAGTAGTGATTTCCATCTCGCAGATTTTGGTTTTGAGCGGTTACTGCAATTTTCCCCGCTTCGTTCAGATTTTGGTTTCAGGCAGTAGTGATTTACATATTAAATAACATAGATGTGCGTGAATTCATATGAGTATGCATGTTTGATAGATCAATTTTGGTTCGAGTATGGATTACATGTATCATCATCTCGAATTCAAATATTTGAATCCCTTTTTTGTTCACTCCTTTCACGCTCATCTCTCTCGCATGCATGCTCCTTCAGGTAGCTATCACTCTCTTTTCTCCAGCTCACCCGCATGCTCACTTCATGTTGCTCCTATCCTCGCAAACATGGTATCTCGAGGTCTCCCTTGAGAAGTGTCACACTCTCCCTATCATTATATATTACACGGTTTTCATTATCTCTCACGTCTCTACTGTTCTCTGGTATCACTCGGTATATCACTCGGTACCTAAGCTTTCTTTTTCACCGCCAAACACACAGTCTCCACTCGTCTTTCACTTTGTCTTTCTCTCTATGGGATTCTCTCACACACCCTATATGTCTCTACATATGACTCATACCACTAAAATTACTCTCTCTATCTCTCCTGTAGACACAACATTTGTTGCGGTCTCCTTTTCGTCTCCATCCGAGACTGACATTATTCATTTGTTTACTGATCAGACAACCCCGACTACTGTCTCCTCTCTCTCTCACACAGACACACACACATAGCTCCTGCTTTCACTCCCCTTCCCGACTACCGTCTCTCTCTCTCACACACAAAACTCTCGCTTTCGCACCCCGACTCGTATTTCCCTCACAAACATTTATCGACTAGCTAGCCTCTAGATAGGTTTATACACCCGCACACTCGTGCTTCCACCATAGCATACATGTCTCTCTCCCGCTCCTTGTATCTATGTAGATTTTTCTTCCCTTCTTGAGACACGCCCTCTCGATCGTGCACACACACTATCGCCTCATTTTAAGCTGATACCTATCGCACACACACTCCTTGTGTCTTTGTCACACATGCACTCCGTCCTCCTCCACTCGCCCTCTCACACACACACACATGGGCTTTTTGCAACAACTAGCAAGATGCCCATGCGTTGCACGGAACATCAAGATGCATTTGTATGAGTAGTTTATCTTGTGGGGGGAAACGATGAACGAGGGAAGGCCTTATTTGCAAATGTGGAGAGGGGTGTGGGTATCTTTTTGCAAAATTGCCATAGTTTCCTTCCTATCCGTCAGATATAGATCGGACGACCTATATTGCAGGATGGCAGGCACACGATCATCACCGACAATGCTTATTATAAGAGTAGGGATAAAAAATAGAGTTGGTGATGATGGTGGGCTTGCCATCCTGCAATGGAGGTCGTCTGATTTATATCTGACGGATAGGAAGGAAAATATGGCAATTTACCCGCACTCTTCACCACATTTGAAGATAAGGCCTTCCCTCGTTCATCCTTTTCTCCCACAAGATCCTGATGTTCCGTGCAACGCACGGGCCATTTGCTAGTAAGAGTAGAAATTAGACATATACCACTTCTCGAATCTTGAAACCAACAACATTCCTCCCTTATCTCATCAAAACCGCCAAAGGAATATATTTTGAGTGAAACATAACATATTTTTAGTGATATACGTATTTCAAAGCTAGACTTTTTTCTATCAAATCGGTGAATATGTATTAATCCCGTGGCGGAGACAGGCCTGGGGCAGCTAGGGCTATAGCCCCGGGCCTAGAAACAACTTCCTTTGTAATTTCTTCATGCAAAGCATAGAAAATCATAGAAGTTTATCACTCAACATAGCACAGCCCTAGGCGTAATCTGCTTCTAGCTCCGCCACTATATTAATCTACTTTGATCGTGTGGCAACGCATTGGCACATTGCTAGTAGTTATTATAATTTTTTGGACACCAGACAAATGGTGGAGTACATATATGAAGAGAAGAGGCGCACGCACGCAGTCGGCCTCTCGTTGTCTCGCACACATGAGTGTTACATAAAGGCGTCGTTAACAAGTAAACTCTAAAATCCTAGGGGCACGATTGCTGCATTCGCGGGTACCGGGTACGTGGTGGAGCACCTTTGTAGGAATAGTCAGCTCGCGTGATAATTTGATCCATATGAGTTGATGGTCGGGACCACAGGTGAACGACTTGGAGCGCGGTGGCTTGCCAGTTGCCACAGATCGATTAGGCACGTTTAAAATATCGTTTTTTAGCGGGGTTAAGAGTTCCGATTTTCAATGGTGCGTTATAAGTAGTAAGTAGTTTTTAGAACGATTGGTATGGAGCGAAAATGGAATTCATAGTACTACGTACCTCATTGGCGTATGGTTGTATGGTTTGTTTGTTTTTCGATGGAGTTTGTATGGGTTTATGTTGCGAGATGTTGAACCAGGTAGTTCTAGGGCAAATACTATGGTTTAGATTTAGATGCTAGTTTTCTTTAATGAAAATCGGAAGGGGAAACCCTTCTTCGATTAAAAAACTACTACCTCCATTCTGGTTTACTAGTCCCCATCGTACTTTGGGTCAAAGTTTGTCCACGAACTTTACTTGTAAAATGTGAATGGAAAACGAGATTTTGTTATACCCAAACAAAAAATGACTGGAGGGAGTGATTGCTCTGACACGAACGCGACCTCTCATAGCGTAGGCATTGAACCGGTGCGCCGACCAAGAGGGTCGCACTCGCTGCAGGCCCGGCTGAGCATGCCTCCTCGCCGCGTGCAACCAGCTTAAGACTGCCCCGCCTGCCTTCATTGAATCCACGTGTGTGCCGGCAACACGTCCTTCCTCGAGCCGGCAGACATTTTAGAACACAAAAAATGACTAAAATATAATTAATTTACGCATGGTCTTGACTTGTTGTGCTCGCACTGGTAGCAGGAACTAGTAGAGGATTTTCTTTATTTATAACTCTCCTCACATTTTTTTGGCTTTGAAGTGAAACATGGTTGTGGACATTATGTATGAATGTGCAGATATCTGTGAACATGAGTTTGATGTGGAAGTTGAACTTGGAATGT
Organism: Triticum dicoccoides; assembly: GCF_002162155.2. Taxonomy (NCBI): domain Eukaryota; kingdom Viridiplantae; phylum Streptophyta; class Magnoliopsida; order Poales; family Poaceae; genus Triticum; species Triticum dicoccoides. Next base: position 243,281,925 of record NC_041390.1, on the reverse strand, counting down.
CGGGCTTGCGCGTGAACTATACCATGTCCAATGCTTCGTATGTTATTGTTTGGAAAGTAATTGTTGTTATTACATGACCCAAAAAAAACATTTTGTGCCACATCAGTAGATGCACGGACATCACAACAGGCATGCTGACTGGATAAACATTTGAACCTAGCTATTATGAAGGAAATTTTGTATTGACAATAGTTTTAGATAGCAGGAGACGCCTAGCCTGCTCTACCTCTGCTAGCTTATTTCTGGCTTCTTCCATCTCTTCTTTGGCTTGGGTGAAGAGAGCATCTGATTGCTATTTTCGCTTCTTCAGGAACTCAGCTACATTCTCAAGGGCTGCTGCACGCTTTCTTTCAGCCTTTACTAATGCCACGAGGACACAAACAGCTAACGACTCCACCTGGCTTGTGTGTAATCCGGCATCATCTTGGAATTTTCACCTTGTGTCTAATCCAGCATCATTAGGGAACTGGCACCTTGTGTGTAATCCAGCCTCATTTTGGAAACATGATCTCGAGGTTGACCATACTTCCCTCCTCGCAGGAACTGCATCCTGACATGAAGTTGCTTCTTTTTTAGATCAATACTCAGAGCAACCTAGATCCATTTAGTAGAAGCCAGATAAACAGAACTCGGAGAAGTGAATTCAAAAGGAAAAAATAAATAAAAACAGACTACAAGGTGAGAACACCCACTTCCTACATCAAGCTAAAAACGAAAGCATTAGGACGATTAAGACTCTTCTTATTACACATCGAAGAACACCACGCTTAAGAGAAACAGAAACTACAACATATACACATCAAAGAACACGAGGCTACACGAAAGTAATTGAAAGGGTGTTACTTACCAAAGCTCGTTTTACAGGTTCGGTGCAGCTCCTCTTTAACTTGCCACGCTCCTTGAAGATGTCCCGAATATCCCGTGTTGGGTCTTCATTGCTCCTCTGCATGTTCGCACTCGTGGTTTTAAAATCTCAACATGGCAAGAAAAATATACTACTAGTAATACTCACGCATCTTGTGGGCAACATTAAAGCACTCATCTGCCATGTTAGAGCATCTCCAACAAGATAAACTACTCATACAAATGCATCTTGATGCGTGCAACGCATGGGCATTTTGCTAGTTCTAAAAACCTTTCCATCATTTGCCACACTACTGGTTGTAGATGAAAAACATACCCAAGCACAGCGCGATACAGGAGCAACGCGCAGTTACAAGCTGATATTCTGTTGGACAATGGAGGCTATAACCAATTACTTCTACAGGAACAATAGCACCTAGGAAATTTGAAGGGTAGGTATGAAACTGCACATGTACTGCTAAGTGATTGAATACGCACATTACCAGTCGAGGAGGAGAACGATGGTCGCGGCGGCCTCTGTGAGTCATGGTCGGCAACGGGAGTCAGTTCATTGTCCATGATGGTGGTACTTCTGCGCTTGGCGTCGGCTTCCGGGAAGCAGATCCGAGACCGTGGCAGACGATGCCAGGGAAGAGGCTCCGTGTACGACGACGACGGTGCACCGGCTCCAGTGCGGCATATGAGGTCGTCGATGAGACAGATGCGCTACGGTGGACGAGTGCGCCGATGTAAAGGGGAGGAGCACGAAGGCTGCGGTGCCATGGAGAAGTCTATTTTGCGGTGGGGATAGAAAATGGGGAGTATTCAGGTGTACTACTCTGGGTGCCGGGGTGGGGTTGGCTGGGTAGGGTGAACCTGAAGTTACGAAAACAGCCCCCTACCAAGCATCATCTGTAGGCCTGTTCCGAAGGCTATGATGGTAACTTCCCATTGCTCGAATCAGGGTCGCAGGAGATTTTCCCGCCGACCTCAAAATTTTGTGACACTGGACTTCCCGTGTGGCGTGTTGAGTGATTCGGCTAAGCAACTAGCGGGTAGTAGTAGTAAACTCTGCATATTAGGTTTGAGCGAAGTCAAACTTCCTAAAGTTTGACCAAGTTTATAGAAAAATATAAACATTTACCATAACAAATATGTATGATGTGAAAGTACATTCAATAATGAATCTAATGGTATTTATTTGTTATTGTATATGTTAATATTTTTTGTTATAAGCTTTCTGAGAGTTTACAAAACTTGACTTTGACCAATGCTAATACGTGGACTTAAATAAAAACGGAGGGAGTACACATTTGTTTTCTTAGTTTGTAGTGAACTAATCATTTGTTGAAATTGTGAAATAAATATATTAGGCTATTGACTTCAAATGTAATGGTCTATACAATTCAATAGTTACAATCATTGTCGAATCCCAAGATGTATACAAGGTCTATAGTACTTCACAACATGCTCAAACTCACATAATCCCAGTCAAATGAGAATCTAAATGCATTTCATATTTATTACTTTGTAGGATGCAACAAGAACAACCATAACTCTACATCAGCCATTATAGAAGCAACATTTTGACATATCCCAATGTGTGAATGAAACGTGCAGAGAGAGCTTTTGAAGATGGAGCAGATAGGGCGGGAAAGATTGTATATATGTGGACGAGAGAGTAGGAATCAAACCTAACAAGATAGAGAGAGAGAGAGAAAGAGAGAGGAAGAAGTTAGGTCTGTGAGAAAGATGCATACATGTAATATACATGAGATGCATGTGCATCTGGATTCTGTATACGTGGAAGGACAAGAGAGAACATGTTTGATGAGAGAGCAGGAAAAACATGGACGAGAGGGGAAGGATCTCGTGGGTTGAGGGATTGACAATTTTGTGCGGGGGAGAGAGGGATTGGTAATTTTGTGCAAGAGAGAGAGGGCGGGGGGAGGAGTCAGTCAGCCGTCGTCACATCACCCTGCTTCCAAATGACCCCGCATTCTCTAGCGTGGTGTGGTCGCCGTCTTCGATCTGCTCGTTGCCCTCTTTGAAGATTGAGGTGTTGTGCATGTTGGGGTGCAAAGAAGCACAAGCGAGAGTGGTCGCCGTATAACCTTGGATGGGGATGAATTGTGTGCTCGGGGGAGTGTGTGTGTGTGTGTGTTGTGATGCGTGTGTCTGTGTGTGTGTGTCAGATATTGAGAGAAAACAAACCTAAGGAGAGAAATGGGTATTCACGAAGAGATTGTGCGGGCCTTGAGGTGGGCAGGCGCCGGGTGAGGGTGTCAAAATGTGCGTGTTGATGCATGTGTTGCATGCAACCGTGTGAGGGACGGATGAATCGAGAGAGATGGTTGTTGTGTTACGGATGCTCCTCTCTCTGTCTCTCTCTCTCTCACACACACACAAGTAAACTAGAAGACTGTTCTCTCATGTATACACAACGTATCGGCATCTGTCTATGTCTCACTCATGCATGATCATTTGCACATTCACACCTCTCTATGTCTGTATCACACGCACACCGTCTCCACATTGCCCTTCCGCCACAACACACATATGGACACATACACACGTTCTCTCTCAGTCACACACACAAAATCAGTATTAAAAAAACTAGGGCGCACCTAAAACGTCCAACTCCAAATAAACACGAACTGCAGCTAAATTCAAATATGTGGAAATATTGCAGCGTCAAGAACTTTCACAGGAAAAAAAAGTTAAGTAATACTCGAGGATTGTTTTCACACACACAAAAGGTTCGGTGGATGTCCTTCGAGCGCGACACAGTGACACACCGTTCGATCGACCGCGCAGCCGCGGTTCACGCGCTTGCACAGGATTCCGTATCGTGGCTGTGGTACTAACTAATAAAAGCGCTGCCTAAGTCTAATGTTTTCGTGTACTAGTACGGTTTTCATTTAAGTTTGACCAACCTTATATTTAAAACTAAAGTAAGCTCCCACACGCGCACTCATCAATATGCCGCCGCCACCGTTGCGCATGCCGGCGCCCGCCTGCTCCGGCCAACAATTTCTCGCCCATCACCGCTGTGTCGCTTCCATCCCTGTGCCATGAAGCCGAAGGCTCGCCCGCTCACGTCGTCTGCAGTCCCTCCTCGCGATGCCGCCGCGCTGCCAAGCACGCGAGCAGCTGGTGGAGCCGCGTCTATGCACGCAGCATACGAAGAGGAGGACGAGCGCGTGCTCCAGCACGCCGGCGAGGAGGAACTAGCGTGTCATTGTTGTCTCCGCCCGCGCGGAGGAGGCGCGCATGGTTGCTGTCGCGGCGGAAGCCGGTCGCGCACGCATCGAGCCCGCAAACTGGGTGCGGATGCAGAATCTACCTTCGAGACCTTGAATGCCACGTGGATCCTGCAATCTGAAGAAGCAATTTGGGTCAGTCGACTCATGTGAGCCGTTTGATGCAACATGGTGTAACATCCCAAATTTGCAATTTGGAATGTTATACACTAGATCATCATGCATATCATATTTTCATGCATTTTAGTCGATCCTAGAAATTTCACGCAACTCAAGGACCCACGGAGAGAGTTGGAGATTTCGTTATTTTCATATTTGAGAGTTTTCTCAAATTTGAAAAGAGGATCATTTAATTTATTTATTTCATCTTCAATTATTTTTCCAATATCAAAAGAAAAATGAGAGAGGGAATAATATGACTTTCCCAAAGTTAGGAAAAATGAAGATTTAATGAATAAGTCAAGTTTTGGTTTTGCCGGAGTTTTGTTTGCTTTTATTCGGATAGGGAAAAATGCGCGTTTTCAAAAATTGCATTTTAGGCCCGGAGAAAAGTTCATTTTGTTCGACTCATTTTTAGGAGTCGGGGAAAATTTACTTTAGGAATTTTGGTGTTCATTTAGATTTTCTTTCTTTTGTTTTTCTGCGCGCGTAACCGTTTCAAAAAAAAAGGGACGCAGGCCCAGCCGCCTGGGCCAAGGCCGGCCCAGCCGCGCGCGCCAGCCGCCAGCCCCACCGCCAGGCCGAGTCCCAGCGGGACTCCAAGCCGCCGCCGCCACCCCTTGCCCCTTCCCCAAGCAAGAGACCCCCCCATCCTATATAAATACCAACACCCCCCCCCTCACCTCCCCAAACCGCCGCCGCCTCTAGCCGCGCCGCCACCCGCGCCCAAGCTGCAGCCCCGCTGCCGCCTAGCCGCTGCCGCGGCCTAGCCGCCGCCGCCGGAGGTAGCCCCACGCCGCGCCTCTTTTGTTTTCCCGGTTCGGTTTTTCTTAAAAGAACCGTTCCATTTCTTTTCCGTTTTCTTTTTCCGGTTCTTGGTTTCGGTTTCTTTTCCGAAAACCCTAGATCGGTTTTCGTTCTTCTTTCGGACCGTTCGCCTCAATGAACATGATCATCGATTTTTTTCCCGGTTAACGATGCCCGTTCGTTTAACCGTTCATCCCTTTCTTTTCGTCGGATTTATTCCGCGATCGCGATCTCAGATCCGATCTTCGTTCTAGTCTTTCTTCTCGCTCGTTTATTGGAATTAGGTGATTCAAGCGCCTGGAGTTTCGTTTCGAAACCGCCGTTCCGTCTAATCAACTTAAACAAGTTTTTGCTATGGTAAAATTTGACCTAGTTTCAACTTGCTAGAACCGAGTTGTTTCTTCCGCCGTTTGTTTTCCGTTTCTTTGTTCGGTTCGATTTTTTCTTTGCAACCGGAGTTCTTAAGTTGAACTTTCTAGTTCATTCTCTTGTTCGAGTTTTACCTGTGCATTAGATGAGTACTTATTGTGTGCTTGTTGTTTGTCTGCGATAGATCACCCGGATTGCGCCGCTTGTTACTTCGAAACCCTAGGTCTCGCGGATCATCAGCAAGGCAAGTAACACTTTGATCATACCTTTTCTGCAACCCAGTTTTATTACATTAGATCAATCGGATCTAATTAAATTGTGGGATGGGAAGTAGATGAGGTAGTACCTATTACCTGTTTATTATGAAACCTTTGGGAGTTACTTCTACGTTTTCTTATTATGCCATGCTATGCTAGTAGATGTGGATTGGGTGAGTGATATCCATGACAGATGTGAGTTTGTTAATTTTAATGGTTTATCTAAGGTGGCAACTTAAACACACATCTGGGTGGATTGAGGCACCTGATGTCTATCAGGACTTGCCTGTTTTTATTTTGGACCACCACCCAGGCTCAAAGGGATCATAAGATCTTTCATGCTAGTAACTTCCGTGTGCAGCCACAAGCCAGTATGGGCTCTGGCATAGTCGACTAAGTCGTGCGAACTCTTACAGTGGTAGACTAGCAGATGTAGGGGATGTAGGTGGTACGGTCTACCCAATCGTAAGGTGCTAGAGCTTCTGAAAGACTGTGTCTCGGTCATCCGTTTCTCAAACACCATGTAGTGCGAGAAATCCAACGGAGGCGATCGAGTCTTGTGGGGAAAAGTGTGCAAACCTCTGTAGAGTGTACAAACTAATCATGATTAGTCGTGTCCCCGGTTATGGACAACTTGAGTATCTAGTACTTGAATATCATTCGAATCTCATCACGTTACTCTAGTTAATGTTGTTGGGTTTTAATTACTTAATTGGGATCGGAATGCTGTCAACCATTCTCGATGTTTAACAACTACCATGATAGTTAAATAAATTTATTCCTTTGCAGTAGGGAAAAACTGGCTTTACGCAAAACTGTAACCATAGAGCTTTCCACCAGCCATATATGCATGTAGTATAGCTGTTTCATTCCATTACTCTCTATGTGTTACATTGCCAGAATATTCCATGTGCTGACCCATTTTCGGGCTGCAACTTTCATGTTGCAGACTTTTCAGACGACGAGTAAGGTGCTTTTAGGTCGTGGTTCTATACTCAGTGATGCCGTTGGAGTTGATGGACCCATTTATCTTCCGAGCCTTCCGCTATTATCGTTATTAGATGGCCTTAAGCCATATTTTATTGTAATAAGTTCTCTTTTGAGACATCAATGTAATAAGTGTGTGATTGTCACTCTGCTATAAATCCTTCGATGTACTGTGTGGTGTCAGCATTACTGATCCAGGGATGACACCGAAGCACAGTAGACTTGATCCATTCGGGTCGGGTCGCTACAGAGATGGTATCAAAGCACACGCTGACTGTAGGACACGACCACTAAGTTACAGCCATACATCACCATTCTCTTCTCATTTTCTAACTCCTCATCTTTTCTACTCTTTTAGGATGACAAACGCGAAGATTAAGTACGCTGAACCGGATGAAGGCACACCATTTGGATTTCACCTAAAGGAAGTCACCAAGTACCTGAACATTGGATTACCAAGCTTCACGGGAACCTTCAACGCCACTCTGCCTGAAGAGGAGCGTTGGAAGATTCAAGCTCGCATTCCGGGAAGGACATTCGCACCAATCACGAAGCCCATAGATAGTGTTTTCAATGCACCAACCTGGAGTCTGGGAAGGAGCATGGCAGCTCATATCACCATGGGACGCATTGGAGAAGTTTATCAAGAAGACCTCAAGGACACTATCTACCAGATTTGCGGACGCGAGATGAACAATGGGAGTTAGTCAGCACCAAGAAGGATAGATCCATTGCATCTTTCATCCAGGAGTTAAAACAGCATATTCGACGCCATGAGAACCAGATGTGCAATGATATGATAGAGTTGGAGAATGCAAAGTCAAGGATCATCGAGCTAGAAGGAGAACTGAAGTCTACATGCAAGGACTACATGGACGAGATCGTAGCTCTAGCAAGATACAATGGCGATCTTAAGCAGGAGATTGAAGACCTCAAGAGGAAGTTAGCATCCAAGGAGGAAGACGAGTACGTCGCATGTCCGGACAACTATATCATCATCGACGACACCGATTCGGATCCAAGTGAACCCGACTTTGAAGACGAAGCTGGAGCAGATATCATGGAGTCTTCCACCGGTTCAAATTTCTAGATGACCACCAGATAGTAGTAGCATTTCTCCCCATGTAAACACAATAGTCGAGCACTTTTGCGATAGTTAGACCGTTTGTAAGCCCTTGTTTGATTGAATGAAGTGATTTTGTGTGCATTTGCTCATGTGCATTGGGGTAGTGTTTTCCCTTTAGACCTCACTCTATTCTTAATTCTCGTCTTTTCTAAACCCTCAGATGCCTCCGAGACATGACAATGGATTCCCACCGGAGCTCACTCAGTTGATCCAGCAGCAGAATCAATTGATGCAGATGTTAGTCCAGAACCAACAGGACAACAACAACAACCCACCACCACCACCACCACCTATTGACCACTTAGCCCATTTTCTTAGGCTGAATCCGCCGGTGTTTTCCAGTAGCACCGAGCCAATAGTAGCAGACGATTGGCTCCGCAAGATAGGAAGGGAGTTAACCACTGCAGGATGCACACATGGTGAGAAAGTGAAGTTTGCCGCACATCAGCTTGACGGACCCGCGGCAGCATGGTGGGAGAATTTCACAGCCACTTACCCAATTGACACTGTCACATGGGATCAGTTTCAGCAAGCTTTCCGCACTGCCCATGTTTCAGCAGGATCTATGGCCATGAAGAAGCGTGAGTTTCGCAACTTACGCCAAGGAGGAAGGACAGTTGGCCAGTACGTTGACGACTTCAGCAAGTTAGCACGTTATGCCCCAGATGACGTTGCTACAGATGCAGCTAAGCAGGAGAAGTTTCTGGAAGGACTGAATGATGAACTAAGCATGAAATTGATGGTAGCAAGTTTCAATAACTACCAGGAGTTGGTAGATCGTGCCATCATGATTGAAGGAAAGCAACAACAGATTGAGAACCGTAAGAGGAAGTATGGACAGCGGAAGTATAACTCTGGAGCCCAGCAGAAGCCCCATTTTACCCCTAAACCGGCATTTCAGTTTTAGCATACCCATGGAGGAGGTAGTTCGCACAACCATAATGGCCACAAGAATGGTAATGGGAATGGAGGAAGCAACGGCCAGAACCGTACCACCCCATCGACCCCAACCAAGAGAGATCTGAGTCAAGTCACCTGTTTCAAGTGTTCCGAGACCGGACATTATACCAATGAATGTCCCGAAGGCCAGAATGGAAATGGCAATGGGAGCTCTGGGAAAAAGCCGAACCCTTTCAATAGGGGACAGGTGAACCACGTTAATGTGGAGGAGGTTGAAGATCAGCCTGATGCAGTAATCGGTAAGTTTTTGGTTAAGACATTTACCGCACTCGATCTTTTTGATACTGGTGCATCGCATTCATACATATCAAGGGGATTTGTGGATAAATATAACCTGCCAACCCAAGCCCTTAGGTCACCCATGTTAGTAAGCTCACCAGGAGCGGAGTATATGGCTAGACGATGGTGTGATCGGTTACCATTAAGGATTGGTAACTATGTGTTTCCCTCAGACCTAATAGTATTGGAATCTCAAGGATTGGATGTGATCTTAGGCATGGATTGGTTATCGAAGTATGAAGGGAACATTGAATGTGCTAGTAAGTCAATTTTGCTTACCACACCCGAAGGAAGAAGGATCAAGTATGTATCCCGGCATGTGCCAAACAGGACACAAGTAAACTGCCTAACAGGAGTTGTGCAAGAAGAAGTACTTGTGGTAAAGGATTTTCCTGATGTATTTCCTGAGGAATTACCAGGCATGCCACCGGATAGAGACATTGAGTTTTTGATTGAGTTATTGCCAGGTACCGGCCCAATATCGAAGCAACCATACCGGATGCCAGCAAAGGATTTGGTGGAAATTAAGAATCAGATTAAGGAGTTATTGGATAAAGGTTACATTCGCCTAAGTTCTTCGCCTTGGGGATCACCCGTACTTCTAGTGGAAAAGAAGGATGGATCATTAAGGATGGTTGTAGATTATCGGGGATTGAACGAAGTAACCATCAAGAATAAGTACCCACTGCCAATGATTAATGATCTATTTGATCGTTTGCAAGGAGCTAAAGTGTTTTCCAAGATCGATTTGCGATCAGGGTACCATCAATTGAAGATTAGGGAGCAGGACATACCTAAGACAACATTCACCACGAGATATGGACTGTATAAGTATACCGTTATGTCATTTGGATTGACTAACGCACCTGCCTATTTTATGAACCTGATGAACAAAGTGTTTATGGAGTTTTTGGATAAGTTCGTCGTAGTGTTCATTGATGACATCCTGGTTTATTCAAAGAATGAAGAGGAGCATAAGGAACATTTGCATTTGGTTTTGGAGAAACTAAGGGAACATCAGTTATACGCCAAATTCAGCAAATGTGAGTTTTGGTTGAAGGAAGTTGGATTCCTCGGACACGTTATATCCGGAGAAGGTATAGCAGTTGACCCCACTAAGGTTGAGACCGTAACCGAATGGGAATCACCAACGACAGTTGGAGAGATCCGGAGTTTTCTTGGACTCGCAGTATACTATCGGAGATTCATTGAGAACTTTTCAAAGATTGCAAAGCCTATGACTGAATTGTTGAAGAAGGATACTAAGTTCAATTGGACTGAGAAATGTGAGGCTAGTTTCCAGGAATTGAAGAAACGCTTGGTTACCTCACCAGTATTGATTTTGCCAGATCAGACCAAGGATTATGAGGTGTATTGCGACGCTTCACGTCGAGGACTTGGAGCAGTGCTTATGCACGAAGGGAGAGTTGTTTCATATGCTTCACGACAACTGAAGCCTCATGAATTGTATTATGCCACGCATGATTTGGAGTTAGCAGCCGTAGTGCATGCATTGAAAACGTGGAGACATTTCCTCATTGGAAATCATTGTGAGGTGTACACGGATCACAAGAGTTTGAAGTACATTTTCACGCAGAAGGAGTTGAACCTCAGACAAAGGAGATGGTTGGAGCTCATCAAGGATTATGATATGAAATTGCATTACCATCCCGGAAAAGCTAATGTAGTAGCTGACGCATTGAGCTGTAAGAGTCATGTCAATATGGTAATGACAGGAGAAGTACCAAAGGAGTTAGCAGAAAACCTTCGTGAGCTAGGTTTGGAAATAGTTCCGAGAGGCTATGTAGCAACATTGGAGATTCAGTCAACATTGATGGATAAGATCAGAGAAGCTCAGAAATCTGACAAGGAGATTGCTGCTATAAAAGAGAAATTGAGCGAAGGAAAAGCAAAGGGATTTCGTGAGGATGAGCACGATACCTTATGGTTTGAGGACCGTGTTTATGTGCCCAATGACCCGAAGATCAGGAAGTTGATTTTGCACGAGGCACATGATTCACCGTATTCGATTCAGCCAGGGAATACCAAGATGTATTTGGATTTGAAGGAAACATTTTGGTGGACCGGAATGAAGAAGGATATTGCAGCATATGTAGCAGTTTGTGACGTATGTCAGAGAGTAAAGGCAGAGCATCAGAAGCCAGCAGGATTGTTACAACCATTGCCGATACCCGAATGGAAGTGGGATAATATAGGCATGGATTTTATCACAGGACTAGCCAGGACAAAATCAGGCTATGACTCGATATGGGTAGCAGTTGATCGTTTGACAAAGGTAGCACATTTCATTCTAGTTAAGACCACTTACACCAGTGCTAAGTTGGCAAAGATATACATGACTAGGATCATTTGTTTGCATGGACTTCCGAGGAGTATCGTATCAGATAGAGGAACCCAATTTACCTCAAAGTTTTGGAATCAGTTGCATGAAACTTTAGGAACCAGACTGGAGTTCAGCACAGCTTTTCACCCATAGACGGATGGACAGACCGAGAGAGTCAATCAGATTTTGGAAGATATGCTGAGAGCTTGTGCACTAGATTATGGATCTAGTTGGGACGATAACTTGCCGTATGCGGAGTTTTCTTATAACAACAGTTACCAAACCAGTTTGAAGATGGCACCTTTCGAAGCTTTATACGGAAGGAGGTGCAGGACACCGTTGTCATGGGACGAAGTTGGAGACTGTCAATTCTTTGGACCAGATTTGATTAAGGAGTCTGAATGGAAAGTTAAGTTGATTCGTGATAGGCTCAAGGTAGCCCAGTCCAGGCAGAAGAGCTACGCAGATTCTAAACGCAAGGAGACAGTTTACGAAACTGGAGACAGGGTTTATCTTCGAGTATCCCCACTTCGAGGAGTTAAGCGCTTTGGAGTTAAGGGAAAGTTAGCACCGCGTTTTGTTGGACCGTACAAGATCTTGCAACGTATGGGAGAAGTCGCTTATAAGTTGGAATTACCAGAGGGACTGTCAGGAGTTCATGATGTATTCCATGTTTCTCAGCTGAAGAAATGTCATGCCGAGATGGCGGAGGTACCGCTAAGAGATACCGTGCCACTCGAAGCGATTCAGTTGAAGGACGACTTAACGTATGAGGAGAAGCCAGTCAAGATTCTCGATTATGCCAGCAGAGTTACCCGCAGCAAGGTTATCAAGTTTTGCAAAGTTCAGTGGAACCACCACTCAGAGGATGAAGCCACCTGGGAAAGAGAAGAAGATTTGCTCAAGGACGACCCTCACCTATTTTCTAGCCAACCCGAATCTCGAGGGCGAGATTTATCTTAAGGGGGGTAGGTTTGGAACATCCCAAATTTGCAATTTGGAATGTTATACACTAGATCACCATGCATATCATATTTTCATGCATTTTAGTCGATCCTAGAAATTTCACGCAACTCAAGGACCCACGGAGAGAGTTGGAGATTTTGTTATTTTCATATTTGAGAGTTTTCTCAAATTTGAAAAGAGGATCATTTGATTTATTTATTTCATCTTCAATTATTTTTCCAATATCAAAAGAAAAATGAGAGAGGGAATAATATGACTTTCCCAAAGTTAGGAAAAATGAAGATTTAATGAATAAGTCAAGTTTTGGTTTTGCCGGAGTTTTGTTTGCTTTTATTCGGATAGGGAAAAATGCGCGTTTTCAAAAATTGCATTTTAGGCCCGGAGAAAAGTTCATTTTGTTCGACTCATTTTTAGGAGTCGGGGAAAATTTACTTTAGGAATTTTGGTGTTCGTTTAGATTTTCTTTCTTTTGTTTTTCTGCGCGCTTAACCATTTCAAAAAAAAAAAGAAGGGACGCAGGCCCAGCCCCCCTCTCCTCCCCAAGCCGCCGCCGCCTCTAGCCGCGCCGTCACCCGCGCCCAAGCCGCAGCCCCGCCGCCTCCTAGCCGCCGCCGCCGGAGGTAGCCCTGCGCCGCGCCTCTTTTTTTCCCCCGTTCGGTTTTTCTTAAAAGAACCGTTCCGTTTCTTTTCCGTTTTCTTTTTCCGGTTCTTTGTTTTGGTTTCTTTTTCGAAAACCCAAGATCGGTTTTCATTCTTCTTTCGGACCGTTCGTCTCAACGAACGTGATCATCGATTTTTCCCGGTTAACGACGCCCATTCGTTTAACCATTCATCCCTTTCTTTTCGTCGGATTTATTCCGCGATCGCGATCTCAGATCCGATCTTCGTTCTAGTCTTTCTTCTCGCTCGTTTATCGGAATCAGGTGATTCAAGCACCTGGAGTTTCGTTTCGAAACCGCTGTTCCGTCTAATCAACTTAAACAAGTTTTTGCTATGGTAAAATTTGACCTAGTTTCAACTTGCTAGAACCGAGTTGTTTCTTCCGCCGTTTGTTTTCCGTTTCTTTGTTCGGTTTGATTTTTTCTTTCCAACCGGAGTTCTTAAGTTGAACTTTCTGGTCCATTCTCTTGTTCGAGTTTTACCTGTGCATTAGATGAGTACTTATTGTGTGCTTGTTGTTTGTCTGCGATAGATCACCCGGATTGCGCCGCTTGTTACTTCGAAACCCTAGGTCTCGCGGATCATCAACAAGGCAAGTAACACTTTGATCATACCTTTTCTGCAACCAAGTTTTATTGCATTAGATCAATCCTCACACATTGCATGGTTAGGATCTAATTAAATTGTGGGATGGGAAGTAGATGAGGTAGTACCTATTACCTGTTTATTATGAAACCTTTGGGAGTTACTTCTACGTTTGCTTATTATGCCATGCTATGCTAGTAGACGTGGATTGGGTGAGTGATATCCATGACAGATGTGAGTTTGTTAATTTTAATGTTTTATCTAAGGTGGCAACTTAAACACACATCTGGGTGGATTGAGGCACCTGATGTCTATCAGGACTTGCCTGTTTTTATTTCGGACCGCCACCCAGGCTCAAAGGGATCATAAGATCTTTCATGCTAGTAACTTCCGTGTGCAGCCACAAGCCATTATGGGCTCTGGCATAGTCGACTAAGTTGTGCGAACTCTTACAGTGGTAGATTAGCATATGTACGGGATGTAGGTGGTACGGTCTACCCAATCGTAAGGTTCTAGCGCTTCTGAAAGATTGTGTCTCGGTCATCCGTTTCTCAAACACCATGTAGTGCGAGAAATCCAACGGAGGCGATTGAGTCTTGTGGGGAAAAGTGCGCAAACCTCTGCAGAGTATACCAACTAATCATGATTAGCCGTGTCCCCGGTTATGGACAACTTGAGTATCTAGTACTTGAATATCATGTGAATCTCATCACATTACTTCTAATTAATGTTGTTGGGTTTTAATTACTTAATTGGGATCGGAATGCTGTCAACCATTCTCGATGTTTAACAACTACCATGATAGTTAAATAAATGTATTCCTTTGCAGTAGGGAAAAACTGGCTTTACGCAAAACTGTAACCATAGAGCTTTCCACCAGCCATATATGCATGTAGTATAGCTGTTTCATTCCATTACTCTCTATGTGTTACATTGCCAGCATATTCCATGTGCTGACCCGTTTTCGGGCTGCAACTTTCATGTTGCAGACTTTTCAGACGACGAGTAAGGTGCTTTTAGGTCGTGGTTCTATACTCAGTGATGCCGTTGGAGTTGATGGACCCATTTATCTTCCGAGCCTTCCGTTGTTATTGTTATTAGATGGCCTTAAGCCATATTTTATTGTAATAAGTTCTCTTTTGAGACATCGATGTAATAAGTGTGTGATTGCCACTCTGCTATAAATCCTTTGATGTACTGTGTGGTGTCAGCATTACTGATCCAGGATGACATCGGAGCACAGTAGACTTGATCCATTCGGGTCGGGTCGCTACACATGGATGGCTAGAAGGGCTTCTTCCACCTCTTCTGTCGTCTTCTTCCTTCGCTCCGTCGAACTTCTTGCACAAATCGACTGACCCAAATTATACTACTAGTACGAACGTATTAAGTACAGTAGGAACATGAAGATACGAGCAGTAGTACCAACTGCAAGAAGAACAGTAGTAAGACATAGTACTAGTACTACTGTACGTACTAAAGAGTTCAAATAACGAGAAAGAACATAAACATAGTTCTGTTGGGGCCTTAGCACAACACACCCTTGAAAATAAACTAATAAGCAACTAGTCCACTTGACACTGGAGTAGAACCAGCATGAGCGACGGCACTGCCACCTATTTGGAGTCCGAGTCCATGTCCTCGACTTCGTCCTCGTCCCTCTTCCTCTTCCTCTTCGCCGACGCTTCTTTGCTTGAACTAGACACGGAGCTCTGCTTCTTCATCCAACCCTTGTAGATATTTAAACAAAGGTAGGCATCCATTGCTGCATACAGGATGTGATCTTCATCTAATGTCTTCGACTCCCATGCATGATGAAACTCGTGATGAGGTTTCTTCAGTTTAGCATACGAAGGATCAATCATGGTTGCTGCCAGGGTCAGCATTGAAGGTTGAGAGGAGGACACCAGGCTTGCCTTCTGGAGATCGAAGGGCTGGCCTACAACGAGACCTATCCAACGTAGGACGTCATTGTCGTTCTTAAAGCCTACAGTAACGAATTTCACTCTTTCGTCCTTGAGGAAGTTCTTAAAATCCTGGCACTCACGTCGGCATGGCATATGTGGTAGACCAAGCAAACTTTATGTACGCAAACCTGGATCACGGCGGGCTTCTTCCTCTCTTCGTCCTTTAGATCCTTCTCTCGTCCCAGGACTGTGGTGTACTCAACATCTAGCCCAGCGACCCACTCATCCGTTGAACTGTTGAACATGCATAGGAAGCGAGCAAGCCATGCTTTCACCATCTCGGATCCACGTGTGTAGATGACAATGAACTGATCGCCGGTGATGGCTCTAACCTGGTACTCAGCGGCGACCATGGAGATTTGGGAGGCCATGGATTTTGGAGGAGGGTTAGGAGAAGTTGAACTATTGTACCCCACAAAAAAACTGGGAGCGAACCAATGTGAAAGGACGGGACGACTGGGAGCGAACTGTTGTAAGGTAGAAGACGGGGACGAGTAGGGCGTGCGAATGGCGTGGGGTTGCTGGCTTGCCCGGTGGATAAACGGCTGCAAGCCCCCAAAGAGTTCTTGAGAACTACGCGGGACCCACTAGATGTCATGTCTACTAGACCCATATTGTAGGCCTGACGTATAGCTTCTGCCTGTTCGCACGCCATGCCGGCGCGTGGATGTAACTTCACTTAATTCCGTCAAACGCCGCGCCTCCAACGACCTTCGCCTCCCTCGCGCGGTCGCGCCCTTGGAGACTTCGACCGGCTATAAATGAGAATTTTTTTTGCGTTTTTTTAGACAAGCAATTTTTTTGCCTACTCCGCATGCATGATACTCCCTCTCGTCCTTTTTACTCCCGTTAACCGTTTGCAAAGTGTTTGACCAAATTTATACTTTTTCTGAACACCACCTTATATTAATTAACCAGCCACACCAGTGCACTCATTCAATACAATATTCCCAAAACACTTAGGCGCGGTGCATTAACTTCTACCTTGTTTCTTGTTTCTTGACATATCAACCAATAGGAGATGTGGGTGTGCATGCTTTTAATGACTTGAGACTACCAAACACGACATGCAGTGGTTAGTTCATTGCATGCAATGCTATTAATTAGCAAATAAACATTAAGATCTCTCGTTTTCCCCTCCTCCTTAGTCACAGTGCACAATCTAAGATGACTTGCTCACCTAGACGGAGGGAGTACTGATTATAATGAGTATAAGAACTACGTTTTATAATGAGTGTAAAAATATTGATTTGACATTGTGAATGTTGACACATTGTGGAATAGTTTTTGAAGTCTGCAAAAGTACTCAACTAGTGCTGTCGTTCTCCACAAAAAAATGTGTTTACCAATGCATGCATGAACACTAGTTACTCTAACCCCCCTCTCTTCTTTAATTCTTTGCCACATCAGCATGTTTGCTATTCCCGTGTGCTAAGATACCACCATTATGGCCAGCCTTAATCATCGCATGCAATAATTTAGTGCACCTTGAAATATGAACATGTGTGGGGCGTGTTTGTTTCTAATGACTTGAGACTATACCTAGCCCGGCATGCAAGATGACTTATTATGCACCGTTCCCCATACCTGCAGGAAGCCCGTTCATCTCCAAATATTTTCCTCTCCATGTGTGGAAATAATATGCCTGCCAAACTCTCCTTCTCCCTCCGGCGGTCCCACCACTCCACCCCGTGTGAAAAAATCTACATGCATGACTCTCCTCCCCCCATGCTCGTCCAATCCGTTGTGACCAGCAATATTTCCACCCCTTCGCTCCCCCGTAATTTACTCCAACAAATATGCCCTTATACACCTAGATGGAGGGATTAAATCAGGATGACTTGGGAGGGGGCAGAGGATATGTAAGAAATGGTTCATCATAAGTCTTTCACCAGTACTGTAGTAAAAATTCATACATGGAAGATTCTAGACTAAACCATAAATGGATACACTTTTATTCATGCGCGATACTCCAATAAAGCAAGATCATGCATGGAAGTCTCCACATGCTTAGACAGCGGATTACGTTGAGCGAAGACTAATGATCAACATTTAACTTGAAAATGCAGATGTCCAGGTGAACCTCCTTGGAGTCCCCGTGCACATTGTTGGAGTACAAATAACACCATGGGTTTTCCATGTCCACATCAATGGGAAAGTCCCAGCTCCGCAGAGTCCAAGTATGCTCGGCGTAGCCAGTGTCACCGCCCACGCGTGTAGGTCTCCTCTTCTCATGCTCATACAAGTGGTAGAAGAGCTCACCTTATAAAGTCCTAGTAGCAAAATTCCAACATCGACCAGGCTGTCCATGAAACGGAAGTGGCTATAGGGGACGTTGCGCCAGTTGAATATATGAGCAAGTTACTACGAGATTTAATCCGAATAAGCACAAAATAAATCATGACGGCTATAACAGAGATGAAACTAATAATGTGGACTAGCATAGTAGTAGGATACAGAGTAGAAACATGAATTCTACCACGATTTCGAACAGGAAGGACAGAAACACATACAGTGCAACGGGAGCAGCATCGTTGGCGTTGAGGTTGTCGCCCATGTCCAAACACCACGTGGACACGGTCTTTGAGCACGGTTCATAGTCGTTCCACGTTTGGGCATTGAAGTTTGTAACTATTTTAGATTAGAATATACTACTCCTCCGGTGCTAGTAGTAGAGCAGAGTCCTACTCTACTACTCTACTCAAGCAAGTTAGGGCATAGCACTGCAGGGAGTACCAGTACTGTGATCACTCAAGCAAGTTTTCTGGCATCGACATGACCCTACGCTGCTGGTATGTGTCTCGTAAGTCAAGCGGCATGCTGTAGTCATCATCACTTGTCCACTTCCCGCAGCACATATTCGCTTCTCCATCTTTGTCCGCACATAATCTCGTCCAATGTTCCATCCCCGCTAAGGCGCCTCCCCCCCTCGTCCGAAACCCAAGCACTAACAATGGCAGAACTGAGCAGCGTCCACCGAAAGAGTGGCTGGAATTCGCTCCCCACAGAGGTAATCAAGCTCATTGTTTCGCGTGTGGACAATCTCAGTACCATGCCGCTCGTCGCGTGCTCGTCGGGGCTGTACCGTTTAATCAAAGCCCTCAGGCCGAAGCTTTTTAAGCCAGCTCCTTGCTTGCTGATGCCGCCTGATCTTCAGAAACGGCGTGTCATGCAGCATAACGATCGTAGGGTGGCGAGCATCAACCCCCTTGACTGCGATCCGATCCCCGTCAGCCTCAACTACATTAACGGTATGTACTGGGTCGTCATGAACACGTATTGGATGGTGCTCGTCGACGGTCGTGGCAGCTGAATGCTCGTGGAGGTCTACACCCGGTGATTGATCCCCCTTCCTTCGGTTAACACTGCACTACTTTGGCACCGTGGCCCAGAATACTCGGAATCTTACAGTAGCCAACATGATACCAAGTTTGATTTGCTCAAGGTTGTAATCTGCCAAGTGCCCGCAAGATATGCGAATTATAAAGACTTCAGGCTAATTGCGTTCTTCAACCGCGGTCTCGCCTATCTGACAGGTCACTGCGGTAAGTGGATAAATCTGCACATCCATCGCAGGATCATACATCCTCCATGGTTCTCTGATGCAATTGAACACAAGGGCCATTTACGTTGTCGACTCCTTCTATGGCTGGACGTATTGCTGGCCTACTCCAGTCATCGCTACAAACGGCTGTTACAACAGTATGTTACTTTCCTCTGATATCATGATGGCTTGCTTATATTACTGTCAACATTTGCTGAAAAATATTCATGCTCATAACATGTTGTTCTTAAGATTAACTAAACCAAGAGCCCTTTTTTATTTGACTCCAACTTGATATGATGTTGTAGGCCGCCTGGTGTCCCTACCCTTCCTAATCTCAGAACCTTTCAAAGAAAAGCGGCATGGCAGTTGCAGGTGGTTCCTGGCTCGATCAGACAATGGTGAAAGATTGATGATCGTTCGCACGTACCGGACATGTTGTTTCACGGAATACAATCACAGTCACTGCAAGGTCTTTGAGCAGGATCCCAGCTTCTCTAGGCCTTCAGGAATTTTTGACTGGAGGCTGGTAAGTAGCCTTGGTACACGCTCTCTATTTGTCGGACTGAATTATCCGATTAACCAGGAGATAACCGATGGCAAGGATCATGATGGCAGCGCGGTTTCGTTCATCAGGCAAAACTGTGTGTACACAGCGTACCATGCATCTCTGCATGCACCATACCCTGATATGTGCCGCCACGCTCTACAGCCCAAAGTAGGAGAGAGGGTCGCAAGTATCAGACTTCGACCTGCTGGCTGGAGTTCCCCTGTCAGGCACCCATCTGGTTCAAGCCGTCAGCCAATCTCCACAGCTTAATAAATAGTAACATCTAGCTGAGCCAGTTAGTTAGATGCGTACACTTGGTGTAGTAGGAACTTTATTTAGTTTGATGCATACACTTGTTCTTTTTTGGTAGCCCTTTTGTAATGATGGCTGATGTTTGGTTTGGAAGAGAGAGCTGCGTCTTCACTCTTCTGGCCTGCTTACTTCTTCTGTTGCACCCCCAGCCCTGGTTGCTGCTGCTGCTGTTTTCAATGTACAATCAGTAGTATATTTCGTTTGTTGGTTGAATAAATGTGTTGTTAGAACGACAAACACAATGTTTTGGAAGTCGTTGCACGGTTCGATCCTTTAGTGCCCCGTACCATACGTAGCGCATACTATTTATCGTATGGAACACATTTTTTTGAAACTCGGAACACATTTTCCACTTGTTGATAACATGCAGCCCACTGATGAAGGCCCAATAGAGAAGCCCATAATTAACTGGAAGGGAGGCTCTCAAATGAATCCGGCCCAGGTACATGCTCATGGTCCCCTAAACATAAATAAGAAAAAAAATAAAGCTAAATGCTCATGCACCAGTTCTTTGGGAAAATAGCTAGCCCAGTATTTCTTTTTGAAGAATACCCAAGCTAGGCCTATTTGTTTTCTCCGAATTACTGGGCTGCAAATCTTTCAAGACGAGGAGGGATGCATTCCGGCCTGGCTTAAGAGTATGGTAAATGTCTGTTAAAAGTAATATCAAAAGGGGTTGAAAATTCCAAAAAAATTATAGCAAATGGGATATAAGTTTCTTTTTTTGTTTTTGTTCTTCACTCACATCTTATACGTATTTCAATGGATTTAACATGACATAATACTAATTTATTTTTAAATTTGTTCTAGTACGACTATTAATTTTTGGATTAATAATATTTCGTTCCCCAGCAAAAAATTGCGAATTTTCAAAATTTCCCACATATTTAGTTAATTTTTGACCCTGGTACTGACCAGAAAATGGCCAGCAATTCTAAAAATGGAAAAGGGGCTGCAATAAATTCCATATGAATTAGAAAATGAGTAAAAAATATAAAAATAATAGAAAATGGGCTGTACACGCCACAGATTTCGAGGCTGACTTGTTTACGAAAGGCTTTGTCAGTGAACACACGATTCTAGCAGCAGTTAGTGTTGGATGTCCATCCAACGGCTGACGTGCTTCTTTAATCTCTGATCTTCCTGCTCCAGCCGCCTAAACTAGCGCCGGCAGGACTGCCTGCTCCCTCCTCTTGTGGCCCGCTGTGATGCCGCGCAGGCTTCCCCGGCCCACCCTACTCCCTCCGCTGGCCTGGCCGCACGCAATCAACTGCCTCCTTATTACGCGAAAAAAATGATTCCTCCCACTGACATCTGGGATGCACCAGTTGGGAGGCTAACCTATGGGCCTACTAAGTTGACGCGTACGCAGGGCTTGTCAACTTAGTCAACAAACGATTCTAGCAGCAGTAACCGTTGGATTTGAATCGGACGGTCCTGTTGCTTCTTCAATCGATGCTCTTCTTGCACCAGCCGCCCAAACCAGCACCGGGGAGACCGCCTACTCCTGCCTCCAGTGGCCGGCTGTGCTGCCGATGAGGCCTCATCGCCCCCTACTACTCCCACCGCTAGCCAGGCCCTGCGGCGACGGCAGCCTTACACCGCAGCCGAACCAGTGAACCCTCGTACTCCTCTCCGCGTGGGCATCCACTGCCGCATCTTCCCCGGCTCTGCATTGTCCCCTTCCTAGGCCTCACCGTCGTCCACCGCCTTGGTGCTCTCGGCGCGGCGTGGTCAACATGGTCAACGACATTCCATCGGAAGAGTCCTATACGTGGAGAGGCTGACAGCAGGGTCCACGGCCACAACCCAGTTTTTTTTGTGATTTTCCAAGTAAGTCGCTTTGTCAGGCCTGTTGGGCTGCAAATCTTTCAAGACGAGGAGGAGAGCTTTCATTCGGCTGGCCGAGAAAATGGGCCATCAGTAATGAGAAATGGGCTGTACATTTTTAAAACACATCAAATCGGCAATTAGTTTCAAATATCTTTTTTTCATTTCGAGATTTGAAATTACATTAATTTTTATGTGTGGAGAATTTGTTGGATTTTATATTGATATACATTTATTTTTAAAATCAGTTTGAATGTGAGTCGAAGTTTCGGGATTAAAAATAGTTCGGGCCGCACCGAAATATGCAAAATTTCGTATAATTTTTTAACCGTGGCCACAATATGGGTTGTAATGCTAACAAAAGGAATATGGGCTCCAAAAAAACCTTAATAGTTAGCAAATGGGTTGTATATTATTAGAAATAATGGCAGATGGGTTGTATGCTATTTCCCACAGATTTGAGGCTTTCCTAGAAAAAGGTTGATGCACAAGCAGTGACTGTTGGATGGCCATCCAACGGCCGTCGTGCTTCTTCAATCTCTGCTCTTCCTGCTCCAGCCGCTCAAACAGGCGCCGGCGAGACTGCCTGCTCCCTCCTCAACGCCGCCGGCTCTGCTGCCACGCAGGCCTCACCGCCCCACTATACTCCCATCGCTGGCCTAGCCATCCCTCTACTCACCCACACCTTCTATTATTCTCCGGCGACAGCGAGGCCTCGTACAGTCGAAATGTTCCCCTCGCTGTCAGCTCGGACCCACCGGAAGTGCCTCCTTATTACGCACAAAAAAATTGAATACTCCCCCAGCTAGCTGGGACCCACCTTGGTGGGAGGCTGACTTGTGGGCCTACTAAGTTGACGGGGACGAAGGGCTTTGTCAACTTAGTCAATATGAACGATTCTAGCTCCAGTGACCATACAATGTCCATCCAACGGCCGTAGTGCTTCTTCAACCTCTGGTCTTCTTGCTCCAGCCGCCCGTGGCCAGCTGTGCTGCCGCGGAGGCCTCACCTGTAACGCCCCGAGACCGATGTGCCAGGTGTCCTCCAGTTATTCGCTGTTGTTGCCTTGTCATTGCTTGCGTGGCATGCATCTCATATCATGTCTTCATGTGCATCGCATTTGCATACATGTTCGTCTCATGCATCCGAGCATTTTCCCCGTTGTCCGTTTTGCAATCCGGCGCTCCTATGTCACCCGGTGTCCCTTTCTACCTCTTTTCGTGTGAGGGTGTTAAATGTTTTCGGATTGGACCGAGACTTGTCATGCGGCCTTGGTTTACTACCGGTAGACCGCCTGTCAAGTTTCTTGCCATTTGGACTTCGTTTGATACTCCAATGGTTAACCGAGGGACCGAAAAGGCCTCGTGTGTGTTGCAGCCCAACACCCCTCCAAAGTGGCCCAAAACCCACCTAAACCCCTTCTATCATCTAGAGCGTGCGATCACGATCGTGCGGCCGAAAACCGCACCTCATTTGGACTCTCCTAGCTCCCTCTACCTATATATATGTGATCCCATCCAAAAATTCGCGGTTGAAACCCTAGTCTTCTTCCTCCTCCGCGCGCCGGACATGGCCACTCCGCCGCTGGACATGTCCGCCGGCCACCTCACCCCGGCCAATCACATCGTGCCACATCAGCCCCGCCGCCGCAGCCCACCAATCCGGGCGCGACACCTCACCCCGCGCCGCCTTTCTCTCTCTCCTCCCCACCGCGCCGGCCCGCGGAGCCCATCCGGGACCCGCGCGGGCCCATCTCAGCACCGCCGCTCACGCTCAGGAGCTCCCTCCGCCCGAGACATGCTTCCCGCGGCCCACCGGCCGCCATACGTCTCGCCGTCGCCGGCGCGCTCCGCCGCCTTTCGCCTCCCGCCGACCGTCGTCAACGCCGCCTCGCCGCTTCCTCGCCGGCGCCGCGCCGCCCGTCTCCGCCGCCGGACCTCAGCTGCGCCGCCGCCTTGGGTCGCCGGATCCGCTGCCCGGGGCAACTCTGGCGAGCCCCGAGCCTCCTTCTCCGTCTCCGGCGTCATTCCGGCCAACTCCGGAGAGTTCTCGTCGGGGTGGACGAGATCCACCGGGTGCCCGAACTAACACTCCGTCCCGCGATCCGGATACCTCCGTCCCGCTCCGTCTCGTCCCGGGTTGACTTTTTTTGCGAGGTGATATGGCTAAGTCCCCCAGATTTCAGTATTTTTTGAGCATATTCATCGCATCATAACTCTCTCATCGTAGCTCCGATTCGTGCGTGTAGCATATAAAAATGTTCGCCTCGACGAGTACATCATTTCATCTCATTGCATCATTTTCATTTGAGCTCATATTGATACCCGAAATGCTGTTAGAAGAGGGCTATGTGAGGAATATGTCAGATCTGTTTCAGCAAATAGCCTTTTGTCATTTTTGCCATGATTAATGTGTGCATGCTATGACCCCGAGCTCTACATGTGTTTTGTTATATGCCATGCCATCTTTACAGAGGTGCTTGTCTTGTATTTTTGTGATGTTTGTGGTGACTAGCAAAAGCTTGCAAAGTAGCGTAATCGATAATGCTGATTTCAGGGACTTAGAATTTCACCAAGTCCTTATCCTGATTTTGTTGTTATGCCATATGTTCATGTTGTTTGCTAGTGATCCGTGCCTCTTTTGAGGATGATCAGTAAGGATGTTTTGTTAACATTGTGGTGCTCTATCCATCCATGTCTTTGTTTTCATTTATGGAGCACCCTAGCGTGAGTCAATCGAGCTCTACTTTTGCTATAAAATGATCCTGGCAGATTGTTGACATGTTTAGCGATTTTGCCGAGGATGTTGCTATTGATCCGTGCAAGCTATGATGTTGTTCTTGCCATGTCTAGCTTCTATGCCATGTATTCTTGATGGGTGTATGCTTAGTTTTTCATGCCATGCTCTGTAGTTAGTGCATCGAACTCGTAAACATGCCTACTCGTTAACTGTTTTGCATGCTCCAGTTTTTCTCTAAGTCTGAATCTGTTTATGTTTTTGCTATATTTACATGCTTGCAATTGTATTTTCTGATCCCTTTTGGCTCAAGGTCACTAAGGGACTTTTGTTAAGTGCTTTTAGTAGCTTAATTACATGCCTTTCTTTTCCATGATATGTTCCTATAGCATGTAGTTTTTGTGCTCTAAAGATTTCTTCCTGATGATAAATTCCTGATATGCTGTTAATTTCACCAAGTCTGAAACCTATTATCATTTGCCCTTTTGCCATGCTTGTTTGAACCTGTTATTGAGTGATTTAGCCGTAGCTCAGTGTTCATCTTTTGTCAAGCATCATGAGTGGATCCCTGCCATGTATTTTGTTGCCACGCTGGAGTGCAGTAGCTTATTTATCTAGATGCATTTAGATGGTGACTTGCTGCTTATCGCAGACCGGTGCCATATTGGTTTTGCTTGCCATTTCCAAACCGTGCATCCGATTCCGGTGATCTTTATATCGATTTCGACCGAAATCACCTCACCTTTCCAGTGGCACTCTTGCATTTCCAAGTTGAGGCCAGGTTCAATCATTCCTTTGCAAATCATGCATATGCATTACATACCGCATCCCGCATATCATACCATGTTCATGTGTTGGTTGTTTACTATGTTGTTTGCTTCTTTCCGGTGTTGCTTCTTCGGGTTGGTTCCGTTAATGCCACGTTTGAGAGGAACCGTTCGACTACGTCCGTTTGTCTTCTTCATGGACTCATTCTTCTTCCTTGCGGGATTTCAGGCAAGATGACCATACCCTCGAAATCACTTCTATCTTTGCTTGCTAGTTGCTCGCTCTTTTGCTATGCCTATGCCGCGATACCTACCACTTGCTTATCACGCCTCCCATATTGTTAAGCCAAGCCTCTAACCCACCTTGTCCTAGCAAACCGTTGTTTGGCTATGTTACCGCTTTGCTCAGCCCCCCTTATAGTGTTGCTAGTTGCAGGTGAAGATTGAAGTTTGTTCCTTGTTGGAACATGGAGATGTTGTTCCTTGTTGGATCATGTTTACTTGTTGGGATATCAAAATATCTCTTATTTTAATTAATGCATCTATATACTTGGTAAAGGGTGGAAGGCTCGGCCTTATGCCTGGTGTTTTGTTCCACTCTTGCCGCCCTAGTTTTCCGTCATATCGGTGTTATGTTCCCGGATTTTGCGTTCCTTACACGGTTGGGTTATAATGGGAACCCCTTGACAGTTCGCCTTGAATAAAACTCCTCCAGCAAGGCCCAACATTGGTTTTACCATTTGCCACCTAGCCTTTTTCTTTCCCTTGAGTCGGCCGGCTCAAGGGTCATCTTATTTAA
>NC_041390.1:243245060-243255241 GCF_002162155.2 Triticum dicoccoides | reverse complement strand
GCTTCTCTAAGTGTTGGTCCAACTGAGCGATGTCCGAGGCTACCAGGGGAAACTCTGAGCTGGCTTACCCGACGTCTTGCTCATCTGGTGTGCCCTAAGAACGAGATATGTGCGGCTCCTATCGGGATTTGTCGGCACATCTAGGTGGCTTTGCTGGTCTTGTTTTACCATTGTCGAAATGTCTTGTAACCGGGATTCCGAGCCTGATCGGGTCTTCCCGCTAGAAGGAATATCCTTCGTTGGCCGTTTGAGCTTGTGATGGGCTAAGTTGGGACACCCCTGCAGGGATTTGAACTTTCGAAAGCCGTGCCCGCGGTTATGGGCAGATGGGAATTTGTTAATGTCTGGTTGTAGAAAACCTAAAGTTGATCTTAATTAAAATGAATCAACCGTGTGTGTAACCGTGATGGTCTCTTCTCGGCGGAGTCCGGGAAGTGAACACGATGTTGGAGTAATGCTTGTCGTAGGTTGTTCTAGGATCACTTCTTGATCATAGTTGTTCAACCATGCTTTTGCCTTCTCTTCTCGCTCTCATTTGCGTATGTTAGCCACCATATATGCTAGTCGCTTGCTGCAGCTCCACATCATACCTTGCCTTACCTAAAAGCTTAAATAGTCTTGATCACAAGGGTGTGAGATTGCTGAGTCCCCGTGACTCACAGATACTTCCAAAACTAGTTTGCAGGTGCCGATGTTACCGAGCAGGTGACGCAAGCAAGCTGAAGGAGGAGCTTGATGAGAATCTTGTCCTTTGTGTTGTTTCGTCCTAGTTGTTCAGTAGTGGAGCCCAGTTGGGGTCGATCGGGGATCTGTGTAGCATTTGGGGTAGTCTTCTTTCATTTTGGTTCTGTAGTCAGACCCTGATTGTATTTGGATGATTGTAATGGTATTCATGTATTTGTGTGACGTGGCGTGTGTGAGCCAACTATGTATCCTTTCCCCCTTTTATTTATTTACATGGGTTGTTGTGAAGATTACCTTACTTGCGACACTGCTTTCAATGCGGTTATGCCTCTAAGTCATGCTTCGACACGTAGGAGATATAGCCGCATCGAGGGCGTGACAAGTTGGTATCAGAGCCTTCCCCGACCTTAGGAGCCCCCTGCTTGATCGAATTACTGGCATTGTTGAGTCTAGAAAAATGTTTTGAGTCATTTAGGAATTATATATTGGAGAGTTTAGGAATTCTTTTTACTCCCCAGTCCCTTCGTCGCTCTGGTGAGGCATCCTGACGTAGAGTTTTGACTCTTCTCTTCTCAAATTTCACTAAAAAAATTCAGGATCACGCGGGTATCTTGGAATCTTCCGATGGTGTTGTGACGAGAACATTGTTCTTGATGCCTCCTGACATTTAGGGGTTGTGGCAGTGTCCCGGGGAGTTGAGCTCCAAGGTGTTGTCTCACAATTTTATCGTTGCAGTTCTAGAATACCTGAGTTTAGTCTCGCCGACATCGAAAATCTCTTTTATGCAGTTGTTGGTGAGATAACCTTGACGCCACCCAGTACTGGGGCGGGAGTTCGGGAGTATTGCCATAACTCGTATAACAAATGCTTTTCGAAGGTTGAGGTAAACGATTTCCGAAGGTTTCTTGGTTATGTGTTGAAGGATGGATACAGCTGGATGTAGGATTTGCTAGTTTTGGGTGAGATATTATGCTTCCCATGTATCCCCAACACCTGATTGCATAACCGGAAAGGTTCGGGAGTTTCGTAGGTGGGAATTCAAGTAGCTCTTAGGATATCTTTCCGGCAGATGTATGATATGAAATTGGGGTTCGACGTCTGGTGGTCCGCCTATCCACGGTTGGTTTTACAGTTGTCTCATTGTGTCTTAAAGAGTCCTTGGCTATGCCGACTCGGGGACGCTTTGTATGTCATGTGCACTACCTTGTACATGATGGTGATGTACGATCGAGCCCGTGTAGGCCCCACCACGAAAACTTCGGACGAAATCTCTATCATATGTTTGTTCCGGCTTATTCTACAAGCCAATCCTTGGTTTTGTTATGAGTTGTGGTATTCGAGTTGCTTTAATGTCAAGTGTTGATTCCATACCTTTCCTAAGTGGTGTTCTCATATTTCTGTGTGGATACTAATCCTTCTCAATCATTGAGTTTGTCACGTCAATCCTTTTCAACCGGCGTGTCTCTCTTCAAGTGGATCCGTTCATTTTCAACATCCGCAAGATTCAATCTCAGTTTCTCTATGGTGTTCATTCCATCCATCCCATGTTGCCTTTGTTTTCCCACCCTCCCACCCTTGTTTCTTCAAGGACTCGGATTTCTTAATCAAGTATCCTTTTATTCATGTGAAGTCTCTCCATTCTTTTCCTTCATGTTCTTACCCAGTGATTCTCATGAAGATTCTAACGGAGCTTCAAGTTCGTCACTCTTCACTCGTTTTCTTCTCCGGTGGATACAATTCAAGCTTTGTTGATCATATTCTTTTCCTCGTTTCTAATGTTTTCTCATGCCGGTGCACCTCTTAGTTATCCATATCTCGCTATTCAATCGTTTCGGAGTACTCAAGATATCTCGAAGATTCGTGTTTCCACTCTGTTTTCATTCAAGCTCTTTCGAGGATGTTATCTCATTCAAGCCATTTAATTCAACTGGTGCTTTCTCTCTTTTAAATCGTTCAACAATGTTTCTTTTGAGTGGGCCCTAACCCACAGGTCTTTTTCTAGGATCTTACCCGACTCTTCTTTTCCCGGAGCTATCCTCAAATTTATTTTCGAAGTTTGATGTAAGAATGATTTATCATCAGTCAAATGCCTTCTCCTAGATCTTTCACAATTCTTTTCATCGTTGGCTCAACCTCTCCTCTTTTAATCATTCTGGAGTGTCTCAATAATTCATGGTGGTGTTTCTCATCGTCATTCTTTGTATTTGAAGACCGAAGAAGATTTTTCTCTCAATCTTGCTCCATTCTCTTCAAGATTCGTGATTCTAGCTTGTTGCCATCCTCTCATAATTCTCTTCGGTTGTGAGATTTCTTTTCACCTATCCGGAGCAATTCAGGAGTCTTTTCAGTTTGTTCATCCGGAGTTCATCATCTCAGATTTATTCATTCCAGCTTTCGGCTCTCATACGCTAAATCATACCGCTGCTTAAATCAAGGATTCTCTAATCAGCTCATAATCTCTTCGTTCTCATGTATCTTAACTCTCTAATGTATGTTCATTCATTTGCTAATTCTTACCGGTGATTCATCCCTTTACTTCATTCATTTTCAATTATTCCCGGTGTTTCGTTATCTTTTACTTCGTTCATTTCCAATCTTTACGGTGGTTCTTCTAAGATTCTTCTTCTTTCATTTATCATATCAATGTATTCGTTGGTTTCAATCCTACTGGTGGTCCATTGAGTTTATGTTATATCTCTCTTAATCTTTTCTACGAGAATAAGTAATATGCCAAACGCATTGCTTGTCATCAATTTAATTGATGAAGGATAAGAATAATGTAATTCTTATTCTTGTTTCATCGAGTAAATTCAATTCCTTATTCCGGAGCCTCATCAAAACTCTCGGTTTCACTTGTTTAATCTTTCTTTCCCGGAGTTCCAAGTTCTCTCAATTATATCGTCGTGAAGATCCATCTAATCATCGCAAGGTTTCACCTTGTGTTTTTCAACTTCTCTTTCCTTTCGTTTGATCATCCTTTTTGTTACCGGAGTTCTTCATGGAGGTTATACATGGTGATTCATCAAGGATTTAATTCCTTCTTGAAGTTTTCATCAAGATTCGTTTCTAAGGAGCTCAAGTTTTCTTCATCTTGCAATCCGGAGTGCAATTCTTTCACGCATATCTTTTGAGGTGGTGTTATGGTATTCTTGATAATTTCCCTTCGTGCTTCGTGTTTCACAAGTTATCAAGATGAGGTATTTTAAACCCATCAATCTCTTCATTCGAGTTATCTTGGTTTATATTTCACCTAAAGCCTTCCCTAAGGATGTTGCTATCTATGGTGATTATCAATGATCCAAGTTCTTCATTTATCCTCCCAGTGAGATAGCTTCTCGTCTACTTGTTTTTATCAATCCAATTCTTTTTCCCGTGAGTGTCAGGTTGTCACCTCATAATTTGAGATGTATTCCATAAGACCATATCAATCTTATTCTTTTCGTTGTTCGTTTTCCAACAACTCCGTTCTAGCATTTGTTCTAAGCGTGCTCTCGTTTTTATTCCCTTCGTTCATTCCGTTCTTACTTTTGTTCTGGGGGCATTGTGTTGCTGCTCTCTTCAAACCTTCTTCTTGTTCTTGTCAGGATCCTGTTCCTTGCATGCTTACCCTTTTAACCAGAGTGTTGTGTCCCTTTGCTCAAGCTCTTTCATTTTATCGGGTCTTTCATATCTTTTCAACCGAAGTGCTACCCGAATCGGTTCTTTCTTATTCCTCTTTCTTAACGGAGTGCTTTCAACTTTGTTCTTCTCCGTTGCTTTCTTTCTTTCATTTTGCTCAACCTTTTCAAGGTTCTTTGGTCTCACTCATTTGTCAAAGAAGCAACTTAGTTTTACCTCTGCTCTTTCTCTTCCTTTTCCCTCCGGTGCCATTCTAGATCTCGGGACGAGATCCTCTCGTAGTGGTGGAGTGTTCTAACGCCCCGAGACCGATGTGCCAGGTGTCCTCCAGTTATTCGCTGTTGTTGCCTTGTCATTGCTTGCATGTCATGCATCTCACATCATGTCTTCATGTGCATCGCATTTGCATACATGTTCGTCTCATGCATCCGAGCATTTTCCCCGTTGTCCATTTTGCAATCCGGCGCTCCTATGTCACCCGGTGTCCCTTTCTACCTCTTTTTGTGTGCGGGTGTTAAATGTTTTCGGATTGGACCGAGACTTGTCATGCGGCCTTGGTTTACTACTGGTAGACCGCCTGTCAAGTTTCGTGCCATTTGGACTTCGTTTGATACTCCAACGGTTAATCGAGGGACCGAAAAGGCCTCGTGTGTGTTGCAGCCCAACACCCCTCCAAAGTGGACCAAAACCCACCTAAACCCCATCTATCATCTAGAGTGTTCGATCACGATCGTGTGGCCGAAAACCGCACCTCATTTGGACTCTCCTAGCTCCCTCTACCTATATATATGTGATCCCTTCCAAAAATTCGCGGTTGAAACCCTAGTCTTCTTCCTCCTCCGCGCGCCAGACATGTCCACTCCGCCGCCGGACATGTCCGCCGGCCACCTCACCCCGGCCAATCACATCGTGAAACATCAGCCCCGCCGCCGTAGCCCACCAATCCGGGCGCGACACCTCACCCCGCGCCGCCTTTCTATCTCTCCTCCCCACCGCGCCGGCCCGCGGAGCCCATCCAAGGCCCGCGCGGGCCCATCTCTGCGCCGCCGCTCGCGCTCGGGAGCTCCCTCCACCCGAGACACGCTTCCCGCCGCCCGCCGCCGCCGCCCCGGTCGCCGGTGCGCTCCGCCGCTTTTCGCCTCCCGCCGACCGTCGTTAACGCCGCCTTGCCGCTTCCTCGCCGGCGCTGCGCCGCCCGTCTCCGCCACTTCGAGCTGCTCCGCCGCCGGACCTCAGCTGCGCCGCCGCCTTGGGTCGCCGGATCCGCCGCCCGGGGCAACTCCGGCGAGCCCCATGCCTCCTTCTCCGTCTCCGTCGTCATTCCGGCCAACTCCGGCGAGTTCTCGTCGGGGTGGACGAGATCCACCGGGTGCCCGATCCAAACACTCCGTCCCGCAACCCGGATCCCTCCGCCCCGCTCCGTCTCGTCCTTGGTTGACTTTTTCCGCGAGGTGATATGGCTAAGTCCCCCAGATTTTAGTATTTTTTGAGCATATTCATCGCATCATAACTCTCTCATCGTAGCTCCGATTCGTGCGTGTAGTATATCAAAATGTTCGCCTCGACGAGTACATCATTTCATCTCATTGCATCATTTTCATTTGAGCTCATCTTGATGCCCGAAATGCTGTTGGAAGAGGGCTATGTGAGGAATATGTCAGATCTGTTTCAGCAAATAGCCTTTTGTCATTTTTGCCATGATTAATGTGTGCATGCTATGACCCTGAGCTCTGCATGTGTTTTGTTATATGCCATGCCATCTTTACAGAGGTGCTTGCCTTGTATTTTGTGTTGTTTGTGGTGACTAGAAAAATCTTGCAAACTAGCGTAATCGGTAATGCTAATTTCAGGGACTTAGTGTCCTTATCCTGATTTTGTTGTTATGCCATATGTCCATGTTGTTTGCTAGTGATCTGTGCCTCTTTTGAGGATGATCATTAAGGATGTTTTGTTAACCTTGTGGTGATATATCCATCCATGTCTTTTTTTGCATTTATGGAGCACCCTAGCTTGAGTCAATCGAGCTCTACTTTTGCTATAAAATGGTGCTGGCAGATTGTTGACATGTTTAGCGATTTTGCCGAGGATGTTGCTATTGATCCATGCAAGCTATGATGTTGTTCTTACCATGTCTAACTTCTATGCCATGTATTCTTGATGGGTGTATGCTTAGTTTGTCATGCCATGCTCTGTAGTGAGTGCATCGAGCTCGTAAACATGCCTACTCGTTAACTGTTTTGCATGCTCCAGTTTTTCTCTAAGTCTGAATCTGTTTATGTTTTTGCTATAGTCAGATGCTTGCAATTGTATTTTCTGATCCCTTTTGAATCAAGGTCACTAAGGTACTTTTGTTAAGTGCTTTGAGTAGCTTCATGCCATGCCTTTATTTTCCATTAATATGTCCTGTAGCATATAGTTTTCATGCTCTAAAGATTGCTTCCTGATGATAAATTCCTGATATGCTGTTAATTTCACTAAGTCTGAAACCTGTTATCATTTGCACTTTTGCCATGCTTGTTTGAACTTGTTATTGAGTGATTTAGCCGTAGCTCAGTGTTCATCTTTTGTCAAGCATCATGAGTGGATCCCTGCCATGTATTTTGTTGCCATGCTGGAGTGCAGTAGCTTATTTATCTTGATGCATTTAGATGGTGACTTGCTGATTATCGCAGACCGGTGCCATATTGGTTTTGCTTGCCATTTCCAAACCGTGCATCCGATTCCGGTGATCTTTATATCAATTTCGACCGAAATCACCTCACCTTTCCAGTGGCACTCTAGGATTTCCAAGTTGAGGCCAGGTTCAATCATTCCTTTGCAAATCATGCATATGCATTACATACCGCATCCCGCATATCATACCATGTTCTTGTGTTGGTTGTTTACTATGTTGTTTGCTTCTTTCCGGTGTTGCTTCTTCGAGTTGGTTCCGTTAACGCCGCGTTTGAGAGGAACTGTTTGACTATGTCCGTTTGTCTTCTTAATGGACTCGTTCTTCTACCTTGCGGGATTTCAGGCAAGATGACCATACCCTCAAAATCACTTCTATCTTTGCTTGCTAGTTGCTCGCTCTTTTGCTATGCCTATGCCGCGATACCTACCACTTGCCTATCACGCCTCCCATATTGTTAAGCCAAGCCTCTAACCCAC
Organism: Triticum dicoccoides; assembly: GCF_002162155.2. Taxonomy (NCBI): domain Eukaryota; kingdom Viridiplantae; phylum Streptophyta; class Magnoliopsida; order Poales; family Poaceae; genus Triticum; species Triticum dicoccoides. Next base: position 243,247,789 of record NC_041390.1, on the reverse strand, counting down.
CTTGTCCTAGCAAACCGTTGTTTGGCTATGTTACCGCTTTGCTCAGCCCCTCTTATAGCGTTGCTAGTTGCAGGTGAAGATTGAAGTTTGTTCCTTGTTGGAACATGGAGATGTTGTTCCTTGTTCGAACATGTTTACTTGTTGAGATATCACTATATCTCTTATTTTAATTAATGCATCTATATACTTGGTAAAGGGTGGAAGGCTCGGCCTTATGCCTCTTGCCGCCCTAGTTTTCCGTCATATCGGTGTTATGTTCCCGGATTTTGCGTTCCTTACGCGGTTGGGTTATAATGGGAACCCCTTGACAGTTCGCCTTGAATAAAACTCCTCCAGCAAGGCACAACATTGGTTTTACCATTTGCCACCTAGCCTTTTTCTTTCCCTTGAGTCGGCCGGCTCAAGGGTCATCTTATTTAAACCCCCCCCCCCCCGGACCAGTGCTTCTCTAAGTGTTGGTCCAACTGAGCGATGTCCGAGGCTACCAGGGGAAACTCTGGGCTGGCTTAGCCGACGTCTTTCTCATCTGGTGTGCCCTGAGAACGAGATATGTGCAGCTCCTATCGGGATTTATGGGCACATCTGGGTGGCTTTGCTAGTCTTGTTTTACCATTGTCGAAATGTCTTGTAACCGGGATTCCGATCCTGATCGGGTCTTCCCGCTAGAAGGAATATCCTTCATTGACCGTGAGAGCTTGTGATGGGCTAAGTTGGGACACCCCTGCAGGGATTTGAACTTTCAAAAGCCGTGCCCGCGGTTATGGGCAGATGGGAATTTGTTAATGTCCGGTTGTAGAAAACCTGAAGTTGATCTTAATTAAAATGAATCAACTGCGTGTGTAACCGTGATGGTCTCTTCTCGGCGGAGTCCGATAAGTGAACACAGTGTTGGAGTAATGCTTGTCGTAGGTTGTTCTAGGATCACTTCTTGATCATAGTTGTTCGACCATGCTTTTGCCTTCTCTTCTTGCTCTTATTTGCGTATGTTAGCCACCATATATGCTAGTCGCTTTCTGCAACTCCACATCATACCTTGCCTTACCTAAAAGCTTAAATAGTCTTGATCGCGAGGGTGTGAGATTGCTGAGTCCCCGTGACTCATAGATACTTCCAAAACCAGTTTGGAGGTGCTGATGTTACCGAGCAGGTGACACAACCAAGCTCAAGGAGGAGCTCGATGAGGATCTTGTCCTTTGTGTTGTTTCGTCCTAGTTGTTTAGTAGTGGAGCCCAGTTGGGGTCGATCGGGGATCTGTGTAGCATTTGGGGTAGTCTTCTTTCATTTTGGTTCCGTAGTCGGACCTTGATTGTATTTGGATGATTGTAATGTTATTAATGTATTTCTGTGACGTGGCGAGTGTAAGCCAACTATGTATCCTTTTCCCCTTTTATTTATTTACATGGGTTGTTGTGAAGATTACCTTACTTGCGACATTGCTTTCAATGCGGTTATGCCTCTAAGTCGTGCTTCGACACGTAGGAGATATAGCTGCATCGAGGGCGTGACATCACCGCCCCCTACTATTCCCATCACTGGCCAGGCCCTGCGGCGACGGTAGCCTCACACCGCAGCCGAAAGAGTGAACCCTCATACTCCTCTCCTCGTGGGCATCCACTGCCGCGTCTTCACCGGCTCAGCGTCGTCCCCTTCCTTGGCCTCGCCGTCGTCCACCGCCCTGGTGCTCTCGGCGCGGCGTGGTCAACGTGGTCAAGGAACGACTTCCATCGGACGTGCACTGTACATGGAGAGGCTGACAGCTGGGTCCATGGCGGCAGCAAGGAAGTGCCTCCTTATTACGCGGAAAATAATGATTCCTCCACCTGACAGCAGGGACCCACCGGATGGGCCACCGTATTTCGTGAAAAAACGTTTACCCCTTGAGTGCTGGGACCCACCAGCTACACCTTCGCACGCAAGGAAGTGCGTCCAGGCAAAAAAAACGATTCGCCCCCTGACTGCTGGGACCCACCAGCTACATCTTCACAGGCAAGGAAGTGCCTGATAGTCGGGACCCACCTGGTCGAAGCGTACGTAGCGTTGTCATTCTGGTCATGAACGTGTACGTACATATATACTGTTGGATGTAGAGGCGCGCACGTGTCGTAGTAGAGGCGGCCAGGGTGCAAGAAAGAAAATATGGCCACGTATGTGTACATACAGGCGGGGTCTCGAACGCCTACTCGCACATACGTACGGCGAGGGCTCGTGTACATGGCTTGGTCAGAACAAAGAAACAGCATCATCGTCGTGTTCATGGGTCAGAACGGAATGCGTGATCGTGTTCATCGGGAGGTCTTGGACAGAAGAGGCGATGGAAACGAGGCCTGGCGTACCGCAAAACGGAGGAAACGGACCTCCTACGATCGAAACGGGGGTCCTGTTGATTAGGAGGGGTGTGGCATACCGCAAAACGGAGGAAACGGACTTGTGTTGGAGCGCTACGGTCGAAAAGGGGGTCATGTTCATCGGGAGGGGTGTGGCGTACTGCAAAACAGGACTCCACGGGATACTGTTCATCTCCACCGTCGACCCCCTCCAGCCTCCACGAGCTACTGTTCATCCACCGTCGACCTCCTCCAGCCTCCACGGGCTCCTGTTCATCCAGCCTCCACCGCGCGCTACTCCACCGGCTACTGTTCAACCACCCCTCCACCGTCTACAGTTCATCCAGCCCTCCACACCACGAGGTCCTGTTCAACCACCCCTCCATGGGCACCCCTCCACCGTCT
>NC_041390.1:243180895-243244642 GCF_002162155.2 Triticum dicoccoides | reverse complement strand
CTCACTGTTCATCCCATCGATCGGCTTCAGTTAGCAGCAGTAGCCAACGAATCGCTCGATCGGGTTCAGTTAACAGCCATCGATCGATCGCTTGGGTTCAGTAACGCGTAGCCTACGGTGCAATCGCTCGGGTTCAGTTAGAGCCCAACGCCTCGCTCGGGTTCAGTTAGAGCCAACGCCTCGCACACACGCGCGTACGTGTACGAGAGAAACGCGCATCGCTCGGCCCCTGACCTCCCACCGTAACCAGGAACTCCCCGAAATCCCCCCTCCCCTTGCTTCTACCACGGTTTTTTCCGTCATGGACGGCCCAAAGAATGTCATGCAGCTGCGTCTTCGGCCCGCCCAGGATGAAAAGCCCAATTTCTGTCATGATTTTTTGTCATAGAAGTAGGAGCCCACCACATCTATGATGATACCAGGTTTTGTCACAATTATCATCATAGAAGTGTCATATGTATGATAGAAAAAAAATTCGTTCGGCCCAAAATGTCACGGATGTGTCTTTTTTTGCAGTGTACACTGGTTGAAGTTTTTATGAGCATAAAGCAATTTCAAGTCCCAAGTTGCTGCAAGCATGACAACCCGACACTTGGGGGCTACATATGTGGAATACTCAGTCTTGACTAGTGATTGAGATGAACGACATGGATTTCTTCAAAGTGGTAATATTTATATTGAAGCAAGTCTTAAGTTATCACTTTGCTCTGCTCAAGACTTGGGGGCTACAGGTAACACGGATATGAGGGAGAGAAATCTTCAAAATACTCAGTTTTGAGCCGGCGTCGGCAACAATTATGACTCGGCAACATCTATTTATAACCCGACAAATTTTTCCGTCTTTAAGCCGGTTGAAGGTCACATGAGTATTTCAAGACCAATATTTTTAAGCATTAGGAGCTGAGTCAACTGAATTATTCTTCACAGTCTTTTTTGTGAGAAACCAACGTCAGCAAATTGATTATGAAGTTGGCTTATTGACCCGGATTTTTGAAGAAGGAAATAACAAGGAGTTAAGGATGATCAGGTGCCGGCTTACAAGAGCTTTTAACCCGGAGCATAATCTGTCAAAATTGTTCTTGTGTTTGTTTTACATGATCAGTTTAACATGGATGAATCCAAATTAAACTGGGGGCTAATGTCGGGGATATACCCCGCGGTATGACCCGGCCGGAGATATGACCCGGCTGGGACTTGATGTTTCATTGGTGACTCGGCAGCTATAAGCCGGAGGGAACAATTAAGCATTGTAAGCTGGCAGACACAGTCATGTAACCCGCGGACACAGTCATGTAACCCGGCAGACACGGTCATGTAACCCGATAGACACAGTCATGTAACCCGGCAGACACAGTCATGTAAGCCAGATAGTTAAGCAGACAGTTAAGTCAGACAGTTAAGCCGGACAGTTGAGCCAGACAGTTAAGCCGGACAGTTAAGCCAGATGGTAAGCTAGATTGTGGGTTAACAGTTAAGAAGCCCGAAACGTTAAAGAAATCACATGGAGAGAAGCCCATGGAGAGAAAACAGAATAGTTAAGTCTTAAGTCCAAGTTGGACTCTACATGTAACCCGCCCCTTCAACATATATAAGGAGGGGCAGGGCGCCCCAAGGGGGAGAGGTTGAATAATCATTAAGTCTAGACAGAACTAGGAGAGCCGGAGTTGCGGCGACTCCCTCATGATGATAATGAGACCTAGCCACAAACAGCATGTAGGGTTGTTACCGGACGATGTTTCCCGGGGCCCGAAGCTGTCTAAATCTTCATCTTGCGTGTTGCGTCTCTCGATTCCGATCAACCCCTCCAAGCTACCGCATAGATGCGTTGGCCTCACGACTAAGTCCTCACACTAGGACATCTGTCGTGACGTTTCCACGACACGACCAGCCCTTCGAACATAGCATCGGACGGCAGTCCTAAACAATCAGAAGATATTCCGGAACCCGGACTGTTAAGCCCGGAAGGTCGTCAGACTCCGGATAATCGGTCAAGTCGGGGTTCGGATTTAATTCCACCCACCCACCCAGACATAGACGCTCTCATAAGCATAAAAGAGCAGTCTCAGGAAATGGTCCACCACTTCTGGGCCAGATTCCTCCTTGTCAAGGACAAGGTAAAAGATTGCCGTGACAAGGACGCAATCTTAGTGTTATGCAACAATTGGCAGACGAAGGAATTCTCAACGCCATCAATCGCCGCCGCATACTGAAATTCGCTAACTTAGCAACCATCGTACAAAAGTACAGCGCGATGGAGAGCGCCTGGAAAACTCAGGCAGCTCGCTGGGAACCATCAGTCCCAACTCAACTCCCCCTACAGGCGAAAAGGGCGCACCCTCGTGGCACGCCCAGTCCAACAGTCAAGAAACACAAAACCGCTATGCGGCACGGCACCGTTCTGGAGGGGTGGCTCGATGGCCCATGCAAAATACATACAACACCAAATACTGTGGCAACCCACAGCCTTATCCCTGGCCCTGGGTACAGGTAGCCAAGAGCGGCGAGGACATCCTTATCAAGGACGACCCAGAACGGCATCCCCAAGAAGACTATAACTCAAGACTATTGACGGTCTTTGAGACATTCGCTTCAACCAACAAGTGCAAAAGGGACCTTCTCGAGCTCGCCGAAGTCTGCCAAGTTGCTACAATAAACCCCTGGAACGACACGGCTATAACATTCAACGCCGATGACGAACCAAAGTACAAAACAGTACGAGCGCCAGCTGCGTTAGTCCTCAGTCCCATCGTGGACGGGTTTTGACTTACCAAGGTCCTCATGGATGGTGGCAACACACTAAACCTCATGTATGAGGACACACTCCATAAAATGGAAATATACAGGAGCCACATCAAGCAAAGTAACACAACCTTCTGAGGAATTATTCCCAGTCGGGAGGTGCGGTGCGCAGGCAAAATTACACTTGACGTAGTATTCGGCACGCCGGAGAACTATCAGTCCGAAGAAATAACTTTCCAAGTGGCCCCTTTCAGCAGCGGATATCACGCCCTTTTGGGGCGGGATGCTTTTACACGCTTCTAGGCCATACCCCATTACAGGTATATGAAGCTCAAAATGCCCGTACCAAACTGTATAATCACTCTAGTCAATGATCCGGACATAGCACTCTGCCCTGAAAACAAAACCGCATCCCTGGCCCTGGAGGCACTATCCGAAGCCCTCGCGGCCGAAGAATTAACCGCACTACGCTCCATGGTGGACAGGGACGACATGATCCTCGACAAACGCCCTAAATACACCTCCTTCAAACCAGCAGAAGAAATAGTCAAATTCCAGGTCCACACAACGGACCCCAAGAAGACAGCATCTATCGGAGCTCAACTGAACCCAACAGTTGACACCGCACTACGAGAATTCTTGCGCGAAAACTGGGACGTATTCGCTTGGCACCCTTCCGATATGCCAGGGATCCCACGCGAGCTGGCCGAACATAGCCTCAATATATTAAAGGGGTTTAAACCGGTTAAGCAAACACTGCGGCGCTTTTCCGAACCCAAGCGACGAGCCATGGGGGAGGAGCTGGCCAAACTCATCGAGGCCGGATTCATTAGAGAAATCAAACATCCGGACTGGCTGGCAAACCTGGTGATGGTACCAAAGAAGGACAAATCCTGGCGCCTGTGCATCGATTTCAAAGACCTTAACAAGGCTTGCCCCAAGGATCCCTTCCCCCTCCCACGCATTGATCAAATCAACGACGCCACCGCAGGACACGACTCACTGTGTTTCCTCGATGCATCTTCCGAATACCATCAAATCAAAATGAAGGAGTGCGATCAAGCCGCAACAGCATTTATCACCCCATATGGGCCATTCTGCTTCAACACCATGCCCTTTGGGCTCAAGAACGCCGGTGCCACATACCAACGCATGATTCAAACATGCATGGAGAAACAGATCGGCAAAATAGTAGAAGCTTACGTCGATGATGTCATCATCAAAACCAGGCATGTTGAAACACTAATAGATGACTTACGTCTTACATTCGACAACCTTCGGGCGTATGACATTAAGCTCAACCTGGAAAAGTGTGTCTTCGGCGTCCCCGCTGGAAAACTGCTGGCCTTCATCGTTTCCAATAGAGGAATCGAAGCAAACCCAGCCAAAATACGAGCTTTGTCACAATTGACAAAGCCAATAGACCTTAAACAAGTTCAAAAGCTCGTGGGTCGCATAGCTGCTCTAAGCCACTTTATCTCCAGATTGGGAGAAAAGGCACTGCCACTCTATCGCCTTCTACGGCGAACTGACCACTTCGAGTGGACGGACGCGGCCACAGCCGGACTAGAGGAAATAAAAAGCTTTCTTGCAAGCAATCCAATCCTGGCCGCACCAAACGCCGGCGAACCGATGTTATTATACTTATCGGCAACACACCAGGTGGTGAGCGTCGTACTCGTCGTTGAACGAGAACAGGACGGACATAAATTCCTGCTCCAGAAGCCAGTATACTACCTGTGTACTGTCCTTACACCATGCAAATCCTGGTACCCTCATTATCAAAAAAATAGCATATGCGGTCTTCATGGCATCCCGAAAGCTCCGTCACTACTTCCAGGGGTGTTTGATCACGATGGCCTCCGAAGTACCACCCAATGACATTATAAACAACCGCGATGCTACGGGTTGGATTGCTAAATGGGCCATTGAGCTCCTCCCATTTGACATTACATATAAACCACGTCGAGTGATCAAATCCCAAGTGCTGGCCGACTTCGTTGCCGAATGGACAGAGGCCGAACTCCCTAAAGAGTACGGCACATACTCCAATTGGGTCATGTACTTCGACGGCTCCAAAATGCTGGCAGGGTTAGGAGCGGGCGTCGTTTTAACGTCCCCTACTAGAGACGTCATCCAGTACATTCTCCAAATACTATACACAGACTCCAATAATGCAGCCGAATACGAGGCCTTATTGCATGGTCTCCGGATGGCTGTCTCCATGGGCATACAACGCCTAGAAGTACGCAGGGACTCAAACCTTGCAATATCTCAAATAAATGGAGATTTCGACGCTAAAGATCCGAAGATGGCAGTGTATCATAACGCAGTCATAAAAATGTCGGCCCAGTTCGAGGGGCTCGAGTTCCACCATGTGGCTCAAGAGAGTAATCAAGCGGCAGATGTTCTTGCTCGTATCGGTGCTAAGCGCGACCCCGTCCCACCTAATATCTCCCTGGAAAGGCTCTTTAAGCCATCTGTGGTGTGGCAGGGGGAAAACGGCAATACTAGTCCGGATCCAAACATAACCCCAGATCCCGGAAACACCAACGTCATCGGGGGCTCAGCCACCGAAATAACACCATCGGCGCATCTCATCATGGCAGTCATTGCCCCATGGACCAAACCCTTCCTAGCCTACCTTAACAGGAAAGAGCTTCATGAGGACCAGAATGAGGCCCGCTGCATTGTCCAGCGTTCAAAGGCCTACAAGGTTCATGATGGAGAGCTTTATAAGAAAAGCGCCACCAGAGTCCTTCAACGATGTATATCCGAGGAAGAAGGGCGGCAGCTCTTGGCTGAAATTCATGTCGGACTCAGCGGTCACCACGCCGCAGCTCGGGCCCTTGTTAGCTAGGCCTTCCGTACAGGGTTTTATTGGCCGACAGCCCGAGTAGATGCACAGGACCTTGTCCAATGTTGCGTCGGATGCCAACTCTTTGCCAATCAAAGCCATATGCCCCCCACCGCCTTACAAACAATCCACATCACTTGGCCTTTTGCGGTCTGGGGACTCGATATGGTTGGACCCCTTAAAGGGGGAAGCCATAAGAAAAAATATCTGTTAGTTATGGTGGACAAATTCACTAAGTGGATAGAGGCTAAGCCGGTCAAAACGGCCGAGTCCGGCTGGGTGATAGACTTCATATCCAGGGTTGTGCACCGTTATGGTGTCCCACACAGCATCATCACTGACAACGGCTCCAATTTCATAGTCAGCGAGGTAAAAACCTGGTGTACTAATTTGGGTATTAAACTCGATTACACCTCCGTCTACCACCCACAAACCAATGGTCAAGTCGAACGAGCCAATGGTCTTATTATGAGCAGCATCAAGCCCAGACTAGTGCGGTCTTTGAAAGAATCAGACAAGCACTGGGTTGAGGAGCTCGACTCCGTACTCTGGGCGCTGCGGACCACGCCCAATCGCACTACCGGATACACACCTTTTTTCATGGTGTATGGCGCATAGGCTGTATTGCCATGCGATATTATTCACGACTCACCTCGAGTGCGTATGTACGAAGAGAAAGAAGCCGAGCTTGATCAGTAGGACAGCCTAGATGCCCTGGAGGAGGAACGCGATGTCCCAAAAGCCCGTTCAGCATTTTACCAACAGCAGGCTCGAAGATATCAAAGCAGAGAAGTACGAGCCAAGACTTACAACATTGGCGAACTCGTTCTACGCCTGCCGGAGAAGAAAAAGGACAAACTCAAGCCCAAATGGGAGGGTCCCTTCATAATTGACGAAGTTCTCACCGGAGGATCGTACCATCTTCGCGATGCATCAGACAATCGCCTCAAGCCGAACCCCTGGAACGCGGCCAGACTCCGAAGATTCTATGCCTAGCACCAAAGCCCTTGTTCGTTTCCTCCTCCCCTGTAGTTTCCATTATTTTTTCTCTCTTTTCTGATTACTTTCTTCTTTCTCATTTTAAATCTTTGGTACGGCTAGACCGCACACCATTGATACATATATCTTTCAATATGTATGCCACTTGTACCTGGGGGCTTCTTCGACAGAAGTTCTTGTCATTCCTTGAGCATCAAGCTCCTCACATATGAGTTTTTCCATATGTACCTTTTCTTTGCCACTATATGCATCGATATGACTTAAGTTTTGGCCAAGATGGGTTCCCTGGCTCATGTGCTTATGCCCTATGTTCCCGTTAGTTCGGCTAGGGCATAAAGGGAGCACCTCTACTATTGTTACTGCCAGGTCATACGTATGTGTACCTCAGACTGGGTGAAGCCAAAAGCTAGCGTTCTTAAGGGAATATTCGGTCGGTGAATTAAAGATGTTTATTAAAAAACTCACTCCATTGTGCACCCCTAGAAGTTATACAAACTGTGATGTTCACATCATAATTCGGACATGCGCATTAAATGCATGCACACCCAGGGAAAGGAACCCTTAACAGAACTATTCTCTCTGGAAGATGTTTCTTACGATATCAGTGTAATATAACATAGCTAGCCGGATACAACTTGTCTGTTCAAGCAACTATGACCCCTATGCCTAGTTTTCCAGGCATACCCCGGCCTATTCGGCCGCGACGGCATTTGGAAACACTCCGCACCTTCGGGTCCGGAGGTTGAAGCAAAAAGGTCTGCCATGACAAATGATATACAATTCAGCTAGATGAGGAAAGTACACAGTCACTTGGACTCGAACACCTCCTCCTCTACACCTTCCAACAGGCAGTCTAACTTACAATCCAGTTGGAAATATTTGGCAGCCACCTCTACTTGGTCATATACTATACTAACGGGAATTTCTTCCCCATTTGGCCCTAGCGGTCCGACACGAGCCATGTGATTAGGATCCAGCTTGGTATATCGCGTCTTCACCATGGCCTAGGCCTCTCGCGCACCCTCTCGGTAGGCAGATATCTTCCACAGCCGGATACGCCGTCGCGCTCCCTTGAACAGCTCCACCAGCTTCTCCATGCTTCCTGGAGGGGAGTCGGATGGCCATAAAGCCTTGGCTACACTCCGCATCGCCTATCGAGCTTGCTCATGCAATTGCGACAGCCCTTGCAGAAGATCACTTGATGATCCAGACACTTCCTCTTCGGGACGGTTCGTCAATACACCTGCAATTATAGCTATATCAGCTACCGTTACCTCCAAACTGCTATAAGATAAAAGCGGCCACATACTAAATATGCCGCCTCGCAGCTTCTTGTTCTCCTTCACAGAGTCAGCTAGCTGCGCTCGCACATCTTTCAGTTCTTTGCCCAGTTTGGTGTTTGAATCTTGGAGTTTCTTTTTCTCTTGAATGACTTTTGTCAATACACGCTCGCCCGCTGCTAGTAGCTTTTTGGCTCCATGTTCTTCGCTTCGAGTGGTGTCCAGCCGCTCTCGTACTTGGTCTAACGACCCAACACAAAGATTAGAACCCAGATTCACACTATTGGTGTATCATTATGAATTTTCGATAGAGGAAATATTACCAGGAGATGCCTTGTATTTCTCCAGTTCGGCATTGGCAGCAAGTAGCTGGCGCTGACACTTTTCTAGTTCCTGAGCTAGCTGGGTATTCTTCTGTGTAAGTACCTGGTTGTACATTGATCTTTAATCAGTTGTTTCAACTCCTTTAAGTCTCGGGGGCTACTGGCATATGGTTATCCTAGTCAGACAAAGCGAATTTACCTGCACATCTCTCAAATGTTGCTTTGTAGCCCTGTTAATCCCATCTCGAGCAACCCGGATGTATGCATCGGCTGAGTTGAAGGCGTTAAATGACTCTTCTAAAAAGCCAGGGTGTTGTAAAATGGCCCGGCGGCGCCGATGATTCATGGCACTCTCCACTTCCGAGTTGGTGACGGATACATCATCCAAGTCCTCGGCTGGAGGACAGTCCGGCGTCGCCCCTGCATCAGCCCCCGTCTTCATGGCAGGATTTGAATCCTGGCTGTGGGAAGTACGGCCGCTCGAACCTCCGGAAGTAGTCTGGCGCACATTCCTCCTGACACATGGAAAACGGGAAGGTCACGGTTGGACGTGACTGCTCAGATGCAGGTTGGCGAATTCATACCTCTTCGATGAAGGCACAGTCGTGTCTTCGTTTGCTTTCCTCTTGGAAGGCTTACCCGGCGCGGGAGCCGATCTCTTCGAAATCGCCAAACGTCTCCCCTGTGAAGCAAGATACAGTGCAGTGGGTGAGGCAGAATAAAAGCACTCTTTTAGAGAAGGTGTTTTTAATTATTTACATGTGAAGCAGGAAGAAGGCCAGGTAGTCGGCAGTGATGGCCACTTCCGTGTCATCACAGCTTGTCTGGTAAAACACTCCCCCGCGAGCACCACGAATATATCTGAATCCTCTTCAAACCCAGGATCTAGCTCCCGGTTGTGGATCTCTGGCTGTGGGGCAGGACTATGAAGTCCTTCGGTGACCTTCCACCAGTGCTGTCATAACAAATAGACTTGAAATTTATCAAAAGTAATCTGGAAGGGGGATGAGTGGAATAGAGGGGTCGAAGCTTACCCAACTGGGAGGATCATACATAGAATACCCATCTCTGCGCTTAATGCCAATAAACTCCTCGTCCTCCCCTTTAAACAGCTTGGCCAATATTTTGGCCAGAGCGGCGGGGGTATCCGGACCCTTCCGGCCATAGCAGGAGGCGTCATCCTCCCCATTGTACTGCCACATGGGCAGCCCTCTGTATTGTAGTGGCTGAACCCCTCACAGTTTGGAGGTCGCCATTACCCCGATTATTGTGAGTCTGGACTGAGCGAGCGTTTGTATATTGCTCATAAGCTGGCAAACTTCTACCCTGTCATCCTCTTCAAGACTCCGGGGACGCCAACTGTGTCGTTTCTTCAGCAGAATGCTTGCAAATTCAGGAAGACCCTTTTGGACTGGGTCAGGAAGCGCGACATCCTCAATATAGAACCATTCGGAAGGCCATTATTCGAATGCCTTCCTTGGTGTGCCAGGCAGATATCCAGTATCGGCGATACGCCATACTTCGGCTCCGCCCACTTCAAATATTAACCCCTCGTGATTACGCGGGACAAGACAGAGCAACTTCCTCCACAGCTCGAAATGAACCTCGATACCCAGGAATAGTTTGCATAAAGCAACGTAACCCGCAATGTGCAGAATGGAGGCAGGGGTGAAGTTGTGCAGCTGGAGGCCATAGTATTCCAAAATCCCTCGGAGGAACGGATGAATGGGAAACCCAACGCCCCTTAGCAGGCAGGGGACGAAACATACTCGCTCTCCCCCGGATGGATTGGGGAAGTCCTCTGCCTGAATGTCACCATTAAAGGAATCTAGCCCTGCTCGAACAGAAACTAGATTTGCGGGGGGAAGAAATCCCTGCGTCTGCAGCTTCGTCAATTGACTCTGGGACACTGAACACCTCTGCCACTGGCCTTTCTCTGGGCCAGAATGGGTGGAGGAGCTAGGGGCGCTAGCCATGTTGGAATGGTTTCTCCTAAGCAGTTTCCGAGGATTTCCTCTGCGTGGTGTCGAATGGATCTAGGATCCAATCTCTTTAATAGGTGATCTTCATTGCATGGATGGGGTTTTATCTGCAAAAATACCCTGACCTTTCACCTTCGCTTGACACAAGGGAGGCGAAGTTATTTAACGCGCAGAAGCCGAGGGGAGCGACATTGAACCGATGGCTAAATACATCACTTGGAGATCATTAAAGGGGGGACCCTCCTTGCTATGCCGAAGACAATTTGTGTGCCGAACACCTCGCTATTGAAGACTGTTTCGGGGGCTACTGAGGGAGTCCTGGACTAACGGGTCCTCGGGCGTCTGGCCCATAATCCATGGGTCGGACTGATGGGCTGTGAAGACATGAAGGCCGAAGACTGTACCTGTGTCCGGGTTGGACTCTTCTTGGCGTGGAAGGCAAGCTTGGCGACCGACTATGAAGATTCCTTCTTATGTAACCGACTCTATGTAACCCTAGATTCCCCCCCCCCCCGGTGTCTATATAAACCGGAGGGGTTAGTCTGGAAAGGATATATTCATTACCATAGTTATACAGGTTAGACTTCAAGGGTTTAGCCATTATGATCTCATGGTAGATCAACTCTTGTAACACTCATATTCATCAAGATCAATCAAGCAGGATGTAGGGTATTACCTCCATAGAGAGGGCCCAAACCTGGGTAAACATCGTGTCCCCCGTCTCCTGTTACCACTGATCCTAGACGCACAGTTCAGGACCCCCTACTCGAGATCCGTCGGTTTTGACACCGACACTACCAAGGAAGGAACTTTGGTTTTCTTGAATTTCTTCTTTGGTGGTTGAGACCATTCAAAGTCCTGCTTGAAACCCATTTGCTTCAGATCCTCTTCACCATAGAGATGAGACAGAACAGCCCAGGTGCGATTGAATACTTCATGGAGGTAGAAGTGGTTCTTCTTCACTGCATTGTGTGTAGCAGTCATGTTGTGAAGAATAGAACCAAACTGACGCTTAACCCATTTGTGGTTGCGGTCGACCTTCTAGTGAAGACTGAGGAGAAGCTCACGATCAGTCATCACCCTTGGAGCTATGCCTTGAGGATTTTGTTTTGAGGCATTGGCGGCAGAGTCATCATTGGTGGGGTAAGATGCAGCTTTGTGAAACTGACCATCCAATGGTCGAATGCCTTCATCAATAACAACAGTAGCCTTTCCCTTTTCATCAGCTGAGGAAATGTCCACTTGAGGACTTCTATTGGGGGCAAGTAACTGACATGATTCTGAAAATCAGCCTTGTAGTTGAGTGAAGACCTTGTTTTGAGGAATCTCATAATCCAAGGAGCATAAGGCTTTAACTCAAATGGAGAGAGGGCAACATTTGTCAGAGTCCTCATGAAGAAGTCATGGTAGTTGATAGGAATGCCATGTATGATATTGAATAGCAGATTCTTCATGATGCCAGCAACTTCTTCATCATTTGAATCCTGGCCTTTAATTGGACTCAATGTCTTTGTCAGAAAGCGATAGACAGTTCTAGGCACAAACAGCAATTCCTTCACGGGGAATTTGGTCATTGGGGCTTGACCGGGCTTTAGTGGCTTCATCAACACTTGCATGTAGTGACCGGTAAGTTCAGGTTCATGATAGATGCAACGAGCACCTTCAAGGGGAGGACTGACAGGCAGGGCATGAAGTAATTTAGAGGCCGGTGCTTTGAAATGTGTGTTCTTTGTCATCCAGTCCAGTACCCAAGAGTTCACGTCTTCATCTTCTCCTGTGATGTGCAGCGTGGCATAGAACTGAAGAATTAGCTCTTCATTCCAATCAACAATGTCAGTGCAAAAGTTGAGGAGCACAGCGTCATGAAGAACACTGAGGACTGGCGCAAAGCAGGGCAGTGATTCCATGTCCACATGAGGAATATGCTCATGGTCGAAGACTTTGTCTTTGTTGAAATCCAGCAAAGAATAGAAGTTTTCTTGGCTGGCAGTCCAGAAGCGCTTCCTTCTAAGACGAGCAGAGTCATAGGGGTTGTAGTCCGTGAAGAAAACGTGCTCGTGGAAGAAGCCATCAGCCTAGAATTTTTGCTTCTTTGAGAAAGGATCCGTTGGCTTGGGGTGAGGAGTGTCAGTCAATTGCATCACAGCCTCAGGAATCGCAATCTCAGGATCCGCAGGCTGAGGAATTTCAGTTTCTTCTTTAGTGGCAGCATGGGTCTTCAATTCTTCAGCGGCAATGTCATCAGCACTAGTGGCTGGAATCTCTTCAAGGAAGGACGGAGTGGGGTGTGGTTCTTCAGAACCCATTTGAACTTCAGTACTCACTGGGGACTGAGGAATTTGTTGCAGAGGAGTGAACAAAGGAGAATTGGCGTGCTAACTTTCCCAAAAGTCATCATTCAGTACCAGCGTTGTGCACCCAATGTCCACATCCTCATCTTCTCCACTCATTTCTTCAACACCGACCTCTTCAGCAGTAAACTGAGGCATGGGTGATGAAACAACCGGGGTTGAAGGGATTGCATCCACTTCAATTTCTTCATCCAACTACTTTGAAGAAGCAGCAGAAGGAATGTCTTCATTGGATCCGCTTGGGATCACGTATTCTTCATCAAAAGTAACGAGTTCCATTGATGGCATGCTTGAGACTGGAACAACATCAATCGGATTTTCAAACGAGCTGGTCATTTCTTCATCTTCTTCGGAGCTGAAGAGCCTGATGAAGTTGATGCTTTCCTTTTCTTCACAGCTGCACGCTCCGCAGCCTTGGTCTTCTTCGCTTCTGATGCAGAAGGAAGAATTGGACTTGGTGCAGGTGCAGGAGGAGCAGAGGAAATTGGTTCCGTTTCTTCAGGCACAACTGATGTAGTTGCCCTGGTATAAGCAGTTTCTTCAGGCACAGCAGTTGAAGCTTCAACTATCCTGGCAACTTCTTCAGGCGCAACACTAGTGGTTGCCCTGGCAGTTTCATCAGCGGCTGGAATGCAGTCATCATCCCTGGTACTAGCATTTTCTTCAGTAGCCTGATTATCATCAGTGGTGCTGGCATTTTCTTCAATAGGCTGAGCAGATGCTTCAGCCTGAGGAAATTCTTGTTGCGTTGGGGCTGCAACATTGGTAGTGAATTTTTCAGTTATCTTTACAAATTTGACCTTGGCTCCAAGCTAGTCAGCATAGTAGCGATCAAATTCATCACTCAGATTCTTGATCTCTGATTGCAGAGCTACAAGTTCTTCAGGTGAAAGCTTCAAGAAGTTTTGCTTCAGAAAGCGCTCTTTCTTGTACTGCGCTTTCTTCACCTTCCTCCGTTGTTCATATTTCCATTTCTCTTCATCAATGAAGTGAGTCAACACATGACTTTGACTAGGAGCGAGGTTCATCTCAGGCAGAGGTGTGTTGGGGTCCTTGTGCCACAAGTCGATAAAGTCGAGGATCAACTTTGGATCCAGCATCAATGGCACATTACTGCATTTGGCTCTAGTGGCATTGTGCTGCCTATCTCTGATGATTTCAGTGAGTTCTTCATCATCAGCTTCGTCGTCATCGGATGGTACTTGGAAAGCGACCTGCTTCTTTTGAGGACTTGGTCTAGTGCCTCGTCCTGCAATGGCCTTGGTCTTTAGCAGAGTGGGCCAGTTGGAGAGTGCAGAGGAGCTGATGAACTTGCAGGGGCTCCTGAGGCAATAGAGATGCCTGTTGTCCTTTGGCATGAGGCGAGATGCGCAGGTGCTGAAGATTTGGACGGAGGAGCTGAGGATTTTGAAGGAGCTGGTGCGGCTTGAGGAATTGGACGTGAGGGCTTAGCAGAAGTTGGTTGTGAGGGCATTGCAGAGGACCTTGGCCGTGAGGGCATTGAATAAGAAGAGGCACTGGGCTTGTGTGAGGGCTTCCTAGGCATGGCCTTCTTCGGCTTGCTAGCAAAGGCCACAGCAGTGGCAGCAGCAGCACTAGAGTCTTCATTGAATTTCCTCACTGCTTCTTTTGCTACTCTGGCCAACTTAGCTTGACGCTTGGCCCATTCATCAGGATAGTCCTCACCGCTCTTGAGGCTAGTGGGATCAGCTTCTTGGACAGGTGCCAATGGAGGTCTTGGGCAAGGAGGGTGAAGAGCGAATTTCTTCATATATTTTGGAGTGACACAGCGATATTCCCTCCATTCCCGTGCCCATCTCCTCACTATCTTCTGTATGCGCACCTTGCGCTGATTTTTGGCCTCCTTGCCATGTTTGGCCTCATCAGGAGTGCAATATTCATCATAGATATCCTCAGGGATTTCAAACGCAGTGTTGACCTCCAGTCTCTTGCCTCCCTTCTGAGGTTTCTTGCCATCTGCCATTTTCTTCAGCTGAGGGTTTTGAACTATTGAGTTCTCTGAAGAGGTATGTAACTTTTCTTCGAGGAACACTGCAAATGAGTTAAGTTGATGAGAACCTAGAGATTCAGCAGCATACATGAGTACCTGTGAACAGAGTATAGGTGCGAAGAAATTGGAGAGGTCGTATGCGTTCTCAGAAGTTTTTGCAAAAAAAGAACAAGTTTGAGGAATTTGACCGGATGAGTCTTGAGGAATTTCACTAAGCGTTCTTTGACTTAGGTTCTAGAGTTGGACAGATTTGAAAATCCACACAATTGAGGAATCTTGAAAAGTTTCTTAGAGAAACAGATCAAGAACGGATGATGTGTGAGGTGTTTAGTGTGTGAAGATTTGAGGAATAAACACCTTTTGAAGATATGAAGAAAACATCAGAATCAACAAGGGCAGTAAAAGTAACTTTTAATTACCCTTGACGAAGAACACAATGAACTGTGAAGCGTAGATTTAGAAGCTCGTCAGTTCAGATCTTCCACGCCCTAACTTGGCAGAGGAAGATAGCTACGGTGGTGGCGGAGTGAAGAAATCCGTAGCCGGCGCGAGTACGGCGGCGACGAGGTCGAGGCAGTGAAGCTCTTCCTCACTGGCGATGATGGAAATAGCGGCAGTGCTAGGGTTTGAGAGCTCGAGTGAGGGAGTGAGGTCGAGCGGAGTAAAAACGAAGTGAGGAAGGGAGGGGGTATTTATAGTCGAAGTGAAAAACTGCTCGCCCGAGGAAAGTAGACGAACGTGCCCATGACCCTTCTCATTTGCGTGACATGTGTGACCCACGTACTGAGAGGTGACGATGGTGTGCGACCATGGGTGGATAGGATAATATATCGTGGAGGTGGAGCGGTTTGAGCGGCAAAAGCCGAAAATTCAGATAAGGTAAGTTTAAAGTACCGTTCGCAATTTCTTCACCTAACAAGGACACAGTGAAGATTTTGAACGAGTTTCAATTAGAACGCACATGAAGAATTTGTGAATAGAGTGGGTTGAGTTTAGCATAGAGGGGAAAGGGTCCTATCAGATTCACTTAGCAAAACAAGCAACTTGAAGTAATAGCAATAAGTGAATGGTGTAGAGGACATAAACTCATATATATATATATATATATATTGCCAATGAAGAACAAAAACAGAAAGAGTGAAGACATTGCAAAGTTGACGAACAACTGAGGAAATTCGAAATTGAGGAAAACCTCAGATTGAAGATTTTCAACTTTTGGTGGTGGCGTGACTCACCGTATAAGAATGATGATTTCAGACACCGCGTACAATTGTCGTAGGGTTCTGAGAATCAAATTCTTCGTTAATTCCTTCACACTTAGAGGGTTAGTCTTCATTGATTGAAGAAACACGTTACTTTGTGTGTTGCACATCTAAGTCATCAATTTTGAATAAGTGTTAGGATGTGTGTCCTTTTCAAAGGACATTCGAAGATTCTAACATATTTAGCTCACACCTCAACTTGCTAGATCTCTTCTCATCCAAGGGCTTTGTGAGGATATTGGCTAGCTGTTCTTCAGTCTTCACATGCTCAATAGAGATGCCGCCCTTCAACACATGATCACGAATAAAATGATGACGAATCTGGATGTGCTTTGTCTTCGAGTGTTGAACAGGGTTATGAGCAATCTTGATGGCACTCTCATTTTCACAGTAGAGAGGCACATTCTTCATGTTGACGTCATAGTCCTTGAGGTTTGCTTCATCCATAGCAATTGAGCACAGCAAGAACCAGCAGCAATGTACTCAGCTTCAGCAGCAGACATTGATACATAGTTCTGTTTCTTTGAGGACGAACAGACCAAGGATCGTCCGAGGAAATGGCATGTGCCTAATGCTGACTTGCGGTCCACATGATCGCCAGCATAGTCAGAGTCTGAATATCCAATGAGATCAAAAGCCGAGCCCTTGGGATACCATATCCAAGTGTTGGTGTGTGAGCTAGATATCGAAGAATATGCTTCACAGCCTTATGATATGATTCCTTTGGTGTAGCTTGAAATCAGGCACACATGCAAACACTAAGCATAATATCTGGCCTAGATGCACATATAAATACAATAAAGAACCAATCATGGAGCAGTATACCTTTTGATTGAAGTCAATACCATTTTCATCAGTGCATATATGGCCATTTGTGGGCATAGGGATTTTGACTCCTTTGCAATCTTGCATGCCGAATTTCCTTAGTACATCCTTGAGGTATTTCTCCTAAGATATGAATTTGCCATTGCGCTACTGATGAATCTGAAGACCCAAGAAGAATTTGAATTCTCTCATCATAGACATTTGATATTCTTTACTCATTATATAGGCAAATTCATCATTGTAACATTGGTCAGAACAGTCGAGAATGATATCATCAATATATATTTGGCACACAAACAATTCACCATCATAAGATTTAGTGGAAAGAGTTGGGTCAAGTGAACCGGGTTTGAAGCCTTTCTTCATGAGGAATTCCTTCAAAGTATCATACCACGCCCGAGGGGCCTGCTTGAGGCCATAGAGGGCCTTGTTGAGTCTAAAGACTTTGTCAAGATGCTTTGGATCTTCGAAACCTGGGGGTTGAGCAACATATACTTCTTCCTCAAGCTTACCATTGAGGAATGCACTTTTCACATCCATTTGATATAAGATGATATCATGATGGTTAGCATAAGCAAACAATATGCGAATAGCCTCAAGTCTAGCAACAGGTGCAAAAGTTTCATCGAAATCAATTCCTTCAACATGTGTGTAGCCTTGAGCTACAAGTCGTGCCTTATTCCTCACCACAAGGCCATTTTCATCTTACTTGTTGTGGTAGATCCACTTTGTGCCAATGATATTGTGCTTGCGATGATCTGGACGTTTGACCAGTTCCCAGACGTTGTTGAGCTCAAATTGATGTAATTCCTCTTGCATAGCTTGAATCCACTCAGGCTCCAGAAATGCTTCATCTACCTTAGTGGGCTCTGTGATAGAGACGAAAGCAAAGTGCCCACAAAAGTTAGATAAATGTGAATCTCTCGAGCGTGTGAGAGGACATGGAATGTTGATGTCGCTGATGATTTTCTCAATCTGCACATCATTTGCAACGCGAGGATGAGCTGGTTGTCCTTGAGGAATTTGATCAGCATTTTCTTCAGCACCATTTTCCTCAGGTGCATCAACAGGACGTTCTTCACGTTTTCGAACAACTTCTTCAGTAGATTCTTCGGTAGGAATGACATCCTCAGTAGCCTTAAACTTGATGGATTCCTCAGGAGGTATTTCATCTGTCACGGGAGGTTGGTGCTCTCTTTGCGAGCCATTAGTTTCATCGAACCGCACATATACAGTTCCAACAACCTTGTGGTGATAGGTGTTGAAGACTGTGTAGGTGTGTGAGTCCTTACCATAACCGAGCATAAAACCTTCATGTGCTTTCGGTGCAAATTTAGAACTGTGATGAGGATCTCTAATCCAGCATTTAGCACCGAAGACTTTGAAATAACTCACACTGGGTTTCTTGTCAATGAGGAGTTCATATGTAGTCTTCTTGAAGAATTTGTGAAGATATACCCTGTTGATGATGTGGCAAGCAGTACCAATTGCCTCAGGCCAGAAGTGAGTAGGCGTCTTGTACTCATCAGGCATAGTGCGAGCCATCTCAACAAGAGTCCTATTCTTGCGCTCCATGACGCCATTCTGCTGAGGAGTATATGGAGCAGATAACTCATGAGTGATACCAAGTTCATCAAGATAGTCATCAAGACCAGTGTTCTTGAACTCATTTCCATTGTCACTTCTAATGTGCTTGATCTTCACACCAAAGTTGGTTGAAGCCCTCGAGGAAAATCATTTGAAGACTTCCTGCACTTCAGTTTTGTAAGTGATGATATGCACCCATGTATATCGAGAATGATCATCAACAATGACAAAGCCATATAAAGATGCAGTATTATAAATGTGGCATAGTGAGTAGGGCCAAAGAGATCCATGTGGAGCAATTCAAATGGACGAGTGGTAGTCATGATGGTCTTTGAGGGATGCTTGGCCTTGGTCATCTGTCTGGATTCATAGGCTCCACACAAATGGTCCTTGAGGAATTTGATGCCCTCGATGCCAATGACATGCTTCTTCTTCGCGAGCATGTGCAAGTTCCTCATCCCAGCATGACCAAGTCATTGATGTCATAGCCAGCCTTCTGAATCTTTTGCAAGTAGACATGTAGCAGGTTGTGGTCCTGTAGAGAAATGAACAATATACACATCTCCTCTCATAAAGCCTTCGAAGACTTTGGAATTGTCAGCTTCCATGATCACAACACAACGATACTTGCCAAAGGCAACAACCATATCAAGATCACAAAGCATTGAGACATACATGAGGTTGAACCCTAAGGACTCGATAAGCATGACCTTGTCCATGTGTCGATCCTTTGAGATTGCAACCTTACCTAGACCCAATACCTTGCTTTTGTCTTTGTCAGCGTAAGTGACATGCTTCATATGTGATGGAGATAATGTAGAGTCCATCAAGCTCCTGTCACCAGTCATGTGATTTGTACATCCACTATCAAGGACCCACTCAGTGGCTTTGGGTTGATCATCTTGCAGATGAATTTTGCAGCTTACGAACTCATATACTTCATCAGTGAAGAATATGATATGAATTTCATCAGATCAATTTCATCAAGCAATAGAATAGATAAAGCAGTATGAGGACATGAGAAATGAGAATTCATTTCTTCATGATTAGCGTGCGTCCTTTCAAGTATATTTAGGTCCCCGGCAAATTCTTCAAACGATTAAGTTCGTCTGGAGACCTGACCCTGCATAAGAGATTAGTTCTTTTTCTTCACCATCCACGTCTCAAGGGGTGGCAAAGAGTTCATCATTCTACAATCTCCATAAGAGAAAGGTGGCATAGATGCCAATCCACTTCATTTCACATAAGAGGGGTTAGGGTAAGCTTAAGAGTTAGCAGAGAAATTCTTCGAGGATTTATGAACATAATGATTTTACAAATAATGCACATATCCATAATCCTTAGATCTTCCCTGCAAAATAGAGGTGTTAGTATGATGATGTTCATATGAGGACTTTGATCCTTTTGAGGAATTTGATCCACGTGATGAATTTGGTCCATATGAGGACTTGGATCCATATGAAGAATTTGGTCCATATGAAGAATTTGATCTGGGGTTCCTATTCTTCACAGGTGGTGTCATGATGACATT
Source organism: Triticum dicoccoides (assembly GCF_002162155.2). NCBI lineage: Eukaryota > Viridiplantae > Streptophyta > Magnoliopsida > Poales > Poaceae > Triticum > Triticum dicoccoides. Next base: position 243,224,895 of record NC_041390.1, on the reverse strand, counting down.
CACCTGAAGATATTCAAGGAACCTTTTGGGAACCCAGATTTTCTTCATAGGGGAACCATTCCTTCAGTTAGTGCCAACATATCTAGCAAATACTTCACCATCCTGATTTTTGAACAGTTTGTAATTGGAGTCAAATGATTCATCAGAAGAATATGAACATTCACATGTAAAGCCAGATAAAGTAGATGGATCCACTGAAGGTCCCTTTGCAGCAACCCATGAGGTTTTGGGATACTGCTTAGGTTTCCAGTAGGTCCCATCAGCATTGAGTTTCCTCTCAAAGGCAATACCCTCTTTCCTAGGGTTCCTGTTGAGGATCTGCTTTTTAAGCACATCACAAAGAGCCTGATGCCCTTTGAGGCTTTCGTACGTGCCTGTCATATACAATTCCTTTAGCCCTGCATCATCAGTGATACTAGCAGTGTCCTCAGATGAGGAATTAGTGATAGCAGAGATAGTTGAAGAATTTGCAGCAATGGAAGCATTTGAGCATTCAGGTGAAGAATTAGCAGATTCATGTTCAATGCACTTCAAACAGGAGGAATAAATTCTTCCTGAGTAGCGCTGATTTGTTGAGCAAGTAATGAATCACACTCCTTCTGAAGATCTTCATAACTCACTCTTAACTGCTCAAGATCTTGCTTTCTTTGAAAAAATCATAAGAAAGCTTCTCATGATTAGACAAGAGAGTGTTATGATGACCTTGAAGATTTTCAAACTTGGACTGAAGTCTCTGAAGATTTTCAGTCAAAATTTTAGCGCGATCCATTTCTTCGCCCAACATATCATCGCTTTTATCTAGCGTGTTTTGAACTTTTTCCAGGGCCTTTTGCAGTTTCACAGCAATCTTAGCAAGTTTAGAGTAGCTGGGTTTGAGGTTTTCATCAGATTCATCCTCACTTGATTCAGAGGAGGGATATTTGAGTACCTTTGAGCCTTTTGCCATGAAGCAATAGGTGGGAGCGTAGTCATCATCGCCATCATCAGTAGTGTTGGGGAGGTCCTTTTCCTCAGAGTTGAAGATGGACTTGCTGACGGATGCGGTAGCAAGGGCTAGGCTCGCCACACTAGAGTCTGATTCCTCAGATTCCTCCTCTTCCTCATTTTCCTCAGATTCAGCCTCAGAGTCCATTTCCTTGCCAATGAATGCCTGAGCCTTCTTGGAGCTGCTCTTCTTGTGAGATGAAGACCTTGAAGGTTTTTATGAAGAGGACTTCGAAGATTTCTTCTACTTCTTTGAATCATTAGAACTGTAGTCCTTATACTTCTTCTTCTTTGATTCCTTTTCCCACTAAGGATAATCTTGAATGTACTGACCGGGTTTCTTGCATTTGTGACAGAGTCTCTTCTTGTAATCATGGGATGAGGAATCTTATCTCAAGTCACCACTTCTTTAGGATTTTCCGAAACGACCATGTCTTGAGAACTTCTGGAATTTCCTCACAAGCATTGCTAGCTCATGGCTCAGTTCTTCAGGGTCACCAAGGCTGCTAGCAGAATCTTCACCTTCAGATGCAGACACTGCCTTGGCCTTCAGAGCTCGTGATCTGCCATAACTTGGTCCATAGATATCTCTCTTCTCAGCAAGCTGGAATTCATGAGTGTTTAGTCTCTCGAGGATATCAGCGGGATCAAGTGACTTATAGTCTCCACATTCTTGTATCATCAATGCCAAAGTATCAAATGAGGAATCAAGCGATCTCAGCAATTTCTTCACCACCTCATGGTCGGTGATGTCAGTGGCACCAAGTGCTTGAAGCTCATTTGAGATGTCAGTGAGGCGGTCGAAGGTTTGCTGAACATTTTCATTGCCGAGTCTTTTGAAGCGGTTGAAGAGATTGCGAAGAACGTCAACTCGAGAGTCACGCTGTGTTGAGACTCCTTCATTGACCTTGGACAGCCTGTCCCAGATAAGCTATCTCCAAAGAACTCACTCTGCCATACTGCCCTTTGCTCAGATGGCCACATATGATGTTCTTCGCTTGAGAGTCGAGTTGCTTGAATCTCTTCACATCAGCAGCGTTGATGGTAGGAATGACAGAAGGGACACCATTTTCCACAACGTACCAGAGATCATTGTCAATTGCCTCGAGATGCATGCGCATCTTACTTTTCCAGTAGGGGTAGTATGTCCCATCGAAGATAGGACACCCAGCAGAAACCTTGATCATAACTGCGGTCGACATAACTAAAACTCCAGGTGGTTAAACCAAAATCACACAGAACAAGAGAGTACCTTGCTCTGATACCAATTGAAAGTGCGCTAAGTCAACTAGAGGGGGTGAATAGGCGATTTTTATGAATTCTTCACTGAGGAATTTCAGGGTGAGGAAATTCCTAAGAGAAGAACTACTTGCAGTGGAATAAGTACTCAGATGTAAACATAACAGAACATAAGCATGGTCTTCATGATGAAATGAAAACAAGCACAGATACAGGAATCGTAAACACAGGATAAAGAGAATGAAGACAAACAGACTGAAGAAATTGAACTGAGGAAATAGAGAAAGTCCTCAGTCAAAGTCTTCAAACAGATATGAACAAGCACAGAACACAGAAATGAGGAATTGGAAGGGTTGAGGAAATGGAACCGGTTAGCTTGGTGAAGACAATTATTTGGTAGACCAGTTCCAACTGTTGTGATAGTTGTATGTCTGGTTAGGGCGGCTAGGTATTCAAACCTGAGGACACACAGTCCCGGACACCCAGTCCTGAAGACGCAGTCCAGGACACTTAGTCCTCACCATATTCCCCTTGAGCTAAGGTCACACAGACCTCGCCCAATTACTCGTGGTAAGTCTTCAGGTGACTTCCAAACCTTCACAGACTTGGTCACTCGGCGATCCACAATTTCCTCTTGGATGCTCTAGACCAAGATGCCTAACCGTCTGGAAGATGCACAGTCTTCAAAGGTAACAAGCGTCGGATCCACGCAGGATCAATATCTTAGGTAATGCTCAATCACTTTGGGTTTGTAGGTGTTAGGGTTTGGGTTTTCCTCACTTGATGATTTTCGCTCAAAGTCCTCAGAGGATGGGATGCTCTCAAATGACAAGTGTCAGTTTCTCTCAGAGTAGCCAACCAGCTAGTGGTTGTAGGGCGGCTACTTATAGCCTAGGGAGCAGCCCGACATGATAAGACATAAATGCCCTTCAATGATATGACCGTTAGGTGGAAGGATATTTTGGGACAGCTGGCGCGTAGCACAACAACAGTCAGAAATTTGACTATAAAATTCCTCTCGGCTATCATGTTCCTCACTTGTAGGCAATCTGTACTAGTGAATTCCTAACTCCTCAGTCAGAACAAATTCCTCAGAGACCAGAAGAACTTCGTCTCTGTCACTGAAGAAATTGACTGAACTGCATGAGATTTCCAATGGCTTCACTCAAAGGGGTGTAGTATTTTGAGTTGAGCATCACTTGGAAACTTTTCCTTAGTATTTCCTCGACCCCCTTTAACAGTACGGTGTTTCCTATGACTCAAGAAAGACAAAATGAAACTACGAAAACAAAAGTATTCACGCTTCATGTTCCTCGAATGAATATCAAGTCTTCATGGTCACACCAATTTCTTCACTTTCAAAGTCTTCAAAAAGTCTCCGGAAATCCAAAGTCTTTAGTCGAAGAACTTCATTTTTAGGGGTCGACTTTCTCTGTAAATATCAAACTCCTCATAGACTTATAGACCTGTGTACACTCACAAATGCATCAGTCCCTTAACCTATAAGTCTTCAACACACCAAGATCACTGACGGTGTCCTGGACTAGGGGGTACTCAACACGTCATCTCCCGATCTGATAGATTGGGCCGAGGACCCCCGTGGCCGTATACTCATGGGCCAGTTCGGACAACTGCCGCATACAAGGAAGATTCCATAAGACTTGGCGATCAAGACAAGGACTTCTCCCCACCGGCGTATTCGGCTAGGACTCTTGTTAACCTACGCCTCTGGTGCATTATATAAACCGAGGCCAGGCTAGTCGATACAACTCCATATACAACAATCTTACCATAGGCTAGCTTCTAGGGTTTAGCCTCCTTGATCTCGTGGTAGATCTACTCTTGTACTACCCATATCATCAATATTAATCAAGCAGGACGTAGGGTTTTACCTCCATCAAGAGGGCCCGAACCTGGGTAAAACATCGTGTTCCCTGCCTTCTGTTACCATCCGGCCTAGACGCACAGTTCGGGACCCACTACCCGAGATCCGCCGGTTTTGACACCGACATTGGTGCTTTCATTGAGAGTTCCGCTGTGTGATCGACAAAAGGATCGATGGCTCGCCTGCAGATCAACTACGACTTCGGCATCTTCGTCACCAGCTCGACTGGTCACCTTGGTTCGACCAAGAATTGCACCCCGTGTTCGGATCACCATGTCCGGACGAGGGCCTCTGTCGGTGTCAAAACCGGCAGATCTCGGGTAGGGGGTCCCGAACTGTGCGTCTAGGCCGGATGGTAACAGGAGGCAGGGAACATGATGTTTTACCCAGGTTCGGGCCCTCTTGATGGAGGTAAAACCCTACGTCCTGCTTGATTAATATTGATGATATGGGTAGTACAAGAGTAGATCTACCACGAGATCAAGGAGGCTAAACCCTAGAAACTAGCCTACGGTATGATTGTTGTATATGGAGTTGATTGCCTATGGACTACAACCCTCCGGTTTATATAGACACCGGATAGGGTTAGGGTTACACAGAGTCAGTTACAATGGTAGGAGATCTTGAATATCCGCATCGCCAAGCTTGCCTTCCACGCCAAGGAAAGTCCCATCCGGACACGGGACGAAGCCTTCAATCTTGTACCTTCATAGTCCAGGAGTCCGGCTGAAGGTATAGTCCAGCTACCCGAACACCCCCTAATCCAGGACTCCCTCAGTATCCCCTGAACCAGGCTTCAATGACGACGAGTCCGGCGCGCAAATTGTCTTCGGCATTGCAAGGCGGGTTCCTCCTCCAAGTCCTTCATAGAAGATTGTAAACACCAAGAGTAGTGTCCGGCTCTGAAAAATAAGCTTCCACATATTGCCATAGAGAGAATGATATAAACACAAATCAAATCTGCTGACGTATTCCGCAGTGGGTCATCACACTACGGCCAAGTCCTTTACTCAAATCGTTTTTACTTTTCCACCTCAGCATGTTTCGCGAGGCGGTTTCCTAGGCACGTCTTGTCAAAGCAGAGATCGTGTACCCCCCTTTTACGGGATTCTCATCAATACGGATGTGGGTAACCCAATCGTGCCCGTTAGCATGTTTTCTCGATTAAAGGCGAGTCCCAAACGGTTATGGGGAGGGCTCCTGGTATTAAACCTCTTATAAAGAGACCAAGGCCTTACTCCTTTTTCCAATCTCAAATGAGTTCGCCCGTAGCCTCGAGTTCCAACACCCTAGGCTCCAGATTCCAGGCGCTTCGGACCTTCGACAATGTCCGGTTCCGACCTTCAAGGCCGATGGATGCCCTCCTCTGTCACGAAGGAGGACGTGCTAAAGTTGAGAGAGGCTAAGTTCTTGACCGCCGAAATTTCGCATAGGTTGCCTGCTCAAAGGCAGGCTATTCACAGTCCCCAGCCCGGTGAGAGCGTAGTGTTCATGTCTCACTTCCTTCCGGGGTTAGGCTTCCCGATGGATCCCTTCGTGAGGGTGCTACTGTTTTATTACGGGCTAGAATTTCATGACTTAGCTCCGGAGTCCACCCTCCACATTTCCTCATTCATCGTTGTGTGCGAAGCGTTCCTCCGTGTTATTCCTCACTTCGGATTATGGCTCAAGACTTTTGGAGTGGAGCCGAAGATGATCGAGGGACGGCACGCAGAGTGCGGAGGCGCTGTCATAAGTAAGAATGTTGATGCTCCATGGCCCGAGGGCTCCTTTCAAGAGGAGCTCGGCTTGTGTCAACGAGAATGGTTCTATATCACCACTCCCAGGAGCGCCAAGTGGGTGGCGCCTCCTGCCTTTCGCTCGGGTCCCCCATCACGGCTAGCGTAATGGGTCAACAAAGGATTAGATTGGGGGTTATCCAAAGACGTGCCCTTGTTGCAGGGTCGCATCAGGGATCTCTTAGAAAGAGACCTCAACCTAGTCAAGGTGACGCAGGTCATGCTGATTCGCCGAACACTGCCCGGCAGACGTCGCTCCCTTCATCTGTGGGAGTTTAATCCGGAGGGACCACGAGCTCTCCAGCATTTTATGGGCGCAACGCCCGTGGAGGTGTATAAACTGTTCTTCGGATCACAAATGATGTGTCCGGATTTGACCGAGGACGCAGGCCTAAGCTGCAATCGCCCGGATACCCAAGTAAGTAACCTTGTGCCCGGACCTACTATCCATATAATCGTCATAAACTTGCCCCTAAAAGAGTTGTCCTTTTAAACAGGAGTGGATAGCGAAGGCAAAGCTGATCAGGTGTCCGGCTCCCCTTCCCGAAACCAGGCCGGATCCCGTGCTTGTCAGGATGTTGAAGATAATGCCTTTGGAGGGAAGTAAGGGGAAGGACAAGGGAACTATGGCCTCCTCGAAGGAGGCTGCTCCGAAGGGAGGAACCGACAACTCCTCTCCCAAGGGGAAGAAGAGGGCCGCCTCTGACGACCCGGAGACCATGGCCCCGAAGCGGGGGAGAAAATCCTCGTCAGAGGGTCCGACGCCGGGGAGTTCCTCGGCCGAACTACGCCCTCAAAGGGATCAGCCCTCCAGCGAGCCATAAGTAGAGAGAGGTTTTCCTTTTGAGGATGAGAGAAATCCTTGATTTATATCTGAGAAGATTAACCGAAATTTTGCCTTGTAGCTCGGACCTCAGCCCTTCTCAGCAGAGCTCGTCTTCGGGGGATCTTCTTCCGGAGATGATGGAGAGCGGGACGCCTCCCCCTGCCGTACCGCCTAGCGAGGCGGGCGACCCTGAGGTGTCGTCGTGGAGGGTTTCTCTGAATCCGGCAGGGGCGGAAGATAGCTATGTGGCCCCCCAAGGCTCTCCGTGTCTGGCCTTCGAAAGAGGCCATAGGACAAGTCCAGCACCGTCTGGTGCTCGGCCGGAGGAGCTAAAGATTTTGCTGGGGCGAGCTTCTATCTCAGAGGAGCACCGTGCATTGATAGGCACGGTGATTGAAAGGATTTCATCCGCAGAAAGCAGACTGCATGAGGCCGTCAAAAGTTTACTGACGGGTTTTGAGGTACGTTAGATAATGTACACTTTTGTCAGTTGCGCATAAGTAAGATGCTCCCTGTGTAGATAGTAGCCCCTGAGACTCTGCACGTTGTAAAGAAATGACGGCACACAGAGGATCATAATCCCAGGTCTAAGATGTCGCCTTTTAATGTAGGTGGCGAGGTGTCCAGAATCAAGCCGAACTGATGATGTGGCCGAACTAAAGCGGCAACTGGACGTGGCAGATGCCGACATCGCGCTTGTCAACAAGCGGCTTGATGAGGCTCAAGGTATGTAATTCTTCGGGCGGCATCAGGTAAGAGGAGCTTCATGCCAGTGTCTTACAATGTGTGTGCTTGACGCAGATGGTACGGCCGCCATGGAGAATCTTAGGGCAGAACTTGCCCGAGCTAAGGAGCAAGCCAGAAAAAGTCATGCGGCTGCCGAGAAGGCCCTTGAAGAGCTGAGAGCCGAACAGGCTGCTCACTGCCGAAGCAAAGAAGAGATGGCCGAGATGGCCGAGAAGTTAAAGAGCACTGCAGACCGTTGCAAACTTCTTGAGAAAGAAGACCGGGCGAGACAGACGGACTTAGAGAAGGCCGTTGTCGATGCCAAGGACGCTCGCTCTGCGATGAGAGCTGCAAAGGAGGAGCTGCGTTAGGCCGAACAGATTGCGGCTGGAAAGCCCTTTATGCTGCGGAGGAAGTTTTGTGATCCGAAGTTTGCTCCGTTGGACCGGATGTGGAGTGTGGAGGACACCTATCTGGATTTGGCAGCAAGTGCTGCTGATGCGACTGAACACTTTCGAGATCTAAAAGATCGCGAAGTGGAAAAGCTTTTCTGGTCACAGTTCCACAATCCAGAGCATCCATTGGTAGTGGACGATCACCTGGCTCAATGGGCCGAACTGAATAGATTGTTCGGACTCGCCATGAAGTACGTCATGGGTCATCTGTGGCCTGGGAGATCGGAGCCGAAGAGTTATTTCGGCTTGGTGCAGCAATTCCTTGACGCGGTGCCGCGTATAAATGCAATGAAGAGGTCAGCATGCATAGAGGGCGCTAGGATGGCTCTTGCCCGTGTTAAGACATACTGGGCAGAGATGGAGACCACCGTTGTTGCGTCCCGAAATTCGGACAAAAGCCGAGTACCCTCCGAGCACTATTTTCAGGAAGTTCTTGAAGGCGCTCGTGCAATAGAGACGCAGTGCCCGAAAGATGCTATGTTATGATAGCATATGTAATTATAAAGTAATATTTTGATAAACTGTAGTGGCTTTTTTTATACTTGTGCCTCCAAGTATTGGGAACACCTCCTGTGCGGCCGTTTTAAGATATATATATATATATATATATATATATATATATATATATATATATAGAATCTGAAATATGGCAGTCGTTGGCTTCAGCCCCCACGCACATAGTGCGGGGGTGCTCGCAGAAGACGCATTTTCGCACTTAACCCAACGTCTTGGTCCTACAAAGGAGGTGATAGCACAGCGGGCCAGGCAACCGGACTATAATGCTTTAACACTTTCACTTAGCCATAGGATTTTGACAGTGAGACTATTTAGGTAGCTCCTTGGTGGCAACTACGCTCATCCGAGTTCGGGGCGCGTTTGTGCCTGACCGGGAAGCGGTCCTTTGTTAAAGCGGAGGAATCCGATAGATTCTGATAGGTCATCGAGTGGCTGACCAGTCTCACGCTACATCATGACAGTCAGTTTTCGGCTTTCTCTACCGAGGTGCTCGCCCGGCCGAACCGGGGCACAATTGCAGTAGTTCTCCTGGTGCTACCTTAGCCGATAGAGCGGAATGTAAGGTAGCCGAACTCAGGAGCCGGGCAACCCAACATTTAACCAAAGACATGATTCGGAGCTGATGCATATAATGCCAAAACTCGCGACGCCGAACACTCCCTAAGGTGTTCGGTCTTTATGAGTGCGGGCGAAACAACACTCTTTATTAAAAAAGCCCCTAGTGTCCAGGTATGTGCAAAAATTCTAACGTGGCCACATGCCAAGACGCCAGCCTCCTCCTTGGTTATATCAGAAAGAAAAAACCAGGGGATGTGTAGCAACAAGAGACAGTAAAAAAGGTTTACGCAGGGTCTTAATCTAAAAAGAATCCTTTAGGACGGGTCCCTACTGCATGTCTGCGCCAGTGTCTCCGTTGTGCCGTATCCTGGATGGGCGCCGCACGACGTTCATCTGTAAAAGAGAGGAACTGAGTTGAAAACGGGTCGTGCCGAAAAAGTTTAAAATAAGCAAAGTATAAAGTAAGATATATAAGATTGAGCTTTATTGTCTCTTATTGTATATGCGTGGAGCCCCTAGTGCGGGGGTATATGGCTTCTAGGCCTGCATCAATGATGATTTTGCACCGAACTCGTCTATCCGCGTTCGTGGTCTTGAATGACCTATTTCGAAGTTTTTTGGCCGGTGAGGCTATTTTGCTGTGGGGCTGTCAAAGCGGCCGCACTGTCCTCCGCTTGGGGAGGCGCACTTTAGTGCTTCCCCTTCAAAGAGATGATGCCTCGTGGACCGGGCATCTTAAGCGTAAGAGATGCATAATGCTGTATTGCATTAAAGCGAGCGAAAGCTTCGTGTCCCAGTAGTGCTTGATAGCAACTTGGGAACGGGACGATATGGAAGGTCAGCTTTTCCCGGCGGAGGTTATCGGCAGAGCCGAATATGACTTCGAGCCGGAGAAAACCCATACAATGGGTGTCCGGACCAGGTATTACCCCTTGAAAGGAGGTTCTGCTGCGGCGGATTGTTGCTGGGTTTATCCCCATGTGCTAGATTGTATCCTGATATATCAGGTTTAGTCCACTGCCGCCGTCCATAAGGACATTTTAAAACTGGAGTCCGCCAATTATTGGATCGAGTATCAAGGCAGTCCAGCCTACATTCTTGATATTCCTAGAATAATCTAGCTGATCGAAGATGATCGGTTTTGACAACCAGTGGCAGGACCCTTTGGGGATGGGCCGTGTGGTGCGTACCTTTACGGGCGCCGCACGTTTTGTTATGTGAAGTGAGTTCACTATTTTTACTTCTTGTGGGAAGTTCTTTTGTTTCCTGGTGCTCTACTTTTGGGGTTCGTCCTCGTCTTTGCTTGGTGTGTCGAGCCCCTTGTGTTCGGCATTGAGTCTGCCGGATTGTTTGAAAACCCAACAGTCTCTGTGGGTATGGTTAGCAGGCTTCCCGGGAGTACTGTGTATCTGACATATCCTGTCCAGGATTTTATTTAGGTTGGATGGATCGTCCCTGTTATCCTGGGGGCGATTTTTCCTGATTTTGTCGCGAGCCTTTGAATCCGGCATTGACTGCCGTGCTCTTTAGACTTTTGTCCTTAGTCCAGCGACGGTCCTTGTTGAGTCGCGGTTTTCCGTTTCCATCCCTAGTTTCGGATGTACTTGGGTCGCTGGGGCTGCACCTTGCCAACCAGTTGTCCTCCCCTGCACAAAAGCGAGTCATGAGGCTTGTTAGTGCGGCCATTGTTCTTGGCTTTTCTTGGCCGAGGTGTCTGGCGAGCCATTCGTCTCAGACATTATGCCTGAAAGCTTCTAAGGCTTTGGCGTCCGGACAGTCGACTATCTGATTATTTTTAGTGAGGAATCTATTCCAGAACTGCTGAGCTGATTCTCCGGGTTGTTGAGTTATGTGACTAAGATCGTCTGCATCCGGAGGGCGGACATAGGTCCCTTGAAAGTTTGCTCGGAAAGCATCCTCGAGCTCTTCCCAGCTTCCAATTGTGTTTTTGGGAAGGCTTTTAAGCCAATGGCGGGCTGTCCCTTTAAGCTTAAGGGGTAGATATTTTATGGCGTGGAGATCATCTCCTCTAGCCATGTGTATGTGGAGGATATAATCCTCGATCCAAACTCCTGGGTTTGTTGTTCCATCATATGCCTCTATGTTTACGGGTTTGAATCCCTCTGGGAATTCATAGTCTAGGACCTCATCGGTGAAACATAGGGGGTGTGCGGCGCCCCTGTATTTGGGTGTGCCGGATTCTGATGATGGCTTCATAGCGTTGCTTACGAGAGCTTGCTTTCTTGGCCCATAAATGGACCTGACTGGGCCATGATGTGAATCCTTAAGTGGGTCGCATGCCGGTTTAGGTGCGGCGCCGCTTGCCACTTTATGGGGTCGTCTATCCGACCGTGTGGCTTTTTCATCTTTTGAATGCGAGGGCTCTAGGGCCTCTTCGTCGAATTCAGGCAGTAGCTTTCTTTTCAGATAGCTTTTAGTGCGGTGACTGTCGCCGTACTTATCTGTGGTATTGATTACTTTGCTCCATCTTATCCGGAGTGCATCTTCCGCTGTTTTTAGCTTCCGCTTCTGCTTTTTTAGGCTGCATGCAGTTGCAACGAGCCTCTCGTGGAGATTCTTCTGCTCCATAGGTTTATTCGGCGTGAGGTCGTCTGGAATGCCGTTTTCGCCGGAGGAGGGATGTTCGGTTTCTCTATCCGTGTTGCCCTGTTCGAACGGTTGCTCTAAGGCCTGCTCGTCGTCTACCGGCTCGTCCTGCTCTATGGTTGGGTTTTTGTCGAGGCGGGGCTTGGGTCGGTGTTTATGCCGATGCTTTGATTGCTTTTCGGGGGGTCGATTTCCCGTCCCATCCCCTTTTTCCTCGTTGTCGCTTCCTTTAGGGGTATCCACCATGTACACATCGTGAGATGAGGTGGCTGTCCAGTGCCCTATGGGTGTTGGTTCGTCGGTATCTCCTGCATCATCATCCATGATGTCGATGTCTCCGGAGTCGAAGTTGGGCACGTCATTTAAATTGTCGACAGTGGCTACCAAGTGGGTGGTGGGTGGGCTTTGAATTTCTTCATTGTCCGTATCCCATCCTTGCTGATTGTAGTTCGGCCAGGGCTCTCCTGATAAGGAGAGAGACTTGAGAGAGTTCAGGATATCGCCGCAAGGCGAGTGCTGAAAGATGTCTGTGGCGATGAACTCCATTATCGGCGCCCAATCGGATTCGATCGGCAGGGGCGCGGGGGGCTCGGAGTTCGGAAAGGAATCCGGCTCCTCGGAGTCACGGGCCATGCGGAGTGCGGGGCTGGAGTTCGGCTCGATCGCCTCTGAGATTGCAGCCCCTGAGGCAGCGTCCAACCGTTGATCCTCGATCGGTGCAGTAGGCTCCGAATCAATGGTCGGAACCGATGCGTGTGCGGCCTCCAAAGCGTTGTTCGATGGCAGAGCTATATCATGTCCATCGAGACAGTGCGGCACGCTTGGCTGTGGCTCGAATCCGTTGAAGATCAAGTCCCCGCGGATGTCAGCCGTGTAGTTTAGGCTTCCAAACCTGACCTGATGGCCAGGGGCGTAGCTTTCGATCCGCTCAAGGTGGCCAAGTGAATTGCCCCGCAGTGCGAAGCTGCCGAAGACGAAGATCTGTCTGGGGAGAAAAGTCTCACCCTGGACTGCATCGTTGTTGATGATCGAAGGAGCCATCGGGCCTAAAAGCGACGACACAGAGGAACTCTAAATGAAAGCACCAATGTCAGTGTCAAAACCGGCGGATCTCGGGTAGGGGGTCCCGAACTGTGCGTCTTGGCCGAATGGTAACAGGAGGCAGGGAACACGATGTTTTACCCAGGTTTAGGCCCTCTTGATGGAGGTAAAACCCTACGTCCTGCTTGATTAATATTGATGATATGGGTAGTACAAGAGTAGATCTACCACGAGATCAAGGAGGCTAAACCCTAGAAGCTAGCCTACGGTATGATTGTTGTATATGGAGTTGATTGCCTATGGACTACAACCCTCCGGTTTATATAGACACCGGATAGGGTTAGGGTTACACAGAGTCGGTTACAATGGTAGGAGATCTTGAATATCAGCATCGCCAAGCTTGCCTTCCACGCCAAGGAAAGTCCCATCCGGACACGGAACGAAGTCTTCAATCTTGTACCTTCATAGTCCAGGAGTCCGGCTGAAGGTATAGTCCAGCTACCCGAACACCCCCTAATCCAGGACTCTCTCAGCCTTCATCAAACATCAACTCCAATCTCTATCAAGATCATGGAGGAATCATCTATGGAGCTCGGTGGCTCAACGTCAACATTGCCCTCAAGCGACCGTGCTATTTTTCTGGACAGCAAACTCGTATCTGCCACCACCACCTCCTCGAGTATCGCTTTGACGATCGCTTTGGTGGAATTGTGCGGAATTGAGTCTACACCAACCCTGGAAAATTTCGTCGAGTTCTGATGGAGGAATCTCTGGCAATCCACGATATACCGGAGCTCTGTCAAATCTGGACGGGAATTTGGATGAGTTTAGGGCGTGGTGTCCAGCTTCTAGCTCGGACGTCCTTTGGAAGATCCAACCGTTGATCGACTGCGGAATTCCTATATCTACAACCTATCAAAATTTCGGCTCGATCCGTCCGTCCAAACTTCGGGAACCTTCCGATTAGTGCATCACTTTTCGGATCTGTTTTCTGCGCGAAAACGAATCTGACCCGAGTTCATCTTTTTTATGAACAGGATTTCGGACATCCCTTTTGAAGGAAGTTTTGTATTGGGTATTGTGTTTTGTTCCCGAACACATCCCACTAACTGTAAGATCTTTTGAACATGATCTTCAACATCATGCTGGTGTCAAACCAGTCCGGCAATATTACTCCACGGCTGCAGACCTGCGCTAGACACGGCGTCACTTTGTTGAGCCGAGCTCAACTTCTTCAGATCATCATCTCGGCAAGCCGAACAAGAGACCGGCATCGCGAAGGATAAATCATCACCAACATCGCCGCCCCATGGATTACACGAAGCGGGCATACCGGCATCGCCGCACGGTCGCTTCATCAAGCTGGCATCGACCACGTCACGACCTGGATCGACAGGGCCGCACTATTGCTTCTTCAAGCTGGTGTCCATCATGCCGACCTACTTCGACTCATCGGCTGACATCGAGGCTTCGACATCTCGGCTGGACCGGGGGCTTCGCCATCTCTTCATCAACCTACTCCAGACACTTTGGCGTCACTAGCCGACCAGCTCCGTCACGTAACTGGCCGAGGGCTTTGCCTCGGCGAGTCAACCTTTACCAGCATTGCCATGTCATCGTTTTATCGCCCATCAGGCAATGGGTGTGCGGAGCGGGTCCCAATTTTAGGAATCATCTTCCTTCGGATTGCTACAACAAATAAACCAGGTGCTATTAATCCCAGTATTTTTTGCTTGTTTGGGTTCATTTTTCCCAAGGAATTATTACTCTGGTTTGTCCATCATATGTACACAGGTCTATCAAATGGTGGCTGCATTAACGATAGTCGCATGGTGGTTCGGTCAGTTTCCGTACATAGTCCGGCGAACGCCGCACTCGGAGCTCGGACCAACCTGTGAATTCAGGCTTTGCCACGCCTTTACCGCATCACGCCGACGCCCTGCATCGACTTGACTTCGGTGCCAGACCATATTTCTTTTATTACTCACTTTGCATAAATTATTTATTATGCAACGATTTTTTTAATTATCATTATTACTATTATCTCCAGTTTGCACTATTTTTTGTACACAGGAAAATGATCTGGGGACTTCGGCGTCACTCTGCCGGTCTGCATTAATCGTGCTATGTCACCACTTCGATGTGTCAAGCTCTCCGCTCCGCCACCTCGGGACCGGCTTGAGGGATGGAACCTTGCCCCGCATCAAGCTCGGACCGCGTCATCAATACTGAACACATTAACCAGCTAAGTCGCTTTCATGCTCAAAGCTTTAATTTCTAACTTGTGTTCGGTTCGACCAAGCATTATACTTTTTTTGGAAAAAAGTTGCTTCTAAAAAATTTCCTTCTCCAAACTTTGTTTGTGACACACAAATTCAAATACCCCGTTTACTTGGGGGCTTCCTTCATGAAGCTTTTTCCTCTTGCATATGATTATACTTGTACGGCTTCGTTCCTTGTTCGTGTATTACGCCATAATATGCACCATATTGACTTAAGCGATTTGCAAGATGGGTTGCCTCGCTCCTGTGTTTACCCCTACGTTCCCGATTGTTCGGCTAGGGAGTAAAGGGAGCACCTCTGCGATTGTCACGATCGGGTCAACCGAGCCGGACCTCAGACTGGGTGAAGCCGAAAGCTAGTGCTCTTATAGTTTTCAATGATGGTCGGCACACAACGGAACTCATGAGTACAAAAAATCTATTGCACAAGTCTCATAATAACAATGAGCACCGAAGAAAGGTATCGGTGGGGGTACTATTTTCTTCGAAGATGCTTCTTACACTTCACGGTAATATAGCATAAGTTCCCTGAGCGCGCTTTGTCTGTTACAGCCTTATGGCCTAATTGCCTGGTTATTGGAAACACCATTGATATTCTCGACCGATGGAGTACATAACACTTTTCGGTCCTTGACCGAAGAGGGAGAAGCTGACGGTCGGTTAAGACACGTTTAAAGTTTGGTTGAACATAGATATGATATAAGTACTTCGGTACATGAAATCATTCTTCTACCCAAGTCACTTGGGGGCTCTTAAGTTTATTTGAGCTGTTTTATAATAAGTGTTCTTCTTCTTAGTCGTTGCAAAGTTTTATTATTATTTATCACTCCTTTTTTCGACACGACTGTGCGGTCACTAGCCGGGGAGCCTAATTTCTCTCTCAAAGCCGCTAGAGTTTAGTTTGCTAAACTGGCCTGATGAGAAGTACTCCGCCCTTGGGATAGGAGGTTGAAGCCGTAGGCTGACCCGCTCGAAGTCTTGAGATAGGATGTATCATGTTAAAACACGACAGAAGCACTTCTTTTTTCTAAGACCAACTTTTGGATTGGCACCGAACACTTGATATTGTTCGGACGTCATGTATTTACTGACGTTTCTTGGTTTTCCAAGCTTTTTGGCACTTATAAAACTATTTGTGCTTTTCCAGCATTAGTCTCGCAGTGCAACGCCGGACACCTTTAGAGATTCGGCAAAAGCATTCTCGGATATTGCTATATATGCATCAGTTTTGAATTGTGTCTTCGGTCAATAGTTGGGTTGCCCGGCTCCTGCGCTTGCCTCCTACATTCCGCTTTGTTCGGCTAGGTGTGCAAATGGAGAACCACTGCGATTGTGCTTCCAGCTCACATGGTTAAGCACCTCAGTGGAGAAAGCCGAAAACTGACTGTCACAATAAGTGTAAACTGGTCAGCGATCCGATGACGGTGTTAAATGATGGGCCATTCATAACAATGGCCAAAGTGTTTACGGCTTGACCTCGACTATCGCCGAACACTACCGGGGGCTATTAACTGGCCTCCCAAACTAAATCCTCGATATTTTGCTCTTACATTGGAGCTGAGGTTTCATGATCATGCTTAGCATGACAACCCAAAGAAAGGAACCGATAGCGGGATTATTTTCTTTGGAAGACATTTCTTCTGTTAAACAGTAATATAACATATCTCTCTGCGTACCTTTGTTTATAAAACCGTATGGCCAGATTGCCTTGTTTGTCGTAAATCTTTGCCCTCATAAAGGCTCTATAAAGTAGGACAAACACTCCTCGGCTACTAGCTGAGGAGGTGGAAGCTGATGGTTGGTCAACAAAGTTTTGTATAATGCGGATCCGAGCATTAATGATGTAAAGTACTTGGATACATAGAGTCATTACACACAATTTGTGATTTTACTATGGATATCGTCCTTAATTCGGCCACCCGTGCCCGCATTAAGGCTCAGGGGCTACTGGGCTTCGGGCTTATTATTTAAAAATATTAAAGGGGCACATCGATCCCCTGATCTGGTGTTGCCACCCGACCAGCGTCTCGGGGGCTACTGCATTGCCTATCCAATGCAGAAAATTTTAAGTGCAACACAGTTTCCGAGGAGATTATGATCCTCGGGTTGGTCGGCCGCACCCAACCTGAGTCTCGAGGACTAAGCATGCCGCTTTTTGTGTCCCGAAGTATTCTGCCGAGCTAGGACTTGATCCTCAGGCCAATTTTGTAAATCAACCTGAGTCTCAGCGGCTACTAGGATCAGCGGTCTTACGTCATCCTTCAAGTGCATCTCGGGTTTTAAACTGATGCACACCTTGAGGGCTACTAGCTATATATCTCGGCAGAGAATAAATTGCACCAGTCAGAAATATTGACAAAAAATCGGCCCACAGTCGGGGTGGTGCACCACCTCGGAAGCAGTCCGGCATAAAGCTCGGGCGCTAGTGGCTGGCTCCATAGAGGGCATTTTCGGCATTAAGCTCGGGTAAACTCCTTCAAACTTCTTTGAACCAAGGTGATTTACGACACCTCGGATATAGTCCGGCGTTGGAGCTCGGATACAGTCCAGCGTTGGAGCTCGGATATACATTCCGGCATTGGGGCTCGGATACATATTCCGGCGTTGGAGCTCGGATACATAGTCCGGTGTTGGAGCTCGGATACCTTCCAGCATTAGAGCTGGGAAGCGGTCCGGCGTTAGTGCTCGGCTGCTAAAGATACCTCGAATGCAGTCCGGCTTTGGAGCTCAGACGCAAGAGGATGCTGCCGCCCAGGAACAACCTCAAACCCGAGGTGTGGCATAAAAATAGCAAGGCATTGATAAAGGTCGTAAACTTAAAGGGGCTCCTCGGATACCCGACGTGTAAACTCGTTGAATGCATTTCGGCGATCCTCAAGATCGAAGATAAAGAAGATTCATTGAACCAGTTTTCAAGACCGACGACCGAAGATGAAGAACAATTCGGAAGAATCGAGGAGCGTCCCTAACTTGACGACCGGTTCAGGGGGCTACTGACGGTGTCCTGGACTAGGGGGTACTCAACACGTCATCTCCCGATCTGATAGATTGGGCCGAGGACCCCCGTGGTCGTATACTCATGGGCCAGTTCAGACAACTGCCGCATACAAGGAAGATTCCACAAGACTTGGCGATCAAGACAAGGACTTCTCCCCACCTGCGTATTCGGCTAGGACTCTTGTTAACCTAGGCCTCTGGTGCATTATATAAACCGAGGCCAGGCTAGTCGATACAACTCCATATACAACAATCATACCATAGGCTAGCTTCTAGGGTTTAGCCTCCTTTATCTCGTGGTAGATCTACTCTTGTACTACCCATATCATCAATATTAATCAAGCAGGACATAGGGTTTTACCTCCATCAAGAGGGCCCGAACCTGGGTAAAACATCGTGTTCCCTGCCTCCTGTTACCATCCGGCCTAAACGCACAGTTCGGGACCCACTACCCGAGATCCGCCGGTTTTGACACCGACAATCACTAAGGGGCACTAGATGCACATACAGTAGTCACGCTCAATTCAACTATAGCTGGAGAAATAGATACCCACTAGCCACCGGTGTGCGAAGCACGTCGGTAGAACCAGTATCATGAACGCGATCATGTAATGTCGGTCTGGGCCGCTTCATCCAACAATACCACCGAATCAAAGTATGACATGCTGGTAAGCAGTTTGACTATTATCGCCCACAACTATGTGTGTTCCACTCGTTCATATAACATCTACGCATAGACCTGGCTCTGATACCACTGTTGGGGAACGCAGTATTTCAAAAAAATTCCTACGACCACGCAAGATCTTTCTAGGAGATACATAGCAATGAGAGGGGAGAGTGTGTCTACATATCGTCGTAGACCGAAAGAGGAAGCGTTTAGTAACGCGGTTGATGTAGTCAAACATCTTTGCAATCCAACCGATCAAGTACCGAACGCACGGCACCTTCGTGATCTGCACATGTTCAGCTCAGTGACGTCCCTTGTACTCTTGATCCAGTTGAGGCCGAGGGTGAGTTGCGTCAGCACGACGGCGTGTTGACGATGATGATGAAGTTACCGACGCAGGGCTTCGCCTAAGCAATACCACAATATGACCGAGGTGGAAAATTGTGGAGGGGGGCACCGCACATAGCTAAAGATCAACTTGTGTGTCTATGGGATGCCCCCCTCCCCCGTATATAAAAGAGGGGACGAGGAGGTGGGCCGGCCATAAGGGGCGCGCCCAAGGGGGGATTCCTACTCCTAGTAGGAGTAGGTTTCCCCCTTTCCTAGTCCAAGTAGGAGAAGGGGGAAGGAGGAGGAGAGAGAAGGAAGGAGGGGGCTGCCGACCCTCCCCTTGTCCAATTCGGATTGGGGCAAGGGGAGCGTGCGCCACCACCTGGCCAGCTCTCTCTCTTCTCCACTAAGGCCCATGAGGCCCAATAGCTTCCCGGGGGGTTCCGGTAACCCCTGGTACTCTGAAACTTATCCGAAACGACCCGAACCATTCTGGTGTCCGAATGTAGCCTTCCAATATATGAATCTTTATGTCTCGACCATTTGGAGACTCCTTGTCATGTCTGTCATCTCATTCGGGACTCCGAACAACCTTCAGTACATCAAATCACATAACTCATAATACATATCGTCATTGAACGTTAAGCGTGTGGACCCTACGGGTTCGAGAACTATGTAGACATGACCGAGACACATCTCCGGTCAATAACCAATAGTGGAACCTAGATGCTCATATTGGTTCCTACATATTCTACAAAGATCTTTATCGGTCAAACCGCACAACAACATACGTTGTCCCCTTTGTCATCGGTATGTTACTTGCCCGAGTTTCGATCGTTGATATCATCATACCTAGTTCAATCTCGTTACCGGCAAGTCTCTTTACTCGTTCCGTAATGCATCATCCCGTGACTAACTCATTAGTCACATTGCTTGCAAGGCTCATAGTGACGTGCATATTTGAGAGGGCCTAGAGATACCTCTCCGATACACGGAGTGACAAATCCTAATCTTGATCTATGCCGACTCAACAAACTCCATCGGAGACACCTATAGAGTATCTTTATAATCATCCAGTTATGTTGTGACTTTTGATAGCACACAAGGTGTTCCTCCGGTATTCAGGAGTTGCATAATCTCATAGTCATAGGAACATGTATAAGTCATGAAGAAAGAAATAACAATAAACTAAACGATCATAGTGCTAAGCTAATGGATGGGTCTAGTCCATCACATCATTCTCTAATGATGTGATCCCGTTCATCAAATGACAACACATGTCTATTGGTAGGAAACTTAACCATCTTTGATTAACGAGCTAGTCAAGTAGAGGCATACTAGGGACACTCTGTTTGTCTATGTATTCACACATGTACTAAGTTTCCGGTTAATACAATTCTAGCATGAATAATAAACATTTATCATGATATAAGGAAATATAAATAACAACTTTATTGTTTCCACTAGAGCATATTTCCTTCATTAACGACTACACCTCATGAATCCCCAAGGATTGGCTTTCCGCTACCATACTAAAACTTTCTAACACTGGTGGTTGTTGTGGTGATGGTGATGGTAGCGCTATGGAAATGAGACAGGAAATGGTGGCCGCTATGGTTGGAAGATAGCTTCTTTGGTGTTCTAGACACTCTCTTGTTCGTTCCCTGTTGGGATTCTGGTATTGGCCCCTTTTATAAATGTTGGAGAGTTGGACCTCTTGGAACTCCTCACACTTGGTATGACCATTGGTACAAGCACGTGCGCTCATACCAGACGTCATCTTGCACTCTGTTTACTTGGCGGCGCCTCCAGTTCCTTCCATTTACTCTACATTTTCCTTGTTTCCTTCTAAGTGACAATTTATCTCCATGTTTGGGATCTTTCCCCACAAAAACAATTTAAACAAAGGATTTCGTGATCTCTCACATTCATAAGTTTTTAGCGGCAATATCAGAGTGATTTTCTCAAAAAATTCGAAATAGTCTGGTTTAAACAATAGTGTGATGAGCGTAAAAATATCACTCATCAATATGAGAAGAAACTCGTTCCTAACACATCGGCCGGTCTGAAGAAATTGGGAAGAAACTCGTCCACCACCATGGCAACAGAGAAGGAGGGGAGAGCCCGTAGCCCAAATTGCCATGCCTCAAGCTTATTTGGGGAGCAAAGGCCATATCCACCTCTAGTTGTCATCATTCACCATGGACAATGAGCTTGTGGAGTGTATGGCAGCCATCAAACGCCGCTCGGAGGCGGTGATAGAGAGCTCAGACTCAATAGTTCGCCAAACACAACACGGCTGAAACAAGACCTAGACCTAAGACTACTATCTGCAGGCCCTACTCCGTCCGGCATGGCCATCCGAAGAGGTTGGGATCGGGCCGGGAACAGGACGTCATCTACGACTCTCAGGAGCTCTCTTGAAGGGGAAACAAGGATAAGTCGAGAAGTGAGGGGAAATACTCCGAGGTTCTCGGATGTATATGCATCTAATATAGGAAAAAACAGAAAACGCGAAAAGGTCAAAACATTTCAAATCTTTTTTGGAAACAAACTTGACCTTCTGTTGTGCTGGTATAAAAAAGTTTCGTGAGGAAAAAATCTCGCCGACTTTCTGAAAAAAACAAAATTTTACCCAAATGATAAGTGCCACACATGTGGCACGAAGCACTCAGGTCCTGACGTTTTTTACAACTAAAGTTGCCATCCGAAAAGAAAAAACAAACCCAAAAAAACTGAAACGTGACATCCGAAAAGGAGTTGCCATGCTTGACAACTAAAATTGCTATCCTCACGTCACTAAACTTGTCATAGAAAACATGCGGAGTTGCCATGTGTTTGTGGCACACGTGTGATACTTTTCAGGGTCCAAAATTTAAGGACAAATGGTGGGAGTTGTAGCCGCATCTAGATCGAGAGCCACTTCCATCTTTGTTGCTTGGGCATTTACACGGTTATACCCATTCTCCTAGCATAGGTCGGCTAGTGGTAAATTGATTATTAGAACTTGGTGGTAATTTCCCAGAACTAGGTACTCTGCTTTCTTGGTTTAGTATTTTTCTGGTGTCAAATTTTAACAAAGAATAAGCAAGTACTCGATCGGATGTCAAATAATAGCTTCCAGTTTCATGTGATTAATGGCTTAATGTAGGGGGTGCTGCTAAAAAGTCAAAATTATAATAATTTATTTAAATATGTTCTCCAAGATGGTAGTTTCCTTCCAGAACTACACTGCATGTCATGGCTGTTGCATATCCTTCCGGAACTGAAATGTAGGTTTTCCTTGCCATTGCCTTAACTGGCTTCCTCTGAAGATCATGGATGCAGGACTGATACACAGGTTTATGATTATGTATATGGTAGTTATTTTGCAGACCATGATCATATTTACAATTTTCAAGGTGCGTCACAACAGTTTCAGTTCAGAATCCTATGTTAAACGAGGTATATGATGTACGTTTTACAAAAAATTTGATACACTTCCTTAATGCAAATGAACTAAGCAAGCGCAATGCAAGACCTTCTTTTCTGTGAGACATGTAAAAGTTTACTTCATGCATTCTTTGGCCAGCATGCAACATAGAGGTATGAGGACATTTTTCTTAACTATTAATGGAATTACACCATATAAATCATCTAAAATATGTGACAAATTTATGGTGCTACAACTTGGGTTTGATGCCTAGGATATTAAGGAAAAAGTCGCCATTCTAAGGTTGTGGACTTGTGAGTTCTGGAATTATTGCTACTGTAGTGATACTGAGTAACTATCCTGTGCTACTTAAAAAACTATAAACAAGAAACTTTTGAACGTTGTAATAGACACAATCAAAGGTACAAACAAGATTAAGCCTCATCATATCCATTTATTTTTGGGAATCTCTTGCATTGCACCTATTATTTTGTCTGATCTCATGATATATCTTACTATTAGCTCCTGGTTGCTTGTTGCCCCCATGCGACACTAGCCCGCAACCTCCCTCGCAACACTCCTGGTCCGCTAGTTGCAGGGCCCCACAGATTCATAGGCAAGTCTTTAGCTAAAAACACATTGCAAAGTGCATGCTTGCTTCATCATTTAAGGCCAAAATAGGCCGTGCATTAGCAGTTTCAGGAATCAACATATGTCCATCCTCCATGTAAGTGCTCTTAACAAATGGTGCATGATGTTCTTTTTCCCCAAGAATCATGCCAGGTGAAAGGCGCAGGCTATTATCACATGGATGTGCATATGGTGGTTATCGCAGGGATATGGTAGTTTGTTTCGATAGAAGAATTAAAGGAGTAGCATTACCAGAGATATGTGACTAGACTTTGTGAATGCTCAATTACCCATTGTGTACTAAATTTTCTAAAAATGCCAATTGATCATCATGTGATCTGTGGTTTGATTAAGAGGGGATTTAGTTTGTTTTGCTCAAATATGTGCCACCTAATTAGGAGGAATGGGGAAATTAAATTCCTTGGGGTATACATGTGTTGCACGTGCACACTTACTATTATTATGATTGTATAAGTCACATTATCAATCATTCGACAATTATAGTTTCAATATTGTAGTTCCATTTCAATCATTCATTTCCGCTAAGATGGCCTTGATGCAGCCCATGCATACCCGACAGAAGCTATAATCAACTGTGATGTGATAGAGCATTTTTAGATATTTATGATATATTTAATTTTGTGTGCTGCATATAGGCTATTCATCTATGACATGGTTTCATTTCAAAAGGTGTATAATTTGGCCAACTTTTTACACATAAAGGTACATGTGTTGATCCATGGGATATAGACTAATCTGCAACTTATAGAGATAACACAATGTACGATAATGCAGTGAGAATTTACACAACTTTGATAGTTCACTCACACACATATGTCGACTGAACCTTGCATGCGGAAGCTGAACAAGACGTGATTGAATTGCTAAAGTTCTTGAAATCCAAGGCTGAAATTAATAACCCGGTGTATTACTCGCCTGGAGAGGTTGGAGCAATTTAATTTGAATACACACCTCATTTTCTAACAAAATCGGTAGCAGTGATTGTGCTACTCCCTCCGTCGCAAAATAGATGTTTCAAGTTTAGTACTTCCTTCATTCCACAATGTAGTGCGCCCGCGCTTCCCGAGATCTGAGTTTGACCATAAATGTAACCAACGAGACCGACTGCAGCGGGAACTAAAATTATACCACTGAATTCATATCAAAAATACGAATTTAGTGGTATAATTTTTGCTCCCGCCGCATACGATCTTGTTGGTTAAATTTATGGTCAAACTTCGATCTTGGGAAACACGAGCGCACTACATTATGGAATGGAGGGAGTATAACTTTGTACTAACCATCCCGGAATAGATGTCTCAAGTTTAGTATAACTTTATACTAAAGTTAATACAAAATTGAGGCACTTATTTTGTAACAAAGGGAGTATTGTTTTATGTGTAGGTGTCACCTCCCTTTGTCCCTCCTCCAAGAAAAGGTGGCTAGGGTTTCTGCCTCCCGTCGGCGACGCCACCAATCTCCCACATCTCCTGTGGCCTTAGGGCCATGGGTGCATGGTGGATCCCGGCCCTTGCCGGCAGGAGGGCTCCATTTTCAGGTGCTTCTTCAAGTTTTGTTAGGGTTTGTGTCCTGCTCAAGAAGACGAGATGATGACGGCTTCTTCAAGATGAAATAAGGTTCTTCCCACCTAGCCCCCATCCCAATGGTGTGTCTAGCATAGTCGGAAGGCGTGTGGAGGTGTGTCTCCAACGGATCTCGTGAGATTTGGTCGGTGGTTGTCTTTGGTGGATCCGCTCGGATCCGGTCTTTGTTCGTCTTTGTTCATGTGTCTTCAAGTTGGATCCTTCTGATCTAAAATTCTCTTCATCGACATCGGTTGCTGTTTTGGGGAGTTGCTCCTATGAATCCTTAGCACGATGACTTCCAGATAATTAAGCTACAATAACAAGTTGTGCCCGGCTCCAGGAGGGAGGAGCGATGTGACGTCCAGATAATTAAGCTACAGTAAATCCCTGCTAATGTGTAACGCCCCGAGACCGTTGTGCCAGGTATCCTCCAGTTATTCGCTGTTGTTGCCTTGTCATTTGCTTTCGTGTCATGCATTTCATATCATGTCATCATGTGCATTGCATTTGCATACATGTTCGTCTCATGCATCCGAGCATTTTTCCCTGTTGTCCGTTTTGCAATCCGGCGCTCCTATGTCCTCCGGTGTCCCTTTCTACCTCTTTTCGTGTGCGGGTGTTAAACGTTCCCAGATTGAACCGAGACTTGTCATGTGGCCTTGGTTTACTACCAGTAGACCGCCTGTCAAGTTTCGTGCCATTTGGACTTTGTCCGATACTCCAACGGTTAACCGTGGGACCGAAAAGGCCTCGTGTGTATTGCAGCCCAACACCCCTCCAAAGTGGCCCAAAACCCACCTTAACCCCTTCCATCATATAGATCGTTCGATCACGATCGCGTGGCCGAAAACCGCACCTCATTTGGACTCTCCTAGCTCCCTCTACCTATATATATGTGCCTCCCTCCGAAATTCTCGCGCAGACAAACCCTAGCCCCACTCCTCGCGCCGCCGGACAAAAACTTCCCACCGCGCCGGACATGTCCGCCGCCCCACAGCCACCTCACTCCAGCCAATCACGACGTGCCACGTCAGTCTCGCCGCCGCCTCGCCCAACCAGCGCGCGCCACCTGTCCCTGCCTCCCTCTCTCTCCACCGGCGCCGCCGAGGACCGCCGCGGCCCGCGGGGGGCCCGCCCAAGCCGCCCTGGGCCCCGAGCGCCCCGCGCCCCGCGCGCCTGCCCCGCCGCCTATCTCCCGTGCCGCCGCCGCCCAGTACGCCACGTGCGCCGCCGCCAACCATCGTGCCTCGCCGCCGATTTGCTTTGGCCACCGCGCGCAGCTCCGCCGCGCCGGCCACCGCACGAGCTCCTCCGCCCGAGCTCTCCTTCGTCCTCTCCGGTCGGCCCCGCTTGCTCCGGCCGTCCTCAACCACTCCGGCGACCTCGATGTCAACTCCGGTGAGCTCCCCGACATTCCTCGTTCCGTGCGCCGCTCGATCCGATCCAGATCTGGAAACCCTAATCACCTCGGTTGACTTTCTCCTCTCTCCATAATTTTTATGCGATCTTCATCATGCCATAACTTTGCAACCATTGCTCCAATTCGTGCGTGTAGCATATCAAAATGTTCGCCTCGAAGAGTACATCATTTCATCTCATTGCATCATTTTCATTTGAGCTCATCTTGATGCCCGAAATGCTGTTGGAAGAGGGCTATGTGATGATAGTTTCAGATCTGTTTCAGCAAATGCACTTTTGTCATTTTTTGCCATGATTAATGTGTGCATGCTATGATCCTGAGCTCTACATGTGTTTTGTAGTATGCCATGCCATCTTTACAGGGGTGTATGCCATGTATTTTTGTGATCTTTGTGGTGACTAGCACAAGCATGCAAAGTAGCTTACTCATGATGTTGATTTCAGGGACTTGGAATTTCACTAAGTCCTTGCACTGTCATTATTTTTATGCCATATGTTCATGTTGTTTCCTAGTGATCCGTGCCTCTTTTGAGCATGATCAGTAAGGATGTTTTGTAGATAATGTTGTGCTATATCCATCCATGTCTTTGTTTGCAATTATGGAGCACCCTAACTTGAGTCAATCGAGATCTACTTTTGCTATAAAATGTTCCTGGCATATTGTTAACATGTTTAGCAATTTTGCCGAGTTTGTTGTTGTTGATCCGTGCATGCTATGATGTTGTTCTTGCCATGTCTAGCTTTTATGCCATGTCTACTTGCTGGGTGTATGCTTAGTTTGTCATGCAATGCCTCGTAGTGAGTGCATCGAGCTCGTAATCATGCCTACTCGTTATCTATTTTGCCATGCTCCAATTTTTCACTAAGTCTGAATCTGTTATCGTTAATTGCTATGTTCACATGCTTGCAATTGTATTCTCTGATCCCTTTTGGCTCATGGTCACTAAGGGACTTTTGTTGTATGCTTTGAGTAGCTTCATGCCATGCCTTGATTTGCCATGTTATGTTCCTGTAGCATGTAGTTTTCATGCTCTAAAGATTGCTTCCTGGTGATAAATTCGTGACTTGTTGCTATTTTCACTAAGTATGTAACCAGTAATCTTTTGCTCTTTTGCCATGCTTGTTTGAACCTATTATTGAGTGAAGTAGTCGTAGCTCAGTGTTCATCTTTTGTCAAGCATCATGAGTGGATCCCTGCACTATATTTTATTATCATGTTTGAGTGCAGTAGCTTATTTATCTTGATGCATTTAGAAGGCTACTTGCTGTTAATCGCAGACCGGTGCCATATTTGTTTTGCTTGTCATTTCCAAACCGTGCATCCGATTCCGGTGATCTTTATATCCATTTCGACCGAAATCGACTCCTCTTTCCAATGGAACTCTTGGATTTCCAAGTTGAGGCCAGGTTCAATCTTTCCTTTCCAAATCATGCACATGCATCACATACCGCATACCGCATATCATGCCATGTTCATGTGTTGGTTGTTTACTATGTTGTGTGCTTCTTTCCGGTGTTGCTTCTTCGGGTTGGTTTCGATAACGTCGCGTTTGTGAGGACCCGTTCGACTACGTCCGTTTATCTTCTTCATGGACTCGTTCTTCTTCCTTGCGGGATTTCAGGCAAGATGACCATACCCTCGAAATCACTTCTATCTTTGCTTGCTAGTTGCTCGCTCTTTTGCTATGCCTATGCTGCGATACCTAACACTTGCAATATCATGCCTCCCACATTTTTAAGCCAAGCCTCTAACCCACCTTGTCCTAGCAAACCGTTGTTTGGCTATGTTACCGCTTTGCTCAGCTCCTCTTTTAGCGTTGTTAGTTGCAGGTGAAGATTGGAGTTTGTTCCATGTTGCAACATGGATATTTTGTTGGGATATCACAATATCTCTTATTTAATTAATGCATATATATACTTGGTAAAGGGTGGAAGGCTCGGCCTTATGCCTGGTGTTTTGTTCCACCTCTTGCCGCCCTAGTTTCCGTCATATTGGTCTTATGTTCCCGGATTTTGCGTTCCTTACACGGTTGGGTTATAATGGGAACCCCTAGACAGTTCGCCTTGAATAAAACTCCTTCAGCAAGGCCCAACCTTGGTTTTACCATTTGCACTGACAACCTACCACCTTCCCTTGGGTTCTGCAGACTCAAGGGTCATCTTTATTTTAACCCCCCCCCCCCCCCGGGGGGGGGGCAGTGCTTCTCTAAGTGTTGGTCCGAAACGGGAGCCTGCGGGGCCACCTCAGGGAAACTCGAGGGCTGGTTTTGCTCGTAGCTTGACCTATCCGGTGTGCCCTGAGAACAAGATATGTGCAGCTCCTATCGGGATTTGTCGGCACATCTGGGTGGCTTTGCTGAACTTGTTTTACCATTGTCGAGGCTGTCTTGTAACCGGGATGCCGAGTCTGATCGGATTGTCTTGGGAGAAGGAATATCCTTCGTTGACCGTGAGAGCTTGTGATGGGCTAAGTTGGGACACCCCTGCAGGGATTGAACTTTCGAAAGCCATGCCCGCGGTTATGGGTAGATGGGAATTTGTTAATGTTCGGTTGTAGAAAACCTGAGGTTGAACTTAATTAAAATGCACCAACCGCGTGTGTAACCGTGATGGTCTCTTCTCGGCGGAGCCCGGGAAGTGAACACGGTGTTGGAGTTATGATTGACATAGGTTGTTCTAGGATCACTTCTTGATCATAGTTTCTTGACCGTGCTTTTGCCTTCTCTTCTCGCTCTCATTTGCGTATGTTAGCCACCAAAATATGCTAGTCGCTTGCTGCAGCTCCACCTCATACCTTTTACCCTACCTATATGCTTAAATAGTCTTGATCGCGAGGGTGTGAGATTGTTGAGTCCCGGTGGCTCACGGATACTTCCAAAACCAGCTTGGAGGTGCCGATGATACCGTGCAGGTGACTCAACCGAGCTCAAGGAGGAGCTTGATGAAGATCATGTTCGTTATGTTGTTCCGTTTCAAGTTGGTCAGTAGTGGAGCCCAGTTGGAACGATCGGGGATCTATGTAGCTTTTGGGGTAGTCTTCTTTTATTTTGGTTCCGTAGACGGACCTTGATTGTATCTGGATGATGTAATGCTTTATTCATGTGATTGTGTGAAGTGGCGATTGTAAGCCAACTATGTATCTCTTTCCCTTATGTATTACATGTGTTGTGTGAAGATTACCTCACTTGCGACATTGCTTACAATGCGGTTATGCCTCTAAGTCGTGCTTCGACATGTGGGAGATATAGCCGCATCGTGGGCGTTACAAGTTGGTAATTAGAGCCTTCCCCGATTTAGGAGCCCCCTGCTTGATCGAATCATTGGTGTTGTTGAGTCTAGAAAAATGTTTTGAGTCTTATAGGATTATATATATTGGGGAGTAGGATTCTTTTTACTCCTCAGTCCCTTCGTCGCTCTGGTGAGGCATCCTAACGTAGAGTTTTGACTCTTCTCTTCTCAAATTTCACGAAGTTTTCTTTAGGATCATGCGGGTACCTTGCAATCGTTCTGATGGTTTTGTGACGAGAACATTGTTCTTGGTGCATCCTGACATTTAGGGGTTGTGGCAGTGTCCCGGGGAGTTGAGCTCTGAGGTGTTGTCGTCACAATTTTATCGTTGCAGTTCTGGAATACCTGAGTTCGCCGACATCGAAAATCTCTTTTATGCAGTTGTTGGTGAGATAACCTCGATGCCACCCAGTATTGGGGCGGGAGTTCGGGAGTATTGCCATAACTCGTATAACGGATGCTTTTTGAAGGTTGAGGTAAACGATTTCCGAAGGTTTCTTGGTTATGTGTTGAAGGATGGATACAGCTGGATGTAGGATTTGTTAGTGTTGGGTGAGATATTATGCTTCCCCTGTATCCCCAACACCTGATTGCATAATCGGAAAATTTCGGGAGTTTATAAGTGGGAATTCAAGTAGCTCTTAGGATATCTTTCCGACAGATGTATGATATGAAATTGGGGTTTGACGTCTAGTGGTCCGCCTATCCACGGTTGGTTTTACAGTGGTCTCATTGTGTCTTAAAGAGTCCTTGGCTATGCTGACTCAGGGACATTTTCTATGTCATGTGCACTACCTTGTACATGATGGTGATGTACGATCGAGCCCGTGTAGGCCCCACCACGAAAACTTCGGACGAAATCTCTATCATATGTTTGTTCCGGCTTATTCTGCAAGCCAATCCTTTGATTTGTTTTGAGTTGTGGTATTCGAGTTGCTTCAATGTCAAATGTTGATTCCATACCTTTCCTAAGTGGTGTTCTCATGTTCCTATGGGAATACTAATCCTTCTCGATCATCGAGTTTGTCATGTCAATCCTTGTCAGCCGATGCGATTCTCTTCAAGATGATCCTATCATTTGTCACTTCTGTAAGGTCAACTCCAAGTCTTCTCAATGTTGTTTGCTTCATTCGTCCCAAGTTGCCTTTGTTTTTCCCGCCCACCCACCCTTTTTTCTTCAAGGTCTCAGATTTCTTAATCGAGTATCCATCTTATTGATGTGAAGCCTCCCCATTCTGTTCCGTCAATGTTCTTATCCAGTGATTCTCATGAAGATCCTAACGGAACCTCAAGTTCATCATTATTCATTCTCTTTCTTCTCCGGTGGAACCAATTCAAGATTTATTGATCATATCCTTTCCTCGTTTCAAATGCCTTCTCATACCGGTGCTCCTCATAATAATTCACTTCTCGCTATTCAATTGTTCCGGAGTGCTCAAGATATCTCGAAGATTCGTGTTTTCCACTCTGCATTCGTTCAAGCTTTTGCAAGGTTGTTATCTCATTCTAGCCATTTAAATCTTACCGGTGCATTCTCTCTTTTAAATCATTCTATGGTGTTTTCTTTTGAGTGGGCCCTAACCCACAGGTCTTTTCCCAGGATCTTACCTGACTCTTCTTATTTTCCCAGAGCTATCCTCAAATTTCTTTTCGAAGTTTGACATAAGAATGATTTATCATCAGTCAAATGCCTTTCTACAAGACCGGTTAAATTCTTCTCATCGTTGGCTCAATCTCTTCGCTTTTGATTCTTCCGGAGTGCCTCTTCAATTATTGGTGGTGTTTCTCGTCGTCATTCTCAGATTTTGAAGACTGAAGAAGAGTTTTACCTCCATATCTTATCCGTTCTCTCAGAGATTCATGATTCTACTTCGAGCCCATCCTCTCATAAATATTTTTTGATTGTCGGAATTCTTTTCACCTATCCGGAGCAATTCAAGATTCTGTTCAGTTTGATTATCCGGAGCCCATCATCTAAGATTTATTCATTATCAACTTTCAGCTATGGTTCTCCAAATCCTACCGGTGCTTCCTTCAAGTGATCTCTAATCAGTTCATGATATCTTCATTCTCATGTATCACAATTCTCTCAAGTATCTTCGTTAGTTTTCAAATTCTTTCCGGTGATTCATTCCTTTACTTCGTCCGTTTTTCAATTCTTACGGTGGTTCGGTCAAGAGTTCTCTTCATTCGTTATCATATCAATTCATTCGTTGTTTCAATCCTACCGTGGATTGTTGAAGACCTTCCCAAGTTGCGCAATATCTATTTTAATCCTTCCTACGAGAATAAGTAGTATGCTAAATCCGTTGCTTGTCATCAATTTAAATTGGTGAAGGATATGCATAACATAATTCTTATTCTTGTTCCATCCAAGTGATTAATTCCTTTTTCCGGAGTGGTTCATCATATCACATTCTCAGTTCGAGATGCTTTATCTTTTCTTTTCCGGAGTTCCAAGTCTCCACTTTATCTCTTTGCAAAGCTTCATCTAATCATCGCAAGGCGTCACCTTGTGTTTTCAACTTCTCTTTCCTTCCGTTTGATCATCCTTTTGTTATCGGAGTTCTTCATGGAGGCTCTACATGATGGTTCTTTAAGGATTTAATTCCTTCTCGAAGTGTTCATTGAGATTCTTGTCTAAGGAGCTCAAGTATTTCTTCATCTTGCAATCCGGAGTGTAATTCTTTCTACCATATCATTGGAGGTGGTATTATGTCATTCTTGATAATTTGAGTTCATGTTTCATGATTCCCATGTTTGTCAAGATTGAGATATTTTAAATCCATCAACCTCATCGTTAGAGTTATCTTGGGTTATATTTCACCTAAAGCCTTCCCTAAGGATTGTTGCTAATTTATGGTGCTTATAAAGGACCCAAGTTCTTCTTTATCCTCCCGGTGATATAGTTTCTCGTCTCCTTGTCATATCAATTCCAAGCCATTGTTTTTTTTTCGTTAGTGGCAGAATGTTCACCTCAGTTTGGAGATGTTTTCCATAAGCCCACTAAAAGTTTATTTGTTTCGTTGTTGATAACCCAACAACTCCGTTCTAGTTTTTGTTGTAAGCGTGCTCTCTCAAGACCTTGTTTTTCCCCTCCATTCATTCCATTCCATTCTCTCACTTCTTCCGGAGGCATTGTGAGGTTGCTCTCTTCAAACCTTCATCTCATTTTGTCAAAGATCATGTTCTTTTCACGCTTATCCTTTTAACCGGAGTGTTTTCAACTTCGTTCATCTCCGTTGCTGTAACACCCTGGATGTAATTTACCTTATATGTATCCCAACTCTTGCCGTTTCGGCGCTAAGTTATTTTATTTTCCTCGGGTTCGGGTTTTTGTCTCCGTATGTTGTTGCCTTTGTCATGCATCTCATATCATGTCATCATGTGCATTGCATTTGCATACGTGTTCGTCTCATGCATCCGAGCATTTTTCCCGTTGTTCGTTTTGCATTCCGGCGCTCCTATCTCCTCCGGTGGTCCTTTCTACCTCTTTTCGTGTGAGGGGGTTAAACATTTCCGGATTGGACCGAGACTTGCCATGCGGCCTTGGTTTACTACCGGTAGACCGCTTGTCAAGTTTCGTGCCATTTGGACTTCGTTTGATACTCCAACGGTTAACCGAGGGACCGAGAAGGCCTCGTGTGTGTTGCAGCCCAACACCCTTCCAATTTGGCCCAAAACCCACCTAAACCCTCTCCATCGTCTCGGTCGTTCGATCATGATCGCGTGGCCGAAAACTACACCTCATTTGGAGCTTCCTAGCTCCCTCTACCTATAAAACTAGCCCCTCCTCCGAAATCCCGGATCCCCTCCTTTCAAACCCTAAAAAAATCCGCTCCGCCGCCGGCCGGACATGTCCGTCGTCCGCCGGACGAACCGCGCCACCGCCCCGCACCAATAGGCGCGTGCCACGTGTCCCCTCCGTTCCTCTCTCTCCTCTGGCCCGGAGAGCCCGGATCGGGCCCTCCCGGCCCGCGCGCCGCCGCCGCCCGGTTCCTCCCTCCACGCCGCCCTTCGCCCTGCTCCGCCTCAAGTCCGGCCCGCTACCGCTCGTCTCCGGCGGAGCTCGCCGCTCGTCTCCGGCGGAGCTCGCCGCCATCCGCCCGTGATATAGTTTCTCGTCTCCTTGTCATATCAATTCCAAGCCATTGTTTTTTTTCGTTAGTGGCAGAATGTTCACCTCAGTTTTGAGATGTTTTCCATAAGCCCACTAAAAGTTTATTTGTTTCGTTGTTGATAACCAACAACTCCGTTCTAGTTTTTGTTGTAAGCGTGCTCTCTCAAGACCTTGTTTTTCCCCTCCATTCATTCCATTTCATTCTCTCACTTCTTCCAGAGGCATTGTGATGTTGCTCTCTTCAAACCTTCAGCTCATTTTGTCAAAGATCATGTTCTTTTCACGCTTATCCTTTTAACCGGAGTGTTTTCAACTTCGTTCATCTCCGTTGCTGTAACACCCCGGATGTAATTTACCTTATATGTATCCCAACTCTTGCCGTTTCCGGCGCTAAGTTATTTATTTTCCTCGGGTTCGGGTTTTTGTCTCCGTATGTTGTTGCCTTTGTCATGCATCTCATATCATGTCATCATGTGCATTTCATTTGCATACGTGTTCGTCTCATGCATCCGAGCATTTTTCCCGTTGTTCGTTTTGCATTCCGGCGCTCCTATCTCCTCCGGTGGTCCTTTCTACCTCTTTTCGTGTGAGGGGGTTAAACATTTCCGGATTGGACCGAGACTTGCCATGCGGCCTTGGTTTACTACCGGCAGACCGCTTGTCAAGTTTCGTGCCATTTGGACTTCGTTTGATACTCCAACGGTTAACCGAGGGACCGAAAAGGCCTCGTGTGTGTTGCAGCCCAACACCCTTCCAATTTGGCCCAAAACCCACCTAAACCCTCTCCATCGTCTCGGTCGTTCGATCATGATCGCGTGGCCGAAAACCTCACCTCATTTGGAGCTTCCTAGCTCCCTCTACCTATAAAACTAGCCCCTCCTCCGAAATCCCGGATCCCCTCCTTTCAAACCCTAAAAAAATCCGCTCCGCCGCCGGCCGGACATGTCCGTCGTCCGCCGGACGAACCGCGCCGCCGCCCCGCACCAATAGGCGCGTGCCACGTGTCCCCTCCGTTCCTCTCTCTCCTCCGGCCCGGAGAGCCCGGATCGGGCCCTCCCGGCCCGCGTGCCGCCGCCGCCCGGTTCCTCCCTCCACGCCGCCCTTCGCCCCGCTCCGCCTCAAGTCCGGCCCGCTGCCGCTCGTCTCCGGTGGAGCTCGCCGCTCGTCTCCGGCGGAGCTCGCCGCCATCCGCCGAGCTCGCGCAGCTCCGGCCGCCGCCAACCACCGCCGCGCGCCGCCCCACCTTGTTCCCCTACTCCGGCAACGACCCCAACTCCGGTCGCCCCGTTCTTCGTCCCCGGCGAGCCTCGACATCCGTGCGTGAACAGTAACTCTGGCCGATCCAGATCTGGATCCACTTTGAGGGTTGACTTTTCCCCCAAAACCCTTTTTTGCAAACTTTAGCATGTCGTATCTCTGCATCCGTAGCTCCGATTTGCGCGTGTAGCATATAAAAATGTTCGTCTCAACGAGTACATCATTTCATCTCACTGCATCATTTTCATTTGAGCTCATCTTGATGCCCGAAATGCTGTTGGAAAAGGGCTATATGTGGTGACTAGCACAAGCTTGCAAAGTAGCGTAATCGGTAATGCTGATTTCAGGGACTTAGAATTTGACCAAGTCCTTGACCTGATTTCGTCGTTATGCCATATGTTCTTGTTGTTTCCTAGTGATCCGTGCCTCTTTTGAGGATGATCAGTAAGGATGATTTGTTAACATTGTGGTGCTCTATCCATCCATCTCTTTTTTTGCATTTATGGAGCATCCTATCTTGAGTCAATCGAGCTCTACTTTTGCTATTTCGTGAATCCTTGCAGATTGTTGACTTGTTAGCGATTTTGCCGAGGATGTTGCTATTGATCCGTGCATGATATGTTGTTGTTCTTGCCATGTCTAGCTTCTATGCCATGTATTCTTGATGGGTGTATGCTTAGTTTGTCATGCCATGCTCTGTAGTGAGTGCATCGAGCTCGTAAACATGCCTACTCGTTAACTGTCTTGCATGCTCCAGTTTTTCACTAAGTCTGTAATATGATTATGTTTTTGCCATGTTCACATGCTTGCAATTGTATTTTCCGATCCCTTTTGGCTCAAGGTCACTAAGGGACTTTTGTTAAGTGCTTTGAGTATCTTCATGCCATGCCTTGCTTTGCCATGTTAAGCTCCTGTATCATATAGTTTTCATGCTCTAAAGTGTGCTTCCTGATGATAAATTCCAGACTTGTGTTAATTTCACTAAGTCTGAAAACCTGTTATCATTTGCATTTTTGACATGCTTGTTTAAAACTGTTAATGGATGAATTAGCTGTAGCTCAGTGTTCATCTTTTGTCAAGCATCATGAGTGGATCCCTGCCATGTATTTTGTTGTCATGTTTGAGTGCTGTAGCATAATTATCTTGATGCATTTAGATGGCTACTTGCTGATTATCGCAGACCGGTGCTATATTTGTTTTGCTTGCCATTTCCAAACCGTGTATCCGATTCCGGTGATATTTATATCGATTTTGACAGAAATCACCTCACCTTTCCAGTAGCACTCTTGAATTTCCATGTTGAGGCCAGGTTCAATCATTCCTTGTCAAATATTGCATATGCATCACATATCGCATCCCGCATAGCATACCATGTTTGCATTATGTTGTTTGAGCATTGCACGTGGTTGATTGTGTTCCTTTTGCTTGTTTGTCTTGTTTGGGTAGAGCCGGGAGACGAGTTCGCTAATGAGGAGCCCATTGAGTTCGCTTACGAGGATCAAGTCAACTCTGACAACTTTGCAGGCAAGATGATCATACCCTCGAAATCACTTCTATCTTTGCTTGCTAGATGCTCGCTCTTTTGCTATGCCTATGCTACGATGCCTACCACTTGCTTATCATGCCTCCCAAATTGCCTTGTCAAACATCTAACCCACCATGTCCTAGCAAACCGTTGATTGGCTATGTTACCGCTTTGCTCAGCCCCTCTTATAGCGTTGCTAGTTGCAGGTGAAGATTGGAGATCGTTCCTTGTTGGGAACATTGTTTATTGTTGGAATATCACTATATTATCTTGTTATCTTAATGCATCTATATACTTGGTAAAGGGTGGAAGGCTCGGCCTTTCGCCTAGTGTTTTCTTCCACTCTTGCCGCCCTAGTTTCCGTCATATCGATGTTATGTTCCCGGATTTTGCGTTCCTTACGCGGTTGGGTTATAATGGGAACCCCTTGACAGTTCGCCTTGAATAAAACTCCTCCAGCAATGCCCAACCTTGGTTTTACCATTTGCCACCTAGCCTCTTTTTCCCTTGGGTTTCTGGAGCCCAAGGGTCATCTTTATTTAAACCCCCATGGGCCAGTGCTCCTCTGAGTGTTGGTCCGACCGAGTAGACTGCGGGGCCACCTCGGGGCAACTTGAGGGTTGGTTTTACTCGTAGGATGTCTCATCTGAGTGTGCCCTAAGAACGAGATATGTGCAGCTCCTATCGGGATTTGTCGGCACATTCAGGCGGTGTTGCTGGACTTGTTTTACCATTGTCGAGGATGTCTTGTAACCGGGATTCCGAGTCTGACCGGGTCTTCCCGCTAGAAGGAATATCCTTCATTGACCGTGAGAGCTTGTGATGGGCTAAGTTGGGACTCCCCTGCAGGGATTTGAACTTTCAAAAGCCGTGCCCGCGGTTATGGGCAGATGGGAATTTGTTAATGTCCGGTTGAAGATAACATGAAACTTAACTTAATTAAAATGAATCAACCGAGTGTGTTACCGTGATGGTCTCTTCTCAGCGGAGTCCGGGAAGTGAACACGGTGTTGGAGTAATGCTTGACGTAGGTTGCTATAGGATCACTGCTAGATCATAGTTCTTCGTTCGTGCTTTGCCTTCTCTTCTCGCTCTCTTCTGCGAACAGGTTAGCCACCATATATGATAGTCGTTTGCTGCAGCTCCACATATTACCTTGCCTTACCTATAAGCTTAAATAGTCTTGATCGCGAGGGTGCGAGATTGCTGAGTCCCCGTGACTCACAGATTACTTCCAAACCAGATGCAGGGACCGATGATACCGCTCCAGACGATGCGCTTGAGCTCAAGTGGGAGTTCGATGAAGACTCTCGTCGTTACTACGTGTCTTTCCCAGATGATCAGTAGTGGTGCCCAGTTGGGGCGATCGGGGACCGTGTCGCATGTTGGGGTTGATCTTTATTTTGGTACCGTAGTCGGACCATGAGTGTATTGGATGATTGTAATGTTATTCATGTATTTGTGTGACGTGGCGTGTGTAAGCCAACTATGTATCCTTTCCCCTTTTATATATTTACATGGGTTGTTGTGAAGATTACCTTACTTGCGACATTGCTTTCAATGCGGTTATGCCTCTAAGTCGTGCTTCGACACATAGGAGATATAGCCGCATCGAGGGCGTTACAAGTTGGTAATCAGAACCTTCCCCGACCTTAGGAGCCCCCTGCTTGATCGAATCGCTAGCGTTGTTGACTCTAGAAAAATGTTTTGAGTCATTTAGGATTATATATATATCGGAGAGTTTAGGAATTCTTTTTACTCCCCAGTCCCTTCATCGCTCTGGTAAGGCTTCCTGACATAGAGTTTTGACTCTTCTCTTCTCAAATTTCACTAAAAAAAATTTAGGATCATGCCGGTATCTTGGAATCGTTCCGATCGATTTAGGACGAGAACATTGTTCTTGGTGCCTCCTGTCATTTAGGGGTTGTGGCAGTGTCCCGGGGAGTTGAGCTCTGAGGTGTTGTCGTCACAATTGTATCATTGAGATTCTAGAATACCTGAGTTTCACCGACATCGAAAATCTCTTTTATGCAGTTGTTGGTGAGATAACCTCGACGACACCCAGTACTGGGGCGGGAGTTCGGGAGTATTGCCATAACTCGTATAACGGATGCTTTTTGAAGGTTGAGGTAGATGATTTCCGAAGTTTTTCTTGGTTATGTGTTGAAGGATGGATACAATTGGATGTAGGATTTGCTAGATTTGGGTGAGATATTATGCTTCCCCTGTATCCCCAACACCTGATTGCATAACCGGACAGGTTCGGGAGTTTCATAGGTGGGAATTCTTGTAGATCTAGTTCTTCTTCCGCGGATATTTGGTTTGGGATTGGGTGATCCTTACCAAGTATTCGTTCTTGTTCTGTACCTTGTTGTTGTTTTTCTTCTACCTCAATTCTAAGTGGCTTCTCAATTTATGGATATGTGACCATTTCAATTAGAATGCATTCGTTCATTTTGTTCGGATGTGAATACTATATGTTGCAATTTCAACCCGTTTGATTCAGCTTCAATATTTGTCTGTCAATGTGCTAATGGATGTCAACCTCTTTAGGATGGCTCCTCCAACGCGCACGACTCCGAATCCTGATCCGCCACCACCACCTCCACCTCCGGAGGCATGGCAAGCTATGATGGCCGCTACCAATGCAAACACGCAGTTGATCATGCAACTTCTTCAAGAGCGCAACCAAGGGAACCAGGGCCAAGGCAACAATCAGAATCACTTTGCTACACTCATCCGCTTCCTTGCTAATCAGCCAAAGACCTTCAGCAATTGTGTTGAGGCAACAGACGCTGATGATTGGCTCGTGGACATATGCAAGCATTTTAAGTGCAGTAATGTCAGGCCTGAGGACTTTGTCAAGTTCGCTTCCTTCCAACTCAAAGACCAAGCTGCAGAATGGTTTCAGCAATACAAAGATTCCATAGGAGGCCGTGTGATTACCTGGGATGAATTCCGTCAAGACTTCAAAGCTCATCATATTCCTCAGAGTGTGGTTGAAAGCAAGCGTGAGGAATTCCGCAACCTGAAGCAAGGCTCTATGTCTATTTACGAGTACAACAAGATGTTTCAGAAGCTCGCCCGTTTTGCTAAACAGGACGTCCCTAACGAGAAGAGCATGATATACCAGTTCAGGGGTGGTCTCAGAGAAGAAATCCAGCTAGCTCTCGTTCTCTTTGAGCCCAAGAGGTACGATGAGTTTTACAACATGGCAATGAAGCAAGAGACTTCTCAACTGAAGTGTGATGCTTCCAAGAAGCGAGTCAGAGATGCTACTCCTTCTTCCTCAACTCAAGTGGCTAAGCAGCAGAAGTATTGGCTTCCTCCTCCTTCATTCCGTCAGCCTTATCAGCAGAAGAGCAAAGGGGGCAGTGGATCTTCCCAGCCACCCAACCCTGGCTTTCAGAACAAGACTTCGTCTCAAGCTCCAAGATCAAGTGCTCCGTGTCACCGTCCGCTTTCAGAGGTCATGTGCAACAAGTGCCAACAGAAGGGTCACTATGCCAACAAATGCTTCAATCAGAGGCGTCTCCCTCCTCCTCCTCCTGTGAGATCGACAAGTACAGTTGTGGTCAAGCATAACCCCAAGTACGCCAAGGTCAACTTGATTAATGCAGCTCAGGCAGAGGACTCGTCAGATGTCATCATGGGTAACCTTCCTGTTAACGATGTTCCTGCAAAAGTACTTTTTGACACTGGTGCATCGCATTCTTTCTTGTCATTCCCTTTTGCATCGAAGCACAATGTTGATACTGAGGTTATGCCCAAAGTCATGCAAGTTGTTTCTCCCGGCAAGCTTTTGACTTCTAGTTTGGTTGCTCCCGATGTCTCTATCATGTTGGGCGACTACAAGTTTCTGTCCTCTCTAGTGGTTCTTGGAAACTCAGATATTGATCTTATTCTTGGAATGGATTGGCTTTCTAAGCACAAGGCGCATCTTGATTGTGCTGCCAGGCAGATTCAATTGACTCATTCGTCTGAGGATGTCATTGTCTTTGCCGCTCGTGATGATACCATCCGTCTATTTTCTCTCAATGAGAAGGGTGAACTGGATGCCATTTCTCAAATTACAGTCGTTTGCGAATATCAAGACGTCTTTCCAGAACAGCTTCCAGGAATGCCTCCGCATCGGCCAGTTGAATTCGTCATCGATCTTGAGCCTGGCACGGAACCTGTTTGCAAACGTCCTTACAAGCTTGGACCTGAAGAGTTGAAGGAGCTGAAGAAGCAACTCGATATTCAAGAGCGAATGGGTCTCATCTGACCTAGTTCTTCTCCGTGGGGTTGTGGAGTTCTTTTTGTGAAGAAGAAGGATGGAACGGACCGACTTTGTGTTGACTACCGTCCATTGAACAAGAAGACTATAAAGAACAAGTACCCACTTCCCAACATCAACGAGCTGTTTGAACAACCCAAAGGTGCTCAAGTATTCTCCAAGCTTGATCTCCGTATGGGCTATCACCAGATTTGAATCCGTGAGCAAGATATTCCCAAGATGGCTTTCAGAACAAGCTATGGTTCATATGAATACACTGTCATGTCTTTTGGCCTCGTCAACGCTCCGCCGACTTTCTCTCGCGTGATGAACTTCATCTTCAATGCCTACACAAATGACTTCGTCTTGGTCTACCTTGATGACATTCTGGTCTTTTCCAAGAACAAGGAAGATCATGCCAAGCACTTGCGTTTGGTGCTCGATAAGCTCAGAGAATATCAGTTCTACGCCAAGTTCTCAAAGTGCGAGTTTTGGCTCGATGAGGTTCTCTACCTTGGGCATATCATCTCTTCCAAGGGCATAGCGGTGAATCCTGAGAAGGTGTCTGCAATTGTGAATTGGGAACCACCTCAGAACGTGAAGCAACTCCGCAGCTTCCTTGGTCTCGCAAGCTATTGTCGAAGGTTCATTCAGAACTTTTCAAAGATCACGAAGCCTCTTTCAAACCTTCTCCAGAAACATGTCAAGTATGTTTGGTCTCCTGAATGTGACATCGCTTTCAACACCCTGAAAGAGAAATTAGTCACTGCTCCAGTTCTGACTCCTCCTGATGAATCCAAACCGTTCGAGGTCTTCTGCGATGCCTCTCTTCAAGGTCTTGGTGCAGTGTTGATGCAAGAGAAGAAAGTTGTGGCTTATACCTCTCGCTAGTTTAAGCCCAACGAGAAGAACTACCCCACTCATGACTCGAGTTGGCGGCAGTTGTGCATGCTCTTTTGACTTGGAGACATCTCTTATTGGGAAGAAAAGTGGACATCTTCACTGACCACTAGAGTCTCAAGTACATCTTCAGACAGCCTAATCTCAACCTCAGGCAGACTCGTTGGGTCGAAATGATTCAAGAGTATAATCCGAGTATCGAATATACTCCAGGCAAGGCCAATGTGATTGCTGATGCTTTGAGCAGGAAGGCTTACTGCAACAGCCTGATTCTCAAGCCTTACCAACCCGAGCTTTGTGAAGCTTTCCGCAAACTCAATCTGCAAGTTGTTCCTCAAGTTTTCCTCGCCAACCTTCAAGTCTCTCCTACTTTGGAAGATCAGATTCGCGAGGCTCAACTTCTTGAT
This sequence comes from Triticum dicoccoides, assembly GCF_002162155.2. NCBI lineage: Eukaryota > Viridiplantae > Streptophyta > Magnoliopsida > Poales > Poaceae > Triticum > Triticum dicoccoides. Next base: position 243,183,202 of record NC_041390.1, on the reverse strand, counting down.
GCTATGGTGAAGAAGGTGAAGATTGGGATTGCCAAGAGTCAACCCAAGTACAAGTGCTATCGCCTTGATGACAAGGATACTCTCTTCTTCGAGGATCGCATTGTTGTGCCTAAATGTGACCTTTGTAAAGTCATTATGAATGAGGCTCACAATTCACTCCTCTCCAACCACCCTGGGAGTACGAATATGTACCAGGACCTCAAGCAGGCGTATTGGTGGACTCGAATGAAGCGCGAGATTGCTCAGTTCATGAATGAATGTGATGTCTGCAGAAGAGTGAAGGCAGAACACCAACGACCAGCTGGTCTCCTCCAACCTCTTGCCATTCCAGAATGGAAGTTTGACCACATTGAGATGGACTTCGTGACTGGGTTTCCAAAGTCCAAGCGTGGCAATGATGCTATATTCGTTGTCATCAACAAACTCACTAAAGTGGCTCATTTCCTGCCTATCAAAGAGTCTATCACTGCAGCTCAATTGGCGGAGCTTTATACCTCTCGGATTGTCTCTTTGCACGGCATTCCACAGTTGATCTCTTCAGACCGTGGCAGCATATTTACCTCCAAGTTTTGGGATTCTTTTCAGAAGGCCATGGGCACCAACATCTGTTTCAGCACAGCTTTTCATCCTCAAACTAGCGGTCAAGTTGAGCGTGTCAATCAGATTCTTGAAGATATGCTCAGGGCTTGCGTTATCTCCTTCGGTATGAAGTGGGAAGATTGTCTTCCATATGCCGAGTTCTCCTACAACAACAGCTTCCAAGCGAGTTCGGGCAAGGCCCCATTTGAAATTCTCTATGGCAGGAAGTGTCGTACTCCTCTTAACTGGTTAGAGACCGGTGAACGTCAACTTCTTGGAAATGACTTGATCACAGAGGCAGAGGAAATGTGCAAAGTCATTCGTGATGACCTCAAAGCAGCGCAATCGCGCCAGAAGAGCTACTATGATAGTAAGCATCGTGATTTGGCTTTCGAGATCGGAGACCATGTTTACCTCCGCGTCTCTCCAATGAAAGGTACTCGTCGCTTCGCTATCAAAGGGAAGCTTGCCCCTAGATATGTGGGTCCTTTCAATATCGTCAGCAAGAGAGGTGATCTCGCCTATCAACTCGAGCTTCCTTCAAACTTTGCAAATGTGCACGACGTGTTCCATGTCTCTCAGCTCCGCAAGTGCTTCAAGACCCCTAACCGCACCGTCAACTTCGAAGACATTGATCTCCAAGAAGACCTTTCTTATCGTGAGCACCTTGTTGCTATTCTTGAAGAAACTGAGCGCAAGACTCGCAATAAGTTAATCATATTCCTCAAAGTCAAGTGGTCACACCATTCCGACCGTGAAGCCACCTGGGAACGCGAGGATCACCTCCGTTCTGAGTACCCGGCGTTTTTCCAGTCCTATATCTCTGGACGAGATCCTTTCGTTGTGGTGGAGTGTTGTAACACTCCGGATGTAATTTACCTTATATGTATCCCAACTCTTGCCGTTTCCAGCGCTAAGTTATTTTATTTTCCTTGGGTTCGGGTTTTTGTCTCCATATGTTGTTGCCTTTGTCATGCATCTCATATCATGTCATCATGTGCATTGCATTTGCATACGTGTTCGTCTCATGCATCCGAGCATTTTCCCCGTTGTCCGTTTTGCATTCCGGCGCTCCTATCTCCTCCGATGGTCCTTTCTACCTCTTTTCGTGTGTGGGGGTTAAACATTTCCAGATTGGACTGAGACTTGCCATGCGGCCTTGGTTTACTACCGGTAGACCGCCTGTCAAGTTTCGTGCCATTTGGACTTCGTTTGATACTCCAACGGTTAGCCGAGGGACCGAAAAGGCCTCGTGTGTGTTGCAGCCCAACACCCTTCCAATTTGGCCCAAAACCCACCTAAACCCTCTCCATCGTCTCGGTCGTTCGATCACGATCGCTTGGCCGAAAACCGCACCTCATTTGGAGCTTCCTAGCTCCCTCTACCTATAAAACTAGCCCTCCTCCGAAATCCCGGATCCCCTCCTTTCAAACCCTAAAAAATCCGCTCCGCCGCCGGCCGGACATGTCCGTCGTCCGCCGGACAAACCGCGCCGCCGCCCCGCACCAATAGGCACGCGCCACGTGTCCCCGCCGTTCCTCTCTCTCCTCCGGCTCGGAGAGCCCGGATCGGGCCCTCCCGGCCCGCGCGCCGCCGCCGCCCGGTTCCTCCCTCCACGCCGCCAGGGGCGCGCCCGCGCCGCCCTTCGCCCCGCTCCACCTCAAGTCCAGCCCGCTGCCGCTCATCTCCGGTGGAGCTCGCCGCCGTCCACCGAGCTCGCGCCGCTCC
>NC_041390.1:243115818-243180643 GCF_002162155.2 Triticum dicoccoides | reverse complement strand
CCGTGCGCCGCCCCACCTCGTTCCCCTACTCCGGCTGCACTCCGGCGACAACCCCAACTCCGGCCGCCGTGTTCTTCATCCCCGGCGAGCCTCGGCATCCGTGCGTGAACAGTAACTCCGGCCGATCCAGATCTGGATCCACTTCGAGGGTTGACTTTTCCCCCGAAACCTTTTTTGCAAACTTTGGCATGTCGTATCTCTACATTCGTAGCTCCGATTTGCACGTGTAGCATATAAAAATGTTCGCCTCAACAAGTACATCATTTCATCTCATTGCATCATTTTCATTTGAGCTCATCTTGATGCCCGAAATGCTGTTGGAAGAGGGCTATATGATAAAATTGTCAGATCTGTTTCATCAAATAGATATTTGTCATTTTTGCCATGATTAATGTGTGCATGATATGCTCCTGAGCGCTACATGAGTTTTGTTATATGCCATGCCATCTTTATAGAGGTGCTCACCATGTATTTTTGTGATATGTGTGGTGACTAGCACAATCTTGCAAAGTAGCGTAATCGGTAATGCTGATTTCAGGGACATAGAATTTCACTAAGTCCTTGTCCTGATTTCGTCGTTATGCCATATGTTCTTGTTGTTTCCTAGTGATCCGTGCCTCTTTTGAGGATGATCAGTAAGGATGATTTGTTAACATTGTGGTGCTCTATCCATCCATGTCTTTGTTTGCATTTATGGAGCAACCTAGCTTGACTCAATCGAGCTCTACTTTTGCTATTTGGTGAATCCTGGCAGATTGTTGACTTGTTAGCGATTTTGCCGAGGATGTTGCTATTGATCCGTGCATGATATGTTGTTGTTCTTGCCATGTCTAGCTTCTATGCCATGTATTCTTGATGGGTGTATGGTTAGTTTGTCATTCCATGCTCTGTAGTGAGTTCATCAAGCTCGTAAACATGCCTACTCGTTAACTGTCTTGCATGCTCTAATTTTTCACCAAGTCTGTAATCTGATTATGATTTTGCCATGTTCACATGCTTGCAATTGTATTTTACAATCCCTTTTGGCTCAAGGTCACTAAGAGACTTTTGTTAAGTGCTTTGAGTAGCTTCATGCCATGCCTTGCTTTGCCATGTTAAGCTCCTTTAGCATATAGTTTTCATGCTCCAAATTGTGCTTCCTGATGATAAATTCCAGACTTGTGTTAATTTCACAAAGTCTGAAAACCTGTTATCATTTGCATTTTTTCCATGCTTGTTTGAACCTGTTAATGGATGAATTAGTCGTAGCTCAGTGTTCATCTTTTGTCAAGCATCCTGAGTGGATCCTTGCCATGTATTTTGTTGTCATGTTTGAGTGCCGTAACATAATTATCTTGATGCATTTAGATGGCTACTTGCTGATTATCGCGGACCGGTGCTATATTTGTTTTGCTTGCCATTTCCAAACCGTGTATCCGATTCCGGTGATCTTTATATCGATTTCGACCGAAATCACCTCACCTTTCCAGTGGAACTCTTGGATTTCCAAGTTGAGGCTAGGTTCAGTCATTCCTTGTCAAATATTGCATATGCATCACATATCGCATCCCGCATAGCATACCATGTTTGCATCATGTTGTTTGAGCATTGCACGTGGTTGATTGTGTTCCTTTTGCTTGTTTGTCTTGTTTGGGTAGAGCCGGGAGACGAGTTCGCTAACGAGGAGCCTGTTGAGTTTTCTTACGAGGATCAAGTCAACTCTAACAACTTTGCAGGCAACATGATCATACCCTCGAAATCACTTCTATCTTTGCTTGCTAGATGCTCGCTCTTTTGCTATGCCTATGATACGATGCCTACCACTTGCTTATCATGCCTCCCAAATTGCCTTGTCAAACCTCTAACCCACCATGTCCTAGCAAACCGTTGATTGGCTATGTTACCGCTTTGCTCAGCCCCTCTTATAGCGTTGCTAGTTGCAGGTGAAGATTGGAGATCGTTCCTTGTTGGGAACATTTTTTATTGTTGGAATATCACTATATTATCTTGTTATCTTATTATCTTGCTTCTTCGGGTTGGTTTCGATAACGTCGCGTTTGTGAGGACCCGTTCGACTACTCCGTTTGTCTTCTTCATGGACTTGTTGTTCTTCCTTGCGGGATTTCAGGCAAGATGACCATACCCTTGAAATCACTTCTATCTTTGCTTGCTAGTTGCTCGCTCTTTTGCTATGCCTATGCTGGTATACCTACCACTTGCTATATCATGCCTCCCACATTGTTAAGTCAAGCCTCTAACCCACCTTGTCCTAGCAAACCGTTGTTTGGCTATGTTACCGCTTTGCTCAGCCCCTCTTTTAGCGTTGTTAGTTGCAGGTGAAGATTGGAGTTTGTTCCATGTTGGAATATGGATATTTTGTTGGGATGTCACAATATATCTTATTTAATTAATGCATCTATATACTTCGTAAAGGGTGGAAGGCTCGGCCTTATGCCTGGTGTTTTGTTCCACTCTTGCCGCCCTAGTTTCCGTCATATCGGTGTTATGTTCCCGGATTTTGCGTTCCTTACACAGTTGGGTTATAATGGGAACCCCTTGACAGTTCGCCTTGAATAAAACTCCTCCAGCAAGGCCCAACCTTGGTTTTACCATTTGCACTAACAACCTACCACCTTCCCTTGGGTTCTGCAGACTCAAAGGTCATCTTTATTTTAACCCCCCCTCCCCCGGGCCAGTGCTTCTCTAAGTGTTCATCCGAAACGGGCAGCCTGCGGGGCCACCTCGGGGAAACTCGAGGGCATGTTTTACTCCTAGCTTGACCTATCCGGTGTGCCCTGAGAACGAGATATGTGCAGCTCCTATCGGGATTTGTCGGCACATCTGGGTGGCTTTGCTGGGCTTGTTTTACCATTGTCGAGGATGTCTTGTAACCGGGATGCCGAGTCTGATCGGATTAGCTTGGGAGAAGGAATATCCTTCGTTGACTGTGAGAGCTTGTGATGGGCTAAGTTGGGACACCCCTGCAGGGATTGAACTTTCAAAAGTCGTGCCCGCGGTTATGGTCAGATGGGAATTTGTTAATGTCCGGTTGTAGAAAACCTGAAGTTGAACTTAATTAAAATGCACCAACCGCATGTGTAACCATGATGGTCTCTTCTCGGTGGAGCCCGGGAAGTGAACACGGTGTTGAAGTTATGATTGACGTAGGTTGTTCTAGGATCACTTCTTGATCATACTTTCTCGACCGTGCTTTTGCCTTCTCTTCTCGCTCTCATTTGCGTATGTTAGCCACCAAAATATGCTAGTCGCTTGCTGCAGCTCCACCTCATACCTTTTACCCTACCTATAAGCTTAAATAGTCTTGATCGCGAGGGTGTGAGATTGCTGAGTCCCGTGGATCACAGATACTTCCAAAACCAGCTTGCAGGTGCCGATGATACCGTGCAGGTGACTCAACCGAGCTCAAGGAGGAGCTCAATGAAGATCGTGTTCGTTATGTTGTTCCGTTTCCAGTTGATCAGTAGTGGAGCCCAGTTGGGACGATCGGGGATCTGTGTAGCTTTTGAGGTAGTCTTATTTTATTTTGGTTCCGTAGTCGGACCTTGATTGTATCTGGATGATGTAATGCTTTATTCATGTGATTGTGTGAAGTGGCGATTGTAAGCCAACTATGTATCTCTTTCCCTTATGTATTACATGGGTTGTGTGAAAATTACCTCACTTGCGACATTGCTTACAATGCGGTTATGCCTCTAAGTCGTGCTTCGACACGTGGGAGATATAGTCACATCATGGGCGTTCCATAATGGAGCCACGTCATCACATTACTGTTGCTATTCGTCACTTGATCCAAATCACTATTCATATTCAAACTTAAAATTTCAAATTTGCCAAACATGAAAAATAAAATGTTCACAGTGTGGCAAATAATCCCTGGGTATTTTTCATGTTGGAACCAACCTCTTTTGGATTTCCGCAAGTGCCCCTGGAAATTATTTAGTGGTCCAGCATCATTTGAAATTGGCCTTTTCAATTTCTAAAAATGGCTATACAACTCCTTTTGCCCCCATACTTTTTTGTTCCATCGCATTATATTGTGTTAGAATTATGTGCCAAGTTTTGTTCAAAACAAAACTCATTTATTACTAAAAGGAAATGCAAAACAAAGAGGTTTAAAGAAATGCATCGAAAGAAAACTAGCAATGTGCACAGCCCAGCCCACCTATCCCTCTTCTCCTTCCTACTGCTCACAGGGAGCTCGGTGGCCTCACTTGTCGCGTCCATGCCATGGATCCTCCATGCGACGGCCATCCGGATCTCCCTGGCATCTACAAGACCCCCCCCCTTGCTCCTGGACGAACCCTAGCTACCTTATCCCCTCTCTCCAGGTCGCCCCCTTCCCCACAGCACGCTCCCGCCGCCGCCGTCACCGTTCCCGCGCTCTTCATCATCCCACGCTGCCATCTGATGTCTGGGATGGAACACCATCGTCCTCTACGTCACCTACGCGTAATTGTACGAGCTCGGAGTCCTCCATCATCGATCCCCGGCTGTCACTGCCTCACCGTCTCCCCTGAGCCCTCTAAGTGCATCTACAGGCTCACTATGAGCTGCTCTCCATGCTTCCCCGCCTTTCCCCCTTGATTTCATCATAGTTTGGCCGCGCCCACCGGGGCCCGTGCCCGTCCCGCTTCTGTACTATGCCGCCTGAACTCCGGCGCGCACAGCCGCGCTCCCGCCCGCGCGTGGCCGCCCTCTTGCGCCCTCGTCTGCCTGCTGCTCTTGCTCTGTTGCCACGCCGCTACACACCGCAGCCGCCGCGTGTGCCCGCGCCGTCTCGTACTCCTTGTCGTAGCTCGTTGGCCCCACCATTGCCGCTTGCCCTCCCACCACTGCCTCCGCCGCGCGGTCCCTCCCCTGCCCCCCACCTTCTTCGCCCACTGCCTGCTGCTATCGCTGCAGTAGCAGCTGCGCCCCACCGAGCCCGCAGCGACTGCCGCTGTTGCTGCCGCTTTTCCCCACCTGCCCACGCGTCGCTACTGCCCCTTCGTCGGTTCGCCACACCGCACCAAGCTCGCGCGCCCGCTAGCCGCTATCGCGCCGCCAGCTGCCCGCCCTCGCGCCATCGCCGTCGTTGTTGCGCTCCACGCCTTGCCCACGTACCCCTCCCGCTTGCGAGCTGCTGATCGTCGCCTGGTGCACCCGCGCCACGCTGCCACCGCTGCCGCACTCCGCCCATGCCGCTGCTGCGCGCTGCTGCTGCGCCGCCGACCACCGCCTAGCCACGCACCCGCCTCCATTCACTGGCGCGGTCGCCGCCCTGCCGCGCTTGCTCGCCGCTGTGCTCCGGACGCGACCCGCTCTTCCCCCTCTGCTCGCTGGCCGGCCTCCTCGTCACGGCTGATGCCCTCCCCTAGTCGTGCCGTGGCCACGGCCCCGCCTCCGCCCTCTGTCGTCTCCGTGCGGGTGCACGGGCGCCCGCACCCAATAACGCCCGCACCCGCTAAAGACCTATGGGCCACTGATAGCTGGGCCCGGCCCCCTGTTAAAAAATATTTTTTAAAATAAATAAATGTAAAAGCAATTAATTAAGTAAGTAAGTAAGTAATTAGGTAATTAATTATCTTAATTAACCTTGCTTAATTAGCCTAATGAACTAGTTTAGTTAATTTAAATCTGTTAATTAGTTAGGTCAATGACAGACGGGCTCCACTGCCCTATTTGACCAATCAACGGTCTGTGTTGACCGCTGACGTCATGATGACGTCATGATAACTTCTGCTTATCGTCTTGTCATGCTTAGTGGTACCTTTGTTTGCTGCATATTTACTGTTTCTTTACCCTCTTCTCTCTAGAAGACCCTGAGACCAATGATGCCCCCGTGATCGACTACATCACCGACGACTCTTCTTCCTTTGCAGAGAGCTTCCAGGCAAGACCCCCTTTAATCATCTCGATATCGCCCATTCCGTTCTCTCATGCTTTCATTAGATTTTGCTACTGTTATTGTTTGCTCCTATTCTGATTAATAGCCTGCTTTTGTAACCTGCTTATTGTTACCTTACCTGCTTATCCTAAATTGCTTAGTATAGGTTGGTTAGTTATCCATCAGTGACCCCCCACCTTGTCCTTGTTGCCCCTGCTTCATCATCGAAGACCCAATCAATGTGATCGACGACCAGAGCCTGACACCTCACATCACATCACATCCCTTTTGCTGCTCGACTCTGTAGAGTTACCATCGAGTGTCGAGGGTGGAACCTCATACATCACTCCTAATGAGATCTCTATAGTGTAGCTATTCGGTCGAGGTCATCGAGGGTGATTCGCTCCTTAACCACTTCCGATACGACTCTGTCGTGCAACCCCTCAAGTGTGAACCTCGAGGGTGGTTCCTCTTACGTTCACCTTGATGATTACATCAAGTGGAATCCACTGAGGGTGGTTCCTCAGGGTTCCCCTTGGTGTTAGACACACAGTTACTATGGTTACTATGACTTTACACTGAACCATGTTACTAAAGACGGGTCGGCCCCGAGGGGTACCCGCGCAAGCTTATTTGCGAGTGATGTAGAGTCGGGTTGACCCGGAAGGTGCCCATGAGATAACTACGAGGCATGGCCGGGCATTCTTAGCCCTTGCCGCAAGTCCTCGAGACAGGGTGACGGGGTCACATCTTTCGTGAGTCTCTACTTGTTACCGCGTGCTCCTAATCCACTACGATTTGGATATTTCATCCGGGGGGCTCTGGCCTGATAGCACTAACCATCACGTGGGCATTGTATGGGCGTTTTGCGTCGTCTGCATCAGCCGAAGCTTATTAGACATCAGCGACTGAGCGGCACACGTCGGGTTGGACTGGTAAGCTCCTGCCTTTTTAAAGAGGAAGCTAGGTCTGCTCACCGACCGTCCACGCAACGTGCAGGAGTTACCGGGGCGATGGCCCATGACCCCTGGGGCATAGGTTTAGTCCGGCGTGCTGACCTCTCTATTTAGCCTAGGTCGGGTTGCGGCGTATTGTTTGGCCGAGGCCGGGCATGACCCAGGAAAGTGTGTCCGGCCAGAGTTAATAGAGCGTGGTGGGTAAGTTGGTGCACCCCTGCAGGGAAGAAAACATCTATCGATAGCCTATCCTACGGTAACGGACACTTGGAGTTGTATCTCGACCGATACAACTAGAATTGGATACTTGATGTGATAACTGGAAAGTATGGCACTGGGATTGCTTTCTCACAAGGAGTCGAGAAAGGATCTCTGGGCGAGGTTGATGACACTACTACTACTTTACTTTAAGCTACTCTTTACTCTTCTAAATGCTACAAGATGCTTGAAGATACTGATGATGCTAGTCTTCGATAGGACTAGGTCTTCTCTCTATTCTGGCATTTCTGCAGCCCAGTCCACATATACAACCCATCTTTAATAATGTTGCATATGTAGTGTTGATCCTTGCTTGCGAGTACTTTGGATGAGTACTCATGGTTGCTTTGCTCCCCTTTTTCCACCTCTTTCCATTCTTCCCGGATGCTGCAACCAAATGGTGGAGCCCAGGATCCAGAAGCCACCTTCGACGACGACTGCTACTACACTGAGGGTGCCTACTACTATGTTGTGACGCCCCAAGACCGATGCTCGAGAAGACTTCCATAGGTTCCAGGTTTCTCCGTGTGTTTCATTTTTTCTTGCTCCTTTTATTTTTGCATTGCATCATGTCATCATGCCATCATATCATTAATTTTTTGCAACTCAACTAAGTAAACCGTATGGATCTTCGATCCGTTTAAATTGAGGGAACTCACATGGTGGTTTCTCTTTAAAACATACCCTCCCGATATTTAGGGAGATATTATAAAATATTCCTTTATTTTGGAATTACCTTTAACACACTAGCAAATAATCACATGTCTTTTCTGCGTCAAGTTTGGCCCCAAACTTTGCCCATAATTTCTTTCATCATTTTCCGGAGCTCTACCAAAATTCTCAACATTTTTGGATACTCCTAGAACCTAGTCCTAGTTCAAACCCATTTGAATTAAATTCAAATGAGTTTGAATTTTTCATCTTCCAATCTTGGCCTTTTCTATTTTCTCGGAACAAGCGTATTTTTGTGAGTTCGGGAAAATTATCCCCTTGTCCAAAATCTTTTCCTAAACCTCTCTTTCTTTTCCTCTCTTTTTTTGTCTTTTCTGCTAAAGAAATATGAGGGGGAGAGAGAGGTCCAGTTGGCCACTTGGGCCTCAGTGCCAGGCCGGCCTGCTCCCCCCACTTCTCCCTAAGGCCTAGGCCGGCCAACCAGTACTCCACCGCGCTAGCCCATTTGTCCCAAGGCCATCCCGCAGCCCAGCCGCACTAACCCTAGCCGCAGGACAGGCCCGTGCTCAATCCCATCGGCTCCTCCTCGTTTCCCTTCCGCCGCCACCAACCACGCACGCGCTCGCAGCCCTCTCCCCGACCTCCCTCTCGATCTCCCTTCAGCGCACGCCCCGTGCTCGATCCCTCCCGCCTTGATGCGCTACTAGAGAGGAAGAGAGAGCCGCGCCGCTCCTCCCTCTTCTTCCCCTACTCCGGTCAACATTGGACCCCGTCCTCGGCTACCCCATTCCCGCGCCGCTGCAGCGCCCTCTTGCTCCCTCCTGCCGCGAGCTCCACCTCCCATGGCTGCCGCCGTCGTCCTGCCTACCCCACTGGAGCGCCCCGCCGCCTCGGGCCTCCTCCGCCTGGTTCCTCTCGCGTCGCCACCCGCAGGTACCGGCCCTGCCTCGGGCACCCCCGCGCCCCTACATCGAGCCGCCAGGGCCGTCGGTCGCCGGATGCCGCCTCCTTTGCTTCGAGCTGCCTCCGGCACCTCGATCTCCTTCAAGACAGACCGGGTCCATCTTCTTGCACCCATTCCCCGTCTCCGGCGCCGCGCTAGACCTCCCTCACGCCTCGCTAGCTGCTGCTACACCGCCGTGTTCCTGCTTCAAGCAGGCAGAGGGTCGATCCACCACTAGTGCTCGCCTCTGTCGTGGACCTCCCCAGCGAGGCCCATCTGCGTCATTCGCCCCGGCCTCCTACACTCGTGCCGAACCTCAACGCACTGCTGTCATCATGCACCTCCAATTACCATTGCTTTTGACGCCAAGTCCAACGACCACTGAACAGGGAACAACGCAAGTACCACGACAGACCGCCAAGTACCCCTACGAATCCTTCAAGACCGACAAGTGAACGACTACCATCGCTCCAAGATCCGAATGGCTACGACGACATGGACATCTGCGGAACGTTTACGATTACACGATGAACCGCCAAGGCTGGCTACAACCCTTGTACCACTACTATCGCCAAGTACCACGACAACCGAAGGATAGTACCTCTACGTTTGCCATGTACATCGACCGTCACCGAAGACCCGTGTAACACTAACGCCAAGTTCCCCTACTGTCCCCTCGGAAACATCGAATGTGTCAAGTCCTTCTCCGAGACATGTACCACTACTTCCTCTACCGTCGCGAGAATGCCTACTTCCACTACGTCCCATCGAACCCGAACCGTCTCGTTTGCATGCTTCGAAGGTATAACCCCGAGACGACCGCCTGTGGACCGAATGCATGTGTTGTACGAGATGCATGGTTGGTTGTTGTATTCGCCCGTGAACCTTAGTTGTTCCTCCTTGTTGCCATGCCGTCGACACGTGGGAACCCGGTAACCGGGAGCACCCCACCGTTCATCGCATGACACGCTCCCGTCACACTTGTTTCTTTTCCACCAGCATCTCAATCGAGTTTCCGGAACTGGAACGTTGTCGTGGCACCGTTTCCGTTATCGTCGTCGTGGCACCCTTTCTTCCCGCCACGATGACAAATGCTCCATATAATGCTCTTGTCAACTTTTTATAAAAATTGCATAAAATTTGTTCATGTCATCCGCATCATGATAACAACAATTAAAATGTTCAAATTGTTGTTGCAATAAATTACTAAGGCATATGGGGATTTATCGGATTCGTTATTTGTTACATCCGGCCCCATTTAAATTGTTTAGATGGTGTAGTTTTGTTATGCCTCACCTCTTGCCATGTTTAACAACATTTAATATTGTTGGGTACCTAAACGAGAGAGAACTAAATAATTGATGTGGTGTTCCGTCAATATGCAACTCGTTGCATATTGAGCTCCACTTAGTTTGTAGTTTTGGTTGTTGCACTTTGCCATGTCATGCATATTTAAACCGGACATGCATCATACTTGGTTGTGCATCATGCCATGCTTATGTGATGGTTGTTTACCATGTTGCTTGCTTTCTTTCCAGTGTTGCTTCTTCGGGTTAGTTTCGATAGCATCGCGTTTGTAAGGATCCGTTCGACTACGTCTGTTTGTTCTTCTTCATGGACTCGTTCTTCTTCCTTGCGGGATCTCAGGAAAGATGACCATACCCTCGAAATTAATTCTATCTTTGCTTGCTAGTTGCTCGCTCTTTTTCTATGCCTATGCTACGATACCTACCACATGCTTTATCATGCCTCCCATATTGTTAAGCCAAGCCTCTAACCCACCTTGTCCTAGTAAACCATTGTTTGGCTATGTTACCGCTTTGCTCAGCCCCTCTTATAGCGTTGCTAGTTGCAGGTGAAGATTGGAGTTTGTTCCTTGTTGGAACATGATATTTGTTGGGATATCACAATATCTCTTACTTTAATTAATGCATCTATATACTTCGTAAAGGGTGGAAGGCTCGGCCTTATGCCTGGTATTTTGTTCCACTCTTGCCGCCCTAGTTTCCGTCATACCGGTGTTATGTTCCTTGATTTTGCGTTCCTTACACGGTCGGGTTATAATGGGAACCCCTTGACTGTTCGCCTTGAATAAAACTCCTCCAGCAAGGCCCAACCTTGGTTTTACCATTTGCACTAACAACCTAGCACCTTCCCTTGGGTTCTGCAGACTCAAGGGTCATCTTTATTTTAACCCCCCCGGGCCAGTGCTTCTCTAAGTGTTGGTCCGAACTGATCTGCCTGCGGGGCCACCTCGGGGAAACTTGAGGGCTGGTTTTACTCGTAGCTAGTCTCATCTGGTGTTGCCCTGAGAACGAGGTACGTGCGACTCCTATCAGGATTTGTCGGCACATCAGGTGGCTTTGCTGGTTTAGTTTTACCATTGTCGAGATGTCTTGTAACCGGGATTCCGAGTCTGATCGGGTTGTCTTGGGAGAAGGAATATCCTTCGTTGACCGTGAGAGCTTGTGATGGGCCAAGTTGGGACACCCCTGCAGGGTTTTGAACTTTCGAAAGCCGTGCCCGCGGTTATGGGCAGATGGGAATCTGTTAATGTCCGGTTGTAGAAAACTTGACACTTAACTTAACTAAAATGCATCAACCGCGTGTGTAACCGTGATGGTCTCTTCTCGGCGGAGTCCAGGAAGTGAACACGGTGTTGGAGTTATGCTTGAACGTAAGTAGTCTAGGATCACTTCTTGATCATAGATTCTCGACTGTGCTTTGCTTCTCTCCTTGCTCTCATTTGCGTATGTTAGCCACCATATATGCTAGTGCTTGCTGCAGCTCCACCTCATTACCTTTTCCCTACCCATAAGCTTAAATAGTCTTGATCGCCAGGGTGTGAGATTGTTGAGTCCCCGTGACTCACAGATACTTCCAAAACCAGTTTGCAGGTGCCGACGAAACTGTGCAAATTACGCAACCGAGCTCAAGGAGGAGCTTGATGAAGATCATGTTCGTTATGTTGTTTCATTTCCAGTTGATCAGTAGTGGAGCCCAGTCGGGGTGATCAGGGATCTGTAGCATTAGGGGTGGTCTTCTTTTATTTTGGTTCCGTAGTCGGACCTTGATTTTATCTGGATGATGTAATGCTATATTCATGTATTGTGTGAAGTGGCGATTGTAAGCCAACTTTGTACCTCTTTCTTATTCAGTACATGGGATGTGTAAAGATTACCCCTCTTGCGGCATGCCTACAATGCGGTTATGCCTCTAAGTCATGCTCCGACACGTGGGAGATATAGCCGCATCGTGGGTGTTACATACGTGGAGGCCGCCGATGACCAGGAGTAGTTAGAAGGCTCCCAGGTAGAAGGCCTTGCCTTTTCGATCGATGTTGCTTTTGTGCTAGCCTTCTTAAGGCAAACTTGTCTAACCTATGTCTGTACTCAGATATTGTTGCTTCCGTTGACTCTTGTGTATTCGAGCTTATGTATTCGAGCCCTCCAGGCCCATGGCTTGTAATATAAATCTTGTATTATTTTATTTGTGTCTAGAGTTGTGTTGTGATATCTTCCCATGAGTCCTTGATCTTGATCGTACACATTTGCGTGTATGATTAGTGTACGATTGAATCGAGGCGTCACAAGCTGGTTTCAGAGCCGACTGCCTGTAGGTAGCCCCCTTTCCAACTCCTTGGCCAAAGTTGAGTCTAGTCAACGAAAAACTTTTACTAGCATGGATTTGTGTATTACGGGCACACGTCGCCATTGGGTGGTATTAGGATCTTTTATTCCTTGTCTATACTCTGGAACTCTGATCTCTCTTCCTTTCGGGTTAAACGATTTTGCTAACTCTAACATTAGGATCTCGTAACTACTTTCTCCCGGAGAGCCCCTTATTACAGATGATCGCCTGCTACACCAGAAGATTCCGAAGATACTCTATGATGTTCTCTTGAGACTTTGTGCCCGTTGCTTTTGCAATTACCTAGCACCGATATATCCTTATGGATAACTACATACACTTGCCATTCATACAGTCATTCCCTATTGCTCTTGTTATTACAAGATGCCCCGAAATACTCTCCCTTGCCCCGAGAATCCTTTGAGCTTACTACCATGCAGTTCTTTACCACATGAATACCACTACGGATAATTCCTCGCACTTATCGAGTATTCGCTCATCCCTAGTTGTTCTTGTGTTTCACAAAATTCTTCAAAATACTATTCGATCTTCTGAAAATCCTTAGTAGCCCATTGCTCTTGTTCTTCCATACCTGCTTGCATTTTGGTTAATTCCATATGTCTAGGAATATTTATTAAAATCCTTTGCGATTGTCGTCCTTACCCTGTCGATTCAACATGTGTGTGAATGCATGCAATCATCAGTTGTTCCCTGGAAATTATTCTTCCAGCTCACACGTCATTCAGGACATGAGCTGGTTCAGAGCAAATCAAACCTTGATTGATTGCCCATCGAATTCTATGCAACTTACTACCCTTTTGATCAGAGCATCTGCTTCTGACCCCCGAATTCGAAATCATAATTCCTTTGCATTTCAGCTTTGAAATTATCCAGATATTTCTATGATCTGATGCCTTTTCATTCTTTCTTTTTCTGGTTGAGTATCGATACTCACATCAGATCCTTTATGGACCGCCATATCCTTGGTTGGATTATTATCCGACAATGTCCTTCATATTCATTAACCTTGTGAGTTCTTCCCTTGACCCACAATGCCTTTGGTAAATTCTGTCTTCTGCTTTTATCAACCATGCTCTACTTTCGAGCTGGTATAATTTACTCCTGAAGCTTGTGTTATATGTTCCTAAGATGCCCCGATGGGCTGAACCTATGCCTTCCCTAAATCTGTGTGAACTCGAAAATTATGAGGGTTTTACCCTACTAGCTTTTCGTCAGATAAAATTTCATCGCTACAACTTCTTCAAAAGTGGGAAGTGCATGAAATGTTGTGCATTGGAGAAGTGGGAGTCGACCTTGAACTTTGTGTTCATGCCCATGGAAACGATGTAGATCTTATCATGGAATCTTCTCGGGACCATAATTGTTCCCTTGGTATAATTTGATCATGTATCTGTGATTTTGGCCTTTGCAATCATGGTCCCAACCAAGATTGTTCTTCTTTGATCCCATTTCTCGGACAAGTTGAAGTGCTTGCCTTCTGCATATCAATACACATGTCCAATCTCTATTATGATCTACCTTCGAGTATTACCCCTAGTATCTCGAGGATATCATGCCTGCACCAAATCTTATGGACTTTTGATGAACACTACCTTTCCCTGTCATTGTCACTTCATGGGTTCTGGGTTGTTTGTCAACCGATCACACTGATAAGTGAATCGATCCCGCACTCCGATTCAATAACTCTAAGTAAATTTTCGTTGCTTACGAGTTTAATAATACTTCGAGCCATTCCTAGCCTCATCGGCGATATCATTATCATGGTAAATTTTAACTGTGCTACCTGGTCCTTCCTAGAGCACAATTTTCGATGATGAGCTAAGCTTACGTCGATCTTCCTCGTCATATCATTTCACCTTGAACAGCAAGCCTGATTCCGAGATTGTGACATATTCATGGTTCCGATAACCTTCCGCCTCAAAATTCCTTTGAATTGTTATCATCGTCGATCGATTACATCCTCATGAAACCTCTTGACAAATTTGTCATGATTGTCATCAACATTCTGAGCTCTTCCAGGATATCAATTAAATTCATGATGAGAAATACCATCATTGCCTCTTGATGATTTGTGTTATTATCGACAACATTCTTGCCTCCCCCCCCCCCAACACAAACTTGTTCTGATAATGTTGTAAATGCATCCTTTTTTACATGTCGATGGATTTTTGCTGAAACCATCGGCCACCTCCTCATCTTCCCGGATAAAATTGCTTGAGGTGTTCAGGTAATTCCCGATGGATCCTTTGTGTTCCCAAGGTCCGGCTTTACCTAATGACCATGTCAATGCTATCCAAAAGTATGGTTGTGTTACTCTGAACATCATTAAGAACATTGGAGGCGCAAAGCTAAATGTTTCTTGATTAATTATCCAAACACCGTTGTATGGGTAAGCATCATGATTCTCCTTACCCCATTAATTAAATGGATAAGTACTTGATGTCATGTCATGTATATCATGCTCTGTTTGTTCTTGGGAAGCATATACTCTAATACTTTTGTATAAGAACCTTTTCCTTTCCATTGGGCTCATTAAACTAGTAACCACATCTTCCTTTCCATTGTTTTGTTTAACCTTCCTTCTGATCTATATGATATAAGCAGAAATAAATCCCTGCATATAAAACACCCCCATGTACAACCTTGTCAGTGAGACCCTGTTACTAATGTTGCTAACATTTCGGTATCACCGATGGACGAGAACTTTGCCTATTGGTCCGCCTCGAATTAACGAGTAGGAAAATGGTTCTCTTTGTCCCACGCCCTTGGTATCGAACTTTGTTGCCAACATAATTTATAGGTGCTACCTCTTGAGCATTCCGTTAGTTTTCACTTGAAGAGGAAAGGGTGATGCAGTAGAGCAGCGTAAGTATTTCCCTCAGTTTTTTGAGAACCAAGGCATCAATCCAGTAGGAGACCACGCGCGAGTCACCTCGTACCTACACAAACAAATAATAACCTCGCAACCAACGCGATAAAGGGGTTGTCAATCCCTTCACGGCCACTTGCAAGAGTGAGATCTGATAGAGATGATAATAATAAGATAAATATTTTTGGTATTTTTATGATATAGATTGAAAGTAAAGATTGCAAAATAAAATAGATTGAAAACTTGTATGATGGAGAATAGACCCGGGGGCCATAGGTTTCACTAGTGACTTCTCTCAAGAAAGCATAAGTATTACAGTGGGTGAACAAATTACTGTCGAGCAATTGATAGAAAAGCAAATAATTATGAGAATATCTAGGCATGATCATGTATATAGGCATCACGTCCGAGACAAGTAGACCGAAATGATTCTGCATCTACTACTATTACTCCACACATCGACCGCTATCCGGCATGCATCTAGAGTATTAAGTTCATAAGAACAGAGTAACGCCTTAAGCAAGATGACATGATGTAGAGGGATAAACTCATGCAATATGATGTAAACCCCATCTTTTTATCCTTGATGGCAACAATACAATACGTGTCGTTTCCCTTTCTGTCACTGGGATCGAGCACCGCAAGACTGAACCCAAAGCTAAGCACTTCTCCCATTGCAAGAAAGATCAATCTAGTAGGCCAAACCAAACTGATAATTCGAAGAGACTTGCGAAGATAAACCAATCATACATAAAAGAATTCAGAGAAGATTCAAATATTATTCATAGATAGACTTGATCATAAACCCACAATTCATCGGATCTTGACAAACACACCGCAAAAGAAGATTACATCGAATAGATCTCCAAGAGAATCGAGGAGAACTTTGTGTTGAGATCCAAAGAGAGAGAAGAAGCCATCTAGCTACTAGCTATGGACCCGAAGGTCTGAAGTAAACTACTCACACATCATCGGATGGGCCATGGAGTTGATGTTGAGGCCCTCCGTGATCAATGCCCCCTCCGGCGGAGCTCCGAAAAAGGCCCCAAGATGGGATCTCTTGGGTACATAAGGTTGCAGCGATGGAAATAGGGTTTCATGGTGCTCCTAGATGTTTGCGGGGTATATGGATATATATAGGAGGAATAAGTAGGTTGGTGGGGCAACGAGGGGCCCATGAGGGTGGAGGGCACGCCCAGGGGGGTGGGCGCGCCCCCCTGCCTCGTGGCCTCCTCAATTGTTTCTTGACGTCCACTCCAAGTCTCCTGGATCACGTTTGTTCCAAAAGTAACGCTCCCAAAGGTTTCATTCCATTTGGACTCCGTTTGATATTCCTTTTTGGCGAAACTCTAAAATAGGCAAAAAAAACAGCAATTTGGGCTGGGCCTCCGGTTAATAGGTTAGTCCCAAAAATAACATAAAAGTGTAAAAATAAGCCCATTAACATCCAAAATAGATAATATAATAGCATGGAGCAATAAAAAATTATAGTTACGTTGGAGACGTATCAAACATCCCCAAGCTTAATTCCTGCTCGTCCTCGAGTAGGTAAATGATAATAACAGAATTTTTGATGAGGAATGCTTCCTAACATATTTCTCAATGTAATTTTCTTTATTTTGGCATGAATATTAAGATCCGAAAGATTCAAGATAAAATTTTAATATTGACATAGAAATAATAATACTTCAAGCATACTAACTAAGCAATCATGTCTTCTCAAAATAACATGGCCAAAGAAAGTTATCCCTACAATATCATATAGTCTGGCTATGCTCTATCTTCATCACACAAAATATTAAATCATGCACAACCCCAATGACAAGCCAAGCAATTGTTTCATACTTTTGATGTTCTCAAACTCTTTCAATCTTCAGGCAATATATGAGCGTGAGCCATGGATATAGCACTATTGTTGGGGATATAGCTATCAGTTATGACCCGCCCAGGAGGGGCCGGGTCAGCCCCAATGGCGGGTTACACAAGAATCCCAGTAAACATTACGATGATAGTTTATCAAATCTTATAGAAGGCCCAAAGGCCTAGAGGCGGCTTAAGGCCCAATATTGCGAATCGCCATATGTAAGGAAAGACTTGTAAAGAAAGGGATGTAAAGGAAGTCACCGAGCCGGACACGTTATGAGCCGGTCGGGACTCTGTAGGCCGCCAGGCGTCAACCCGTGTATATAAGGGATGACCCAGTGGCGGCTTAGGGCAAGAAAAGAAGAGATCGATAACCAAGCCGGCGAGTTAGCCTCTTGGTGATCGAAACCCCAGCAATACCAAACACAACTAGACATAGGCTTTTACCTTCATCGTAAGGGGCCGAACTAGTATAAAACCTCTCGTGTCCTTTGTCCCGATTAACCCCTTTAAGCTTCCTAGTTGCGATGGCCCTATGACTAAGTCCTTCCACTAGGACATCTGCCGTGACAAGTCCACGACAGTTGGCGCCCACCATGGGGCCAGCGCACGGTGGATTTGAGTTCTTGAAGGGCAACTTCGAAGGGCTCAAGGGATACGCTGTGGGCCGGATGACCAAGAGTCGTCGCGTCAAGCTCTACATCGATGATGAAGGCTGGGGCCCCGCGGCCAGCTCAATCGAGTATGGGTACCGAGTCCCCTTCGGCGGAATTCACGTCTTCGTCGGCCGGATCGGTGAGTCGGGCCCTGAGCCGGACGTCCACACCAACCTCATTGAAACGGCTCAGCGCGCGAGGACCACCCGTGTTCATTCTGTCGTGAAGCATGCTTTTGTAGACTGCATCCACGGTGGTGAATACTCTGAAGGATCAGTGGAAGGCGCTGAGGCAGCCATCCGTTCGGACGCTACGTCATCAACGGGTGAGACGGACTCTTTGTATCAGCTGCAGGATGGCATGCTTAGGGGATGTTCCGATGGCAGCAGTATTCCAGACCCCCTTGAGCCGCCGAATTGGGCCGGAGTCTTCATGGCAGGAACACAACCCGGACAGAACTCCACAGCAGCAGCAGCAACAGCCACCGGGTCAGCTGCAGCCGGGTCAGGAGACCCCGCGCGCCCCCGGCTCAGATTCTGATGGACCTCATGGATAAACTAACGACCATGTTGACTACCGTGGTAGAACCGGCGAATCAAGCTCAGCATGACGCAGAGGTGGCACGTATACCTGAGGAGATGGTACAAGCCAAGGAAAACTTAGCAGCAGAGGAGGTCAGGATGGCCGTGGAGTGGGCGGCTTTGGACGCGCGTGCTCAGCAGCTTCAGGCGGAGACTTTCCGGCTCTCGGTAGATCTGAACGCGTCAAACGAGGTCATGAGAAGAAGGCACCAGAAAACTCAGTCACGTCTACCTCTGACACTCGATCCTAGGAACCTTTTTCATACACCCGGGGCCGGGGCAAGTAACCCGCCGGAGGCAAATCGGATCATGATGCCCGGAGCACCAGTTCAGCCGCACACCATGGAACCGCCTCGTATACACACCGCTCCACCTCTTTATGTGCCAACACCGCCGGGTCACTTCTCCAATCCCCTGGAAGACCTCATTGCAACTTCAGCCCATTTGGCGGCTCTCCCAATGGAAGGTGACTCTCCGGCAGCGATCGAAATGCAAAGAGTGAGAGAACTTCTTCAAACGGCTTTGGCACAGCAGGATGCATACTCTTACAGTCGAGATAGGATCCATTCAACCCCTCGCCTAAGCCGGAGCCCAAGCTACAGCAGGCATATGGATTCAGCTGACATGTCAAGTAATGTTCAACGCTGCAACCGGCCGCACAGGCATGAGCCGGGATAGGCTGGAGCCCTGAATTTGGCAGATCAGGAGAGGATCCGACAAGAGGCTGAGCGAGCTGTTCAATTGGCAGCAGATCAGGCGGCTCACCAGACTTTTTCGGTTTATCCAGCAACCTCGGTTGAGGCAGGAGTGGCCACGAGAACCAGAGGTGTCTCTTGCCTGGTGCCTGCCATACGTAATGAGCGTTTGCCAAAGGACTTCAAGGGGCCTCGTAAGGTGCCTAATTACACGGCCGACTTGCAGCCTAGGGCCTGGATTGAGAGTTATGAGATGGCTATGAAGTTGTTGGAGGTCAGCGACGCGGAAATGGCCAAGTATTTCACTTGATGTTGGATGGAATAGCTCGTACTTGGTTGAAGGGGTTGCCACCCAATTCCATTGGCTCATGGGCGGATTTGAAGGCCCGGTTCATTCAGAACTTCAAAGACACATGTAAACAACCCATGTCGATTGTAGACCTGACTAATTGTAAGCAAGAGGACGGTGAATCTACAACCCATTGGGTGCGTTGGGTCAAGGAGATAATACATTAGTCTGATAAGATGGATGCCGGCTCAGCAGTCTTGATGTTGGAGAAAAATTGCCGTTTTGAACCTCTGAAGCAGAAGTTGGGGCGACTCAAGCGTGACTGCAATGACATGGGCCAGTTGATGGCGGCTCTCGTCAAGTATGTTGATTCTGATAGTACCAAAGACCCGGTGTCTGACGAAGAAAAGACAGCGAAGGGAAAGAAGAACGGCAACGGCAAGGGTCACCAGCATAACCCGGCAAATCAAGGAGGTAATAAACGTAAGGCTGATGAGTTTGTCGCTAACACCAATGCGCAGGGCAGAAATCAACGGCGCAAGGGCAGGCAACCCCCTCGGTCGGGCGGGTCAGGTCCCACCCTTGAGCAACTATTGATGAGCCTTGTCCAAGGCACGACACTCGGGAGAAGCTAGCCACCCACCTGTGGAAAGATTGTACAATCATGAAGGCGTTTAAAAATTCAAATGCGTTTGATGGAGGTCACGGCCCAGGTGGCGGTTCAGGTGGAGGCGGTTTCCATGGCCCGGGCACCGATTCAGGTGGAGGAGGATTTCACGGTCAGGGTCATCCTGGTAACCAAGGAGGATATAATCCACAACCTAGACAAGGTAATCAGCAGCAACAGTACGGATATCAGAGCAAGCCAAAACAGCTGAATAGTGGGCAATACCATGTGTTCACCACTAGTTTATGTAAGAGGGACCAGAAGCTTCACAAAAGGGCCGTCAATGTCGTTGAGCCGGCGATTCCGCGTTACTTACGGTGGTCAGAGCAGCCTATTGTGTGGAGCAGAGAGGATCACCCACCCCGGGTTGATAATCCGGGTCACTTGGCCTTGGTAGTGGCTCCTCAGGTTGGTGGATATAAATTCACTAAGGTACTCATGGATGGAGGCAGCGGCATCAACATCCTCTACTATGAGACATTCCGTCGGATGGGGTTGACCGATAAGAGTCTTAAGCAATCCAACACTGTTTTTCACAGTGTGGTACCTGGCAAGTCGGCATACCCAGTTGGTAAGACTGAACTGGAAGTAGCCTTTGGGGATGAGTATGACTCCAGAGCAGAAAAATTAACCTTTGAGGTGGTTAAGATCAAAAGCCCATATCATGCTCTGTTTGAACGGCCGGCTTATGCCAAGTTCATGGCTCGGTCGTGTTATGTGTATTTGCAGCTCAAGATGCCAGGCTATAAGGGCACCATTACAGTACATGGGAGCCGGAAAATAGCCTTGGAATGTGAAGAAGGTGACGCTGCATATGGAGTCTGTTTGTGCGATAGAGGAGTTAAAATTTTATAAGGACCATGTTAACCCGGCAGACATGACGTCTTTAAAGAAACCAACAACGGAGCATGAGCCAGTGTTGAAGTTCAAATCAGCTGATGACACCAAGCTGGTCGACTTTGTGACTGGCGACTCATCCAAGCAGTTCATCATCAGTGCAAACTTGGATCCGAAATAGGAAAGCGCGCTCATCGAGTTCATCCGTGATAACCGGGACATCTTTGCATGGAAACCTTACGGCATGCCGGGTGTCCCGAGGGAACTCGCTGAGCACACTCTCAATATTGATCCAAAGTTTAAACCTGTTAGACAGTTTCTCCGACGGTTCAATGAAGAAAGGCGTAAGGCCATTGGAGAGGAGGTGGCCCGGCTCTTGGCGGCCGGGTTCATTGTGGAAGTCTTTCACCCAGAGTGGTTAGCCAACCCGGTCCTTGTACTCAAAAAGAACAGCACTTGGCGTATGTGTGTGGATTACACCGATTTAAACAAGGCTTGTCCGACTGACCCTTTCGCCCTCCCCCGTATTGATCAGATCATCGATGCTACAGCGGGTTGCGCACGTTTGAGTTTCTTGGATGCTTATTCCGGTTATCATCAGATCAAGATGGCAGTCAAAGATCAGGAGAAGACAGCTTTTATCACTCCGTTTGGAGCTTTCTTCTATGTGTCTATGCCTTTTGGGCTTAAGAGTGCCCAGGCGACTTACCAACGGTGTGTGCAGAATTGTCTTCACAATCAGATTGGGCGTAATGTTCATGCTTATGTGGATGATATAGTGGTAAAATCCAGAAAGGAGGAAACCTTGGTCACAAATCTGAAAGAGACCTTCGATAACCTCCGGTTCTACAAAATGATGCTTAACCCGACGAAGTGTGTTTTTGGAGTCCCAGCCGGCAAGCTTTTGGGTTTTTTGGTGTACAACCGAGGTATTGAAGCTAACCCGGAGAAGATTAAGGCAATCACATCCCTAGCCAAACCAACATGCATCAATGATGTTCAACGACTGGCAGGTCGTGTTGCTGCTTTAAGCCGGTTAGGGGAGAAGGTGATGCCTTTGTATCAAATGATGAAGAAAACGGATGATTTTGTTTGCAGCGATGCTGCAAACTCTGCTTTTGAGGATCTAAAGACGCAGCTTGCTGAGCCGCCGATCCTTGCTGCTCCAGTTAAGAAAGAGCTACTGTTGTTATACGTAGCCGCCAACTCATGAGCTGTTAGTGTGGCAATTGTGGTGGAGCGCAAGGAGGTTGGCAAGGAACATCCGATTCAATGGCCGGTTTACTACGTCAGTGAGGTGTTAATTGAATCCAAACAACGATATCCACATTGGCAGAAGCTCGTGTATGGGGTGTTCATGGCGAGCCAGAAGCTTAAACATTATTTTCAGGGTCACCCAATCACTGTGGTTAGCTCTGCTCCTTTGGGAGACATCATTCAAAATAGAGAAGCCACTAGACGAGTCGCCAAGTGGGCCATTGAGCTTGGATCTCATGGGTTGAAGTATGTACCACGTACTGCGATCAAGTCTCAAGCACTGGTTGATTTTATTAATGACTGGATAGAGATGCAGATGCTGAAAGAGAAACCAGACAACACATATTGGACTATTCACTTTGATGGGTCCAGACAGCTGGAAGGCTCGGGGGCTAGAGTTGTTTTAACCTCCCCTCGAGGTGACAAATTTTGCTATGTGTTGCAACTGATGTTTCCTTGCACTAACAACGCAGCGGAATATGAAGCCTTGCTCCATGGTCTTCGAATGGCCAAAGATATGAGCCTGAGCCGGGTCCGGTGTCTTGGTGACTCAGATTTAGTGGCTCAACAGGTATCGAGCAAGTGGGATTCCAAAGATCCTCTCATGGCGGCTTATCACCGTGAAGTTGATGTTGTTGTAGGGCATTTTAAAGGTTATCAGGTGGAGCACATTGAACGTAGGAAGAACGAAGCGGTTGATGCTTTGAGCCGGTTGGGATCTCAGCGTAAGCCGGTGCCACCTAACACCTTTTTGGATGTTTTGCATAACCCGTCTGTTAAGTTACCCACAGAAGAAGATCTAGTTGTTCCTGACCCGGAGGCACAGTTGGTGGCGGCTCTTCATGTCATCCCAGATTGTACAGTGTCGTTCTTGGCTTAAATGAGCTGGGGAGAGTTGCCAGCGGATGAGACCCTGGCTCGACAGATAACCCGGCGGTCTAAGTCAATAACTATTTCTGATGGAGAACTATACCATCGCAGCGTCTCTGGAGCGTTTCAGCGGTGTGTTTCCCGTGAAGAAGGCCAAGAAATACTTCGTGAGATCCATGAAGGTGATTGTGGTCATCACGCCGGGTCAAAATCTCTGGTGGCCAAGGCTTTTTGTCACGGTTTTTACTGGTTGACGGCTCATGCTGATGCAGAGGATCTGGTCAGTAGATGTGATGGATGTCAAAAATTAGCACGACGAGCACATGTGCCGGCTCAAGACCTCCTGATGATTCCAATCACTTGGTTGTTTGTGGTTTGGGGGCTTGACATGGTTGGACCTTTCAAAAGGTCTAAGGATAAAAAGACACATCTTTTAGTAGCAGTTGATAAATTCACAAAGTGGGTTGAGGCAGAGCCGGTGAATAAGTGTGATGTGGCCACGGCGGTTCAGTTCATGAAAAAGGTGATCTTCCTTTTTGGTTTTCCACACAACATTATCACTGACAATGGCAATAATCTATCCCAAGGGGCTATGGAGGAGTTTTGTCAACGTGAGCATATTTGGCTTGATGTTTCTTCTGTAGCTCATCCCCAATCCAATGGTCAAGCTGAGAGAGCAAATCAGGAAATCTTGAAAAGTCTCAAGCCCCGGCTCATGGTTCCCTTGCAGCGAACACCGGGTTGTTGGGTAGAGGAATTATCCTCGGTGCTCTAGAGTATTAACACTACACCTAACAGGTCTACAGGGTACACACCTTTCTTCATGGTGTATGGAGCAGAAGCAGTGTTGCCTAGTGACATCCGTCATGACTCGCCCCGTGTGGTGGCTTATATTGAAGCTAATAATGAACAAGCCAGACAGGATGCACTGGACCTGTTAGATGAGGAAAGAGACTTAGCAACGGCTCGATCAGCAATTTATCAACAGGACCTACGCCGTTATCACAGCCGCCGGGTTAAGTCCAGGACTTTTCAAGAAGGCGACCTAGTGCTCCGGCTTATCCAGGATCTGTCAGATGCACACAAGTTATCCCCACCTTGGGAAGGACCCTTTGTGGTCAGCAAGAACTTAAACAACGGGTCATATTACCTCATTGACGTTCGAGAGCACAAAGACTTACGTAAGTCGGAAGAGGAGACCCGTCGGCCATGGAATATTGCTCAACTTCAGCCATACTACACCTGAGCCACCGGCTCTCATCATGTACATACGTTGATGTTATATATATATATCATGATAAGTAATAAAGCAGGACCATCGGTCTCTTTTTCTTTTCAAAAAGATTACACATCTTCATTATTTTTTACTATTATTTTCAAATGACTATTAAGGAGCTGATCATATTTGAATCAGGTTTAACCTTTTTTGGTCTGGCTTATGATCGTATTCGAATCTAGCTGCCACTCTCATGGTCACCTGGGGGCTTCCTGTTCAAACATATGTCATATTCGAACCAAAGAGAACATAGTTGTCGTAACCCTTCTGATCGGCTCAAAGCCAAACTCACTAGGGGGCTTCTTGATCGTATCTGAATCATAGCTTAACCCCTTTTGGGTCTGACTTGGATCGTATTCGAATCAGGGTCGTTAAAAACCTCTTAAGGTCACTTGGGGGCTTCCTGTTCAAACATAGGTCGTATTCGAACCAAAGAGAACATAGCTGTCGGTACCCTCTTGATGGGCGCAACGCCAAAGCCATTGGGGGCTATATGGTCGTATTCGAACCTTAGCTTAACCCCTTTGGTCCGGTTTACTGATCGTATTCGAATTAGAAACCCCCAATCTTTAGTTACAAGACTAATGTTGTTTCTCACCGGTTCTTTGTCTTATTAATTTTTTGATATCTCAATTCCAAAATGGTATTTTCACCAGCTTGACTATGACAACAAGCCGCCAGGGCATGATAATCATCAGGTATTCAGAAGCATTGACTTCTCGCCAAAGACTTGATTATCAACCTCATCGCCCGGGTCATATACACCGGTGGTCCGGAAGTCAAAAGATACAGGTATGATTATTGTTTATGAACAATTTCCTTCTGTGTTCATCAGAGGTTATTTCAACCGTTGTTTTCTTTTTACGCCTGGTCCTGTTTTCTACTATGATAAACATATTGGCTATAAACCGGGTGTTCTAACCCGTTCGGTACTAAGCCGCCAAGCAAGCTTTTTCCATTTTTTATCTGCAGGACCAGCGTTCAAGTGTTGCAGGGACAACCATAAATATGATGCGTATATTAATATCAGAGAGCACAAAGTAACACACAGTGTCTTATGCACGATGACATAGGCAGAATAAGCAGTGTTTTCAACAACTACTCTATTACAAGGCTTTCATAAGCCCATGAATATGGTCATCACTTCTCCCTCGCCGGTTCACCGCCCTCTGCTGATTGGAAGTTGGGTTTTGACCAATCAAAACCGTTCACGGCAAAAAATTCTGCTTCTTCATCAATCAGCCCGGCCGGATCAACTTCCGGAGCAAATATATTTTCACGAACAGGCGGGATTAAGTCGGTTACTTTATAGGAGGGAGTCGCCATCTTCTTATTATCCAAGTCAAAACCCAGCTGATATTTATCGATATTCGTTTCATCCCCAAGAATGGTGGCCTGGGGTCGCACCTCCCTCACGCAAGCAACAAAGTCGTCCTATTCAAACAGTGACACGTCTTCCTTTACCGTGGGGTACCCTCTGGCTACATCAGCCGGGTCTAGATCTGGCACCCAAGCCTTGGAGCGGCTCAAGGCAGTCAAATCTCCGGCTCTGGCACAGGAGCGCTTAACCTCTTGGAATCTGGCGGGCAAAATTGACAGCTTCTTTAAAACATCGCTGAGCCGGTTGGGTCCTTGATTGGCAGGAGAGATAGCAGCAAGTGCTCGTTGTGCACCAATGTACAGCTGCTCTACCAAGGTATAGACCGCCTTCAGCTTAACCACGTGGTCCTGACTCAGATTCTTGCTTCGAGGGCCTGCATATGTTTTGAACACAAGGGATCGGCTAGTGGCTTAAAGTCTGGATCAAAAGAAGGTAAAAAGTCAGTACATATGGCTTACCAAAGATGGCGGACACCATTTGTGACACCCAGTTCTTTAAACCGGCTAGCTCTGTTGTAGCCTCTTCAAGGGTTGTTTCAGCTCTCTCAGCATGTTGTGCCAGAAGCATTTTTTCTTCAGCCTAGGTTTTCTTCTTGGCAGTAAAGCCGGCTTTCAATTTTTTCGTCTCAGAGAGACTCACTTGCAGTTTGGAGTCAGCAGACTTGATCTCTGCCTCCTGACCCGCCAGCCGGGCCTTGGCGTCAGTCAATTGCGAGCTCAGTTCAGATAAACCATTCTGCAAAACATACCAGATAAGCCAAGATTTCAGTTAAAGTTCAAAAGTCAAGATTGAAGTCTCAAATACTTTGCGTTGCCAAACTACTTGACACTTGGGGGCTAATGTATGCCAAAGCAATTTCTTATGACTAACATATACTTTAAGTCCCAAGTACTTTACAAAGTAATAGCACTTGGCACTTGGGGGCTAATGTATGTTATTCAGCAAGTTTCTCAAGGTTAAGCCGGATTACAAAGTTCTTTGGATACGGTACAAGACAATTATCAAAATTTAAAGTACTGGCTCATTTTTGATCAAATGAACCGGCCCTTGGGGACTACAGGTGAAGTTTTGTTCTATTTTATTTAACTCAAGAACAATTTCAAAGATAAAAGTCTTAGCATATATCATAAAGTCTACAGATCATCCTGGTTCTCTCATAATCTGAAGACTTGGGGGCTGGTGGAATATAAGTAAGCCAGAGGAACATACCTCATATTTCAGCTGCAACTGCTTGACCATTTCGATCTCTGAGTCGCGACTGGAGTGCACATGGCTGAGATAGCCGGATAAAATGTCATTAGCGTTCAGATTGTCATAATGTGAAACATCAAAGCGCACTTTCTGTCTCTCCAATGCCTCCTGTTTTGTCGTGTGACAAGCCAACACGGTGGGGTTCCCTAGCTCAACAAAGCGGCTCCCAGTGATCAAAACGTCTTGCGCAGACGGTGATGGCGGGTTGGCTGAGCTTGATGGTCCAGTTGCGGAAGGATTCATGGTGGTATCATCAAATGATGACTCAGGAGGATTTACTTCTGCATTAACAGGCGGGTCTTCTGGAATTTTAGTTGATGGAGGAGATGGTGTCCTTGCCGGTTCAGGAGCAAGGACTGGAGGGTCTTCCACCGGCTTAGTCACCTTGGCTTTCTTAGACTTAGCTTGGCCACTAAGTGAAATATTATAGGACTGTCAATATAAAGAGACAATTTGAAAAACACGGAAAACAAAGGATTTTTCTTTACCCAGGAGCAGTCTTGAAGGCTGGAAATTGGGTCTGAGACGAGTCACCAGACGACCGAGACACCTCCTGCAAAGATAAAACAAAGTAAGTAATGCAAGGGAAGAGATCCATTAACAAAAAGTCAAAGACAAGGAAATAAACCTCATTCTGGCATTTTTGAGGAGTCTGTTGAAGAATAGCAGGCGGTTCGTCTTCGGTCCGGGCTTGACGGGGGCTCTCATGTTGCTGCTTTTTCAAAAGAGTGAGGGTCCAGATAAGCAAAAGGGTGTGAAAACCTTACTTTCCGGGTTACGACTCGAAGTTTCTGTCTTAGCAAATGGGTTGAGTCGGAGGAAATAGTTACCTCTTCTTCCATGGCCTGACTGGCCCCAGTGTCATCCTGGAAATGAACAGTGTCAATAAGATTATTAAAAAGTTGGCCAAGGGAGTCAAGGGCTACCTCTGACTCAGAAGTGTCGTCAAGTTTCATCATGTCTTCAGCGGTGCTCTTCTTTTACTTTTTTGACCTCCGGGTCGTTTTCTTGGCAGTTATGGCGGCGACTCTTGCCTTTTTGGCAGCTTCATGGTCATATTTAACTTTCCAGAAATCAGATTTGGCCTGCAGACAGGTAAAAACAAGGTGAAAGGTCAGGCAAGCGTTAAATAAATACAGCTGGGAAAAATACAAAGGAGATAGATCCGAGTTTCCTTACTTCTGGCGTCGGGTTAAGCTTGCAAAAAGGGTTTAACCCGACGGTACTGTAGTCTTCGTATTTTCCGTTCACCAGAAGGGTAGACATTGAAACAATATCTTCTTCCGTCAATTGAACTGAGCTGTGACGAAGAGAGTCATTTGGGCCTCCACCATACTCGTACATCAATTTTGATCGACGGCTCAGAGGAATAACCTGCCATGAGATCCAGCAGCGGGTCAGGTCAACTCCATCCAAGCCGTTCCCTAATAAGGCGTTAATCCTTTCTATGGATGGGATCAGCTTCCTGCGTTCGGCAGCCGTAAGCTTATCAGGGAGCGCGAATTTGGAGTCAAGACGCTCGGCGCGATAACCTGGCAGTGGCTTCTCATTTGCTGGTGAAATATCTTGACAGTAGAACCAAGTCTGGTTCCAGTCTTTGGGATGACTCGATAAGACTATGAGGGGGAAGACAGCACCCTGCCGATGCTGAATAGAGATGCCTCCAAGCTCCAAGCTGAGGCCATGGTGCACTCATTCTGCCAGTTCAGATAAAAATATTCTCTAAACAGCTCCACGGTCGGCTCTTCCTGAAGGTACACCTCACAGAGCACTTGGAAATTGCAGATATTAGATATGGAGTTGGGCCCAATATCTTGAGGGTGGAGTTTAAAAAAGTGGAGGACATCTCTGAAGAACTTTGAGCCTGGCGGTGAAAAGCCACGGTTCATATGGTCAGTAAAAACAATCACTTCGCCGTCTCTTGGATTGGGTCGTTCTTCCTCTAGGTCAGGGGCACGGTAAGACATGATGGTTTTCCCTAGCAAAAACCCTACGGAAAAGAACTCCTTCAAACGTTCCTCGGTTACGGTTGAGGGAACCCAGTTGCAGATGATTGGCGCTTTGGACGGCATGATGTTCAAAAACAAACTGAAAGAAAGGCAACATGCCGGTTCAATTCAATGGTGAAATTAACAGTTAAATGATGATAATACAGGGAAGTAATGGTGGCTTAGTTAAGGGCTAATGTCATATAAGGAAAAGTAAGCTGGCATAGTAAGCCGCCATGACTACAGATATGTGAGAAAAGCAAATTCAGCTAAGTGTTAAGACAAACAAGTTTCCTAACTGCTTGGTATTATTCCAGATCAAATGGCTATTCAAAATGGGAAAAAATTCTAGACCTAAAAAGTTTAGCACAGATGAGTCTGTGAGTTCTAATGAGATATTTGAACCAGAGAAAGGGATCTGTGGGCATCAAGAGTAGGCACAAAAACACTACCGCACAAGCATATATATCTTTTTGGATCAAGAAGAGGCATGCGGTGGAAGAACTACGAAGAACTGCGATGAACTATGGAGAACACGAAGAAGTCTGAAAACCCTAATGCGGATCTGAGAAGTGAAAAGGAGAACACTTACAACCACTGATCTTCTGCGGAGGTCGCCGCCGTTCTCTGGACCGATTCGGGTTGATGCAGCGGCCAAGGTCGACGGAGACGGAGGAGAAGCGTGACGGCGGTGAGGCTCGAGCAGCAGGAGGGTTGCGAGAGGAAGAAGACATAGAGAGAGAGAGAGAGAGAGAGAGAGAGAGAGAGAGAGAGAGAGAGAGAGAGAGAGAGAAGAATGAGGAAGGCCGAGGCATGCCTATTTATAAGGAAAAATGTGAACAGACGGGCGCGAAAATCGAGGAAGAGCCGAATAATGGTCATCCAACTACACAGACGCCTTGATTCTCGGAAGACATTAAAGGTGAAGATCCGTTGGGAGATGACGTCATAAAAGTTTTTTTGCGTTTTCAAGAGATGACGTCATGGCGGGTTACAAAAACTTCTGTGAGGATAAGAGGATGGATTTTGTCTAAGTGTTGAAGATTGACAAAGAACGAAGTTCAAAGTCAACCTGGGGCCTAATGTTGGGGATATAGCTATCAGTTATGACCCGCCCAGGACGGGTGGGGTCAGCCCCAATGGCAGGTTACACAAGAAGCCCAGTAAACATTAAGATGATAGTTTATCAAATCTTATGGAAGGCCCAAAGGCCTAGAGGCGGCTTAAGGCCCAATATTGCGAACGGCCGTATGTAAGGAAAGACTTGTAAAGAAAGGCATGTAAAGGAAGTCACCGAGACGGACACGATTATGAGACGGCCGGGACTCTATAGGCCGCCAGGCGTCCACCCGTGTATATAAGGGGACGACCCGGTGGCGGCTTAGGGCAAGAAAAGAAGAGATCGATAACCAAGCCGGCGAGTTAGCCTCCTTGTGATCGAAACCCCAGCAATACCAAACACAACTAGACGTAGGCTTTTACCTTCATCGTAAGGGGCCGAACTAGTATAAAACCTCTCGTGTCCTTTGTCCCGATTAACCCCTTTAAGCTTCCTAGTTGCGATGGCCCTACGACTAAGTCCTTCCACTAGGACATCTGCCATGACAAGTCCACGACAACTATGGTGGAATAGAATGGTGGTTGTGGAGAAGACAAAAAAGGAGAAGATAGTCTCACATCAACTAGGCGTATCAATGGGCTATGGAGATGACCATTAATAGATATCAATGTGAGTGAGTAGGGATTGCCATGCAATAGATGCACTAGAGCTATAAGTGTATGAAAGCTCAACAAAAGAAACTAAGTGGGTGTGCATCCAACTTGCTTGCTCACGAAGACCTAGGGCAAATTGAGGAAGCCCATCATTGGAATATACAAGCCAAGTTCTATAATGTAAGATTCCCACTAGTTTATGAAAGTGACAACATAGGAGACTCTCTATCATGAAGATCATGGTGCTACTTTGAAGCACAAGTGTGGAAAAGGATAGTAACATTGACCCTGCTCTCTTTTTCTCTCATTTTTCTTATTTGGGCCTTCTTTCTTTTTTTTTCTTTTTGGCCTCTTTCTTTTTTTATTTTTTTTATTTTTCGTCCGGAGTCTCATCCCGACTTGTGGGGGAATCATAGTCTCCATCATCCTTTCCTCACTGGGACAATGCTCTAATAATGATGATCATCACACTTCTTTTTACTTACAACTCAAGAATTACAACTCAATACTTAGAAAAAAATATGATTCTATGTGAATGCCTCTGGCGGTGTACCGGGATATGCAATGAATCAAGAGTGACATGTATGAAAAAAAAATATGAACGGTGGCTTTGCCACAAATACGATGTCAACTACATGATCATGCATGGCAATATGACAATGATGAAGCATGTCATAACAAATGGAACGGTGGAAAGTTGCATGGCAATATATCTCGGAATGGCTATGGAAATTCCATAATGGGTAGGTATCATGGCTATTTTGAGGAAGGTATATGGTGGGTTTATGGTACCAGAGAAAGTTGCGCGGTACTAGAGAGGTAGCAAAATGTGAAAAGGTGAGGGTGTGTATAATCCATGGACTCAACATTAGTCATAAGGAACTCACATACTTATTGCAAAAATTTATTAGTTATCGAAACAAAGTACTACACGCATGCTCCTAGGGGATAGATTGGTAGGAAAAGACCATCGCTCGTCCCCGACCGCCACTCATAAGGAAGGCAATCAATAAATAAATCATGCTCCGACTTCATCACATAACGGTTCACCATACGTGCATGCTACGGGAATCACAAACTTCAACACAAGTATTTCTCAAATTCACGACTACTCAACTAGCATGACTCTAATATCACCATCTCCATATCTCAAAACAATCATCAATTATCAAACTTTTCTTAGTATTCAATGCACTTATATGGAAGTTTTTATTATGCCTAAAAGCAAATTGCCATGTTGTTCTAAAGGACTCTCAAAATAATATAAGTGAAGCATGAGAGATCAATTATTTCTATAAAATAAAACCACCACCCTGCTCTAAAAGATATAAGTGAAGCACTACAGCAAAAACTATATAGCTCAAAAGATATAAGTGAAGCACTAGAGTATTCTAATAAATTCCAATTCATGTGTGTCTCTCTCAAAAGGTGTGTACAACAAGGATGATTGTGGTAAACTAAAAACCAAAGACTCAAATCATACAAGACGCTCCACGCAAAACACATATCATGTGGCGAATAAAAATATAGCTCCAAGTAAAGTTACCGATGAACGAAGACAAAAGAGGGGATGCCTTCCAGGGAATCCCCAAGCTTAGGCTTTTTGGTGCCCTTGTATTTTACCTTGGGGTGACTTGGGCATCCTCAAGCTTAGGCTCTTGCCAATCCTTGTTCCATAATCCATCAAATCTTTACCCAAAACTTGAAAACTTCACAACACAAAACTTAACATAAAATCTCATGAGCTCCGTTAGCGAAAGAAAACAAAAAACCACTTCAAGGTACTGTAATGAACTCATTATTTATTTATATTGGTGTTAAACCTACTGTATTCCAACTTCTCTATGGTTTATAAACTCTTTTACTAGCCATATGTTGTGGGTTTGTCACGACAGATGTCCTAGAGAAAGGACTTAGTCGTGGAGCCATCGCGACGGGTTAGCTTGAAGGGGTTAAAGCGGACACAAAGGACGCAAGAGAGTTTATACTAGTTCGGCCCCTTCAAGGAAGGTAAAAGCCTACGTCTAGTTGTGATGGAATTGATGGGGTTTAGATGACTAGGGAGCAAAACAAGCTTCGCCTATGTCTCGAGTTGTTGTCTGTTATCCCTGAACCGCCGCCGGGTCGCCCCCTTATATACATGGGTGACGCCCGCCGGTTCAGAGAGTCCCAACACCGGTTCATACTCGTATCCGGGTTGGTCCCTCCTTGTTCCTAACTTACAGTACAAGTATATGCACAAACGCCGGTGTATGGCTACAGGTTGTAAATCGACTACGGGCCCTGGGCCTTTATCTGCCTCTTTGGGCTTTAACACCTTTGAACTACTGATGAAGTTAATCCGGCCCAGGTAGGCCGGTTTATGCCCAGTAGTAATATCCCCAACATTAGGCCCCAGATTGATTTGAACAGGTTCATGTCAATCCTTAGCAAAAATCTTCGTCTTCAACATCTTCTTGTAGTTGTTGAACCGCAGTGATGTCATCTTCTCTGTCTGCTGTAAACCGGCATGACATCATCTGTCATAAAGTAAACATCCATGATATCCTCTTGTTTAATAGATTTGCAATGACCGAGGTGACAGCTCCACTTCCAAAATCTGCGGTCCCTTGATTCACGCGCCTAACACATGTCCTTTGCCTTATAAATAGGCCCGAAGGGTCATTTCTTTTCTTCCCTTCGTGCCCTTCCTCTTCGTCTTCCTCGCGTCGGCAGTCTCAGAGCTCCGCCGCCACCGTCGTCTTCTGCATCATCCTTGGCCGCTGCATGAACCTGAACGCACCAGAAAGCCGCGGCGACCTTCCGCGTCTTCCTCAGCTCTGGTAGGTCTTCTGTTCTTCTCAACATAGATCTGATCTAGGGCTTCCTGTTCTTGTGGTGTTCATCACTTGTTCATACTCATGTACTAGCTCCTGGATGCACATGTGAACCCTTGCTTTGTGTAGCGGTAACTTTCAGTATCCGCCGCTAGTTTCCTGCCCAAAACCATAGATCTCACATATACTTCTGCTTATTGATTCAATACTGTTCTGCTTTGATCTTCGACTATTTTTCTTATTTTCTGAACTTGCTTCAGATCCAATGCCGTAACAAGATCTTGTGAAACCTGTTTCTGCATACTTAACCATCCGCAATCTCAATTGCTTCAATGTTTAGGTCAGGCGGTTTAACCTTATAGAAAATTTTCCAAACCGGTATATGCCATTAGTCCCCTTGTTGAACCGCCAGATGTAGGTTGCTTCATGAAACTCCGGTTTAGATAGGGCTGTTTTCGGTTTAACATTGTACATACCAGTGCGTTTTAATCAATGCATTTTTGAACCGGGATCTTTTACCTTGTAGATTCCATCATGGCCAAGCAAGTGTATGAGTGCAATTGGGTTCCTTCTCGCGTCACAGAGGCTGAACTGGACGATTTAGTCCTGATTGGTGCTTTAGGCAGCAAGGATACAATCCATTGGAGGGCTCCTGGCAAAGAATGCCCTCCCACACCTCGAGAAGGAGAGGTTTTTGTTTTCGTAGATCACTTAGCCCGGGGCTTTAAGCCGCCCGGTTCTAAATTTTACCGGGATGTCTTAGCCGATTTCCAGCTCCATCCAGAAGATATTAGCCCCAACTCTGTTACAAATATGTGTCACTTCCAAGTGCTCTGTGAAGCATTCTTTCAAGAGGAGCCCACAGTGGAACTGTTCAGAGACCTATTCCATCTAAACCGTCGTACTGAATTTACTGACGGCTCCAATACGGAGTTGGGTGGTGTGGCGATTCAGAAAAGGAAAGAGGTCACATACCCTCACGCCAAACTGCATAGCCACCCCAAAGAATGGAATCAGACATGGTTCTATTGCAAAGACACCTCCCCTGCTGGTGAGAATCCCTTGCCTGGCTTTTGACCGGAGCGGCTCAGCAACACACACCCTTCTCCACAAAGATTGACTGCACAGGAGAGAAGTAAATATGCTCCTCAGCTATCAAAGCTCAGAGCTTTTATGGCCAACGGTTTAACAGGGGTTGACCTTGCTCGCTGTTGGGTATCATGGAGCATACTGCCTCTTAGTCTGCGCTCCGGTTTGATGTGCCAGTATATTGACCGTGTTGATGACCTACTGCGACACTCAAGACTCCAGCTCTCTGGTGAAGAAATCACAGAGGCTGTGCATAAGATACTGAATGAACCGGAACACATCTGCGCCAGAACCGGCCTGCTTACCTTCTGTGCCACCAACAAACCGCCAGCTGTAAGACTTTGATTTTTCTCTTTGCTGAATTTGTTATTGATATGTCTGGTCATTGTTTTTAATATCAGTGTCTGCATAATCAGGGCGATGATCCGTTTTGGAGCAAAAAAACTGCCGCAGGAGAAGCCAGAAAAACCAGACAAACCGGAAAGAGCAACCCGGCAAAAGACTAAAGCTGTGAAGAAGACTGCCCATAGGAAAAGAACCACTGCCTCTTCTAATCCGGCTCCTGACGATGAGGTGGATAATCCGGACTTTGAGGTAGAGCTTGACTCACTTGGTTTATTTTTCAAGCGTCTTATTGATGATGATATTTGTCAGGATGATGTCGAAGCCAGCCACGCGGATGTTGCCGAGGTAATTATTCTCTCTTCCGATTCAGAAACTTTGCCTTCACAAAAAATCCGTCAGGCAAACCAGAAAGTTAAATTCTCTCATCCTCTTGCTTATTTGGATCCTAAACTTCTTATGAAGACCCAACAACACGAAGCTCGCCGCACCACCCGGCACAGCGGCCAGGTAGTTACCTCCGCCGGTTTACCGAACAGTCCGGTTCGGAAACGCCATTCCGAGGTCTCTAATTTGCTTGTCAGTGCTTGTCCTAAAGCGCGCTGCTTTTGTCAACCTCTTACTCCGTTTGACTCCGATTATCAGGTTACTTCCCACTCATCTTCTGGCGAGTCATCAGCTACTCAGCTCCCACCGCTCAAAACGGTGCTTGGGTAAGCTATACTTATTGTGATGTTTGTAGTACATTGCCTTAGAACATATTCTGTATTTGATTTTGTTATTCTTCTCAGGGCCAAACCTAGGCCAAGCAAGAAGGCCCGCCTGGACAAAGCGGCCGAAGAAGATGTCGTGCTTGAAGCGGACAAGACACCCAATGCTGAAGCGGCTATTCCTGAGGATATTCCCAACGATCCACCGCAGCAAGATGATGATCTTATTGTAGAAGAGAGACCTACTGACACCTCAGGTCCTACCCATCAGCCTACAGGTTCCATCCGGATTGAAAGCTCCACCGGTCCAGCAAAGCCTACTGACAAGCCAACAGCTCCAGTGCAAACCGGCGGTACCAAAGATGATGAGGTTGTCATTACTGGTACTGGCCATACTGAGCCAAACAATCCTGTCGCTTTATCCAAACATTCTGCCAAGGAAGAACTTGCTGCCTTTGGTAAAGGCAAGTGGAACGCTAATCTGACGACTTACGCTGCTCTGAATGCCCAAGATATCCATTCCGGCTATCTAAACCGGCTGTATACCAGCCGTGACTATGAAGCCGGTCTGGTCAACATGATGAAAGACAAATATGAGGTAATTTCCATATGCTCCTTCCTGCTTGTATGCTTCCATTCCTGACTCTCCTAGCCCCCAAGGGCCGGTTTGGAATATTCTTTCAAATCGGGACTTAAATAATATAAATCTTGTTGCTTTGAAATTTGCTGATGTAGCCCCCAAGGGCCGGTCCAACTTTAGCGTAGTTAAACCGGTACTTTAAGTAATTGAAACTGCCGCATCAGAATATATATGATCAAATAGCCATTAGCCCCCAAGTGCCAAGTTGAATACTTGTATTGATCTTGGGACTTTGTAAACAATTGAAAGATGAAGATCAAATATGCATTAGCCCCCAAGTGCTAAGCGCATAACTTGTTATGTGGTTGGTACTTGAATCCTTCTACCGATTTGTTGAAACATATATCTGTATGCATGCAGGCGGAGCTGAAGACGAAAGAAAACCAAGTCATCGATCTTCAAGAAAACCTGAAAACCCAACAGGCTGAAACCTCCAAAGCAAAAGAGGAATTGGCCAGTGCTTTAAGCGCCATGGAACAACTTAAGGAGAACTTCAAGAAGAAACGGGCGGACTGGGCCACTAAAAAATCCGCTTTGATCAAACGAGCAGAGGATGCTGAGGCTGCACTAAAACCAGTGGCAGATGAACTGACCAGCATAAAGCGGCATGTGCATGCCATGACTGCTGCTATCTTTGGTAAGCCGGTTTGCCTTCTGAATTGGCTCTGCCTTCTGACAGAGTCGCCGGTTTATTAACCCTTTTATGGTATTTCAGGGACACGCATTGGTCACTTGGGGTCAGATGTGCGGAAGAAACTAAAAGCTGTCTATACATTGGTTAAACAATTGTATACTGGTGCCCAGCGAATCATCTGTACCGCATCTCATAACAAACCGGCGCCCACTTTGATTCAAGATACTCTGATGAAACTGTCGGTGCTTCCTGCCCGGGTTGAAGAGCTGAAGAAATCTGCTGCTCGAACCAGCGCAATCAATGCTTTAATCCGGGCAAAAGCCTGGGTGCCAGATTTTGATCCTATTGAAGAGGCTCAGGGCTATCCCAGCTTGAAGGAAGCGGGTCAGAATTCGGTGAAGCGGATCTGCGAGCAATAAACCGGGAGGTGCGTCCACTAGCTTGTCAGTCGGCTGAGGAAGCAGACTTGTCTCGTTATCAAGCGCAATATGACAGTCAGAACAAGCGAATAGCTGCGCCAATCCATGAATCGGAAAATCTGATTCCTCCAATCCGTAAGCATACCTACGCTCCCGATATTGACCCGTCATTGCTGATCCACGATGAAGCTGTTTTTCAAGCATTAATGGGAATCGACTGGACAACTGTGGATTTCTAGCCATTGGGTAGGGACACGGAGGCTGAAGCGGCGCAGGATGACCCGCAACCATCAGGCCAAGCTGGTGACCAAGCTTGAACCGGAGTCCGGTTTTAAAACTGCCTCTCCTTCGTGAAAAACAATTATTTTATTATGGGCACCATGTTGCCTTGTAATAGGCTAGCTGATACCTTTGATGTTGATATGCCTTCGTGCATACTTCGTTCTTCCTGTGGTAATGAACTTTCCAAAACACTTTCTGAAATGAAAAATTCGTCAAGTGCCACCGCGGTTGTACCATCAGGCGGAATATGATGTCTGCATATATGAAATCAAAACAAAATTTTAAGTATGACCAAATTTTGAGATACATAATACCTGCCATCATTGAGCGTGAAGTTGGCTTGGCCAATCTTGAAGCGGAGTTTTGCAAACCCATACTGTTGGAGGAGATAACAGCTCCTGTATATATATATATATGACGCTGGTTTACCATTGTAAACCGTGCCGAGTTATAATAAAGACCGTGTTACTCCATAAGAGGGTGTTAACAACATGGATCAAACCGATCCAATAGTCTCCGGATTGACGTGAACTGTGTTCCGTCAATTGAAAAAAAAATCTTTGTTAGTTTAAGAAACACAATGAAAAGCAAAAAAAAACCTTCAAATAAAAGTGTGAAGCAAAAGAAAAGTTTTATTTAAACTGATCAAATGGCGTTACCATGGCTAAACACGACAAAGCTCCCGTTAGGTGTAACTATGGTTCTAGTCAGCGAGGTCCCCAAATGAAATCGTGGCATTTATGCCGACCAAATGGCGTGGTCATGGTTCGGGTTCGACCAAGCCCCCAAGTGATTCTGTGGCCTTAGGCCGATCAAGAGGCGTGACTGGTTCAGACATGACCTAGTCCCCAAGTGATCTGGTGGCTTTCGCCTATCAAGAGGCATGGTATTGGTTCGGACACGACCAATCCTCCAAGTGATATAACACGATGCTTTTAGCAAAGCAAACTCAAGGGGTAAACCGGAGGCCGCTTTAGAGCAACTCCGTGTAACCTCACATGATGTAAAAGAACAGATACCCCGCTTTAGCTGAGGTTCCAGTTTATTATATTTAATCATAATATATACATTGTCGTAATATGTACATAAGTATAGCCAATGGCTCAAGTGTAGTAAGGCCGAAGATGAGCTATATTCCACGGCCTGTTAGTCTCCTCCTCTGATGTACGTGAGTCCTTATGCTCTCGAATATTGATCAGATAGTACGACCCGTTGTGCAGATTCTTGCTGACCACGAAAGGCCCCTCCCAAGGTGGGGATAGCTTATGCATATTAGTCTGATCTTGGATGAGCCGAAGCACCAAATCTCCTTCCTGAAAGGTTCTGGTTCTGACCCGGCGACTGTGATAACGACGAAGATCCTGCTGGTAAATCGCCGATCGGGCGGCTGCGATGTCACGCTCTTCATCCAACCAGTCCAAAGCATCTTGCCATGTTGTCTCGTTGTCCGCTTCAATATAAGCCATGACACGAGGTGAATCATGGCGGATATCACTGGGGAGAACCGCCTCCGCTCCATAAACCATGAAGAACGGTGTGTATCATGTTGATCTGTTGGGTGTCGTATTGATGCTCCATAGCACAGATGGTAATTCTTCTATCCAACAACCCGGCGTTCTCTGCAAAGGAACCATGAGCCGGGGCTTGATGCCTCTCAAGATCTCTTGATTAGCTCTTTCTGCTTGACCATTGAACTGTGGATGTGCCACTGATGAAACGTCGAGCCGGATGTGCTCCCGTTCGCAGAACTCCTTCATAGCACCTTTGGATAAATTGGTACCATTATCTGTGATAATACTGTGCGGAAAGCCAAACCGGAAAATCACCTTTTTGATGAACTGAACCGCTGTGGCCGCATCACACTTGCTAACAGGTTCTGCCTCCACCCACTTTGTAAACTTGTCAACCGCCACCAGGAGGTGGGTCTTCTTATCTTTGGACCTTTTGAAAGGCCCAACCATATCCAGCCCCCAAGTCGCAAACGGCCAAGTAATCGGAATCATTCTCAATTCTCGAGCCGGTACATGAGCACGCCTTGAAAACCTTTGGCAACCATCACACCGTCTGACCAGATCCTCCGCATCAGCATGAGCAGTTAACCAATAAAAACCATGGCGAAATGCTTTAGCCACCAGAGACTTTGAACCGGCGTGGTGACCACAATCTCCTTCGTGGATCTCACTCAAGATTTCACGGCCTTCTTCAGGAGACACACAGCGTTGAAAAGCCCCTGATATACTACAATGATGCAACTTGCCGTTGATGATAGCCATGGACTTGGATCGCCAGATTATCTGCCTTGCTAGAATTTCATCCTCTGGCAACTCACCCCGGTTCTTGTACGCCAGGTAAGGAAGCGTCCAATCCAGAATAACATGAAGAGCCGCCACCAATCGAGCCTCCGGATCAGGAATAGCCAAATCCTCTTCACCAGGAATCTTGACCGACGGGTTGTGCAGCACATCCAGAAAAACATTGGGTGGGACCGGTTTGTGCTGAGAGCCTAGCCGGCTTAAAGCATCTGCCGCTTCATTTTTCCGCCGGTCCACGTGATCCACCTAATAGCCTTTGAAATAACCCACGACAGTATCCACCTCACGACGATATGCTGCCATGAGTGGGTCCTTGGAGTCCCAAGTGCCAGACACTTGCTGGGCCACAAGGTCCGAGTCACCGAAGCACTTAACTCGACTTAGGTTCATCTCCTTAGCCATCCGGAGACCATGGAGCAAGGCTTCATACTCAGTTGCATTGTTAGTACAAGGGAACATCAAACGGAGAACATAACAAAACTTATCACCTCGTGGGGAAGTTAATACGACTCCAGCCCCCGAGCCTCCAACTGCCTGGATCCGTCAAAATGGATGGTCCAATACGTATGATCCGGATTTTCTTCAGGTGCTTGCATTTCCGTCCAATCATTGATGAAACCAACAAGTGCTTGAGACTTAACCGTTGTCCGAGGCACATACTTCAAACCGTACGGTCCCAGCTCTATGGCCCACTTTGCAATCCGGCCAGTTGCTTCCCGGTTCTGGATGATATCTCCCAAAGGAGCAGAACTGACCACCGTAATTGAGTACCCTTGGAAATATTGTTTAAGCTTCCGGCTTTCCATAAAAACTCCATACACCAGCTTCTGCCAATGCGGATACCTTTGCTTGGACTCAATGAGCACCTCGCTGATGTAATAGACCGGACGTTGAACCGGATGCTCCTTACCTGCCTCCTTTCGCTCCACCACAATAGCTACACTGACCGCCCGAACATTAGCAGCAACATATAGCAGTAACGGCTCCTTGTCAACGGGAGCGGCGAGCACAGGCGGATTGGCCAATTCCCGCTTTAAGTCCTCAAATGCTTCATCAGCGGCAGAACTCCAGACAAACTGATCCGTCTTTTTCAACATCTGATACAAAGGGATTGCCTTCTCACCCAGGCGACTGATAAACCGGCTTAGCGCGGCAATCCTGCCTGCTAGGCGTTGAACATCGTTGATACACTTCGGTTTAGCCAGGGAGGTGATAGTCGTGATCTTCTCCGGATTAGTCTCAATTCCCCTGTTGGACACTAGAAAACCCAATAGCTTGCCCGCCGGTACACCAAAGACACACTTGTCCGGATTAAGCATCATCTTGTATGCTCTTAGATTATCAAAGGTTTCTTTCAAATCATCAATCAGAGTCTCCTTCTCCCTGGATTTAACCATGATATCATCCACGTAAGCATGTACATTACGGCAAATCTGCTTGTGAAGACAATTTTGTACACACCGTTGGTAAGTTGCCTGGGCACTCTTGAGCCCGAAGGGCATAGACACATAGCAGAAGGCACCAAAGGGAGTTATAAATGCTTTCTTCTCCTGGTCCTTAACTGCCATTTTGATCTGATGATAGCCAGAATAGGCATCCAAAAAAACTTAAACGCTCACAACCCGCCGTAGCATCAATAATTTGATCAATACGGGGGAGGGCAAAAGGATCTGTTGGACAAGCCTTATTAAGATTTGTGTAATCCACACACATGCGCCAGGTGCCGTTTTTCTTGAGGGCCAGCACCGGATTGGCAAGCCACTCAGGGTGAAAAACT
Organism: Triticum dicoccoides; assembly: GCF_002162155.2. Classification (NCBI taxonomy): domain Eukaryota; kingdom Viridiplantae; phylum Streptophyta; class Magnoliopsida; order Poales; family Poaceae; genus Triticum; species Triticum dicoccoides. The sequence goes on along the minus strand of NC_041390.1, from coordinate 243,139,083 downwards.
TCAATAATAAAGCCAGCTGCTAAGAGCCTGGCTACCTCTTCTCCAATCGCCTTGCGCCTTTCTTCGTTAAACCGGCGGAGGAACTATTTCACCAGTTTATATTTAGGATCCACATTAAGTGTGTGCTCAGCGAGTTACCTTGGTACACCTGGCATGTCAGAGGGTTTCCATGCGAAAATGTCCCGATTCTCACGGATGAACTCGATGAGCGCACCTTCCTATTTCGGATCCAAGTTGGCACTGATGCTGAACTGCTTGGACGAATCGCCAGGTACGAAGTCAACAAGCTTAGTCTCTGCTGCCAATTTGAACTTCAGGGCCGGATCATGCTCCGTAGTTGGCTTCTTCAATGGAGTCATGTCCGCCGGATCAACATTGTCTTTATAGTATTTCAACTCCTCGGTGGCACAAACCGACTTTGCATAAGCTGCATCTCCTTCCTCGCATTCCAAAGCGATTTTGCGGCTTCTGTGAACCGTTATTGTCCCCTTATGACCCGGCATCTTGAGCTGCAAATACACATAACAGGGCCGGGCCATAAATTGGCGTATGCCGGTCGCCCAAACAGGGCATGATATGGACTTTGGATTTTCACCGCCTCAAACGTCAATGTCTCTGACCTGGAATCATGATCGTCCCCAAAGGCCACTTCCAGAGCTATCTTACCAACGGGATATGTTGATCTGCCAGGCACTACACCGTGGAATACTGTATTAGACAGTTTGAGATTCTTAGCTGTTAGTCCCATACGACGGAAGGTCTCATAGTACAGGATGTTAATACTGCTCCCTCCATCCATGAGCACCTTGGTGAACTTATAACCTCCCACCTGAGGCACCATCACCAGTGCCAACTGGCCCAGATTATTGACCTGGGGCGGGTGATCCTCTCTGCTCCATATGATCGGCTGTTCAGACCAACGTAGATAACGGGGTATGGCCAGTTCAACAGAGTTGACCGCCCGCCTCTAAACCTTCCGGTCTCACTTGTCCAAGCTAGTGGTAAAGACATGGTACTGTCCACCACTCAACTGCTTTGGGTTGCTCTGGTAGCCCGACTGCTGCTGTTGTTGGTTGTAACCACCCTGGTTGTTCCGATTATTTTAACCATTATTTCCGCCCGGATTACCATTAAATCCTGAACCGAAACTTCCTCCACCGTAACCTGGCCCGGAGCCATCGCCAGATTCCTGATCATACCGGAAATTATTAGAATTCTTGAACTCCTGCATAATAAAGCAATCCTTCCAAAGGTGGTTTGCTGGTTCCTCCTTCGTCCCATGTCTTGGACACGGCTGGCTTAGCAGATAGTTTAGGCGGTTTGGGTTAGGGTTGGGTGCCCCACTACGATTTCTTGGCCTACCCTTGCATCGCTGGCCATTGTTTTGTGCGTTGGTATTAGCCACAAAGTCCATGTTACCATCCTCTTTACGCTTGCCTCCTCCGCCATTGCCTACCCAGTGATGCTGCTGACCTTTGGAGCTGATGTTCTTCTTTCCTTTCCCTGTCTTGTCCTCATCAGATTCGGGATCCTTGGTACTATCAGAATCAGCATATTTCACCAAAGCGGCCATGAGAGTCCCCATGTCGGTGCAATGACGCTTCATCCGTCCCAACTTCAGCTTGAGGGGTCCAAACCGGCAGTTGCCCTCTAGGGTTAATACTGCGGTGTCAGCGTTGATGCGGTCTGAGGAGTGCAACACTTGTGAAACCCGGCGCACCCAATGAGTCGTTGATTCTCCTTCCTCCTGGACGCATGCAGCTAAGTCCACTATCGACATAGGCTGTTTACAGGTATCTTTGAAATTGCTGATAAATCGGGCCCGTAATTGGGCCCATGAACTGATAGAATTAGCCGGTAAGCTTTTTAATCAAGTACGGGCCGTTCCTTCGAGCATCATGGTGAAGTATTTTGTACACGCCGCGTCATCCACATCAAGCATCTCCATGGCCATCTCATAGCTCTCCACCCATGTCTCTGGAGGTTGATCTACCGTGTAATTTGGTACCTTGCGTGGGCCTTTGAAATCTTTGGGCAGGCGCACGTTGCGTAAAGCAGGGATAAGGCAAGGCACCCCCAAAGAACTAAAAGTAGCACCAGGTTCAGTCAAGGTGGTTGGATAAACCGGCGTGAGCTGTCGAGCCTGATGCTGTGCGGCTAACTCGGCCTCCCTGCGCGCGGGGGCCCGGTCCACCACTCCTTGAGCGTCATCAGCACCACCCGTCGGATTTTTGTTCCAGGGTGCCCCACGTCGTTCATTACTCGACACTGCCGGTTCATCCATATGTCTGCTATAGCTCCGGCTTGGACGAGGGGTCGAGTGGATCCGGTCGCGGCTGTACGAGTATGCTTCCTGTTGGGCCAAAGCTGTCCTCAGAAGTTCCTTGACCCGCCGTGTCTCTACTGCCTGCGGCGAGTCACCTTCAATTGTAATGGCCTCCAGCCGTGCAGCAGCGGCAACAAGATTGTCCATTGGGTTGGAGTAGTGACCCGGGGGTGTTAAAGCAGCCTGAGGTACAATGGTGTTTTGACGAGGCGGGTCAATCTGACGAGGCTGAACTGGTGCACCGGTCCCAGGGGCTTCTGCCCGGTTCCCCTCCAGCGGATTGCCGGCTCTTGGCCCTGGAGTGTTGAAAAGGTCTCTGGCCTCGAAAACCGGAGGTAAGCGGGATCGGTGCTTCCTCCTCATGACTTCATGCGACGCGCTCTGGTCCAACATAAGCTTGTAGGCTTGTGCCTCTAAAGCGGCCCGCTCTGCGGCCATCCTGGTGTCCTCAGCCGCCAGATCCGCCTTGTCCTGGGTGATCTGTTCCTTTACCTTTGCAATCTCCATATTGTGAACATCCTGATCTAGCGGATTAACTTCCGCCATAAGCACAGCCAACGCATCAAATAGTTCTTATAGAACCTGAGCCGGCGGGCGCACAGGGCCTCCTGCCCCGGCAACCGTCGCTGCTGCTGAACCGGAAATCGTTGCCGCAGCTGTCGAAGAATGAAGCGCTGCTTGTGTTCTGGCCATGAATATTCCAACCCGGTTGGGCAGATCAGAGGGGTCCGGAATACTGTCGCCATCGGAACAACTCCCAATCCGGCCATCTTGTAGCTGATAAAGAGATTCGGTTTCTCCGGTCGAAGATTCGTCACCGGAACAAATGACAGTTGCCCCGCGAAATCCCGATCGATTCTCATAACCTCCTCCATGGATGACTCCCACGAAGGCACGCTTCATGGCCGGTATAACCTGGGCAGATTGCGCATGCTGAGCCGTCTCGACGAGGTCGGTGCAGATGTCCGGCTCAGGGCCCGGTTCACCGATCTTGCCAATGAAAATGTGAATGCTACCAAAGGGGACCTGGTACTCGTACTCAATTGAGTCGGCCTCGGGGCCCCAGCCTGCATCGTCGATGTAAAGCCTGCCGCGATGACTCTTAGTCATCCGGCCTACAGCATAGCCCTCGAGTCCTTCAAAGCGGCCCTCCAAGAACCGGAAACCATCGTGCGATAGCCCCACGGTGGGCGCCAACTGTCGTGGGTTTGTCATGGCAGATGTCCTAGAGAAAGGACTTAGTCATGGAGCCATCACGACAGGTTAGCTTGAAGGGGTTAAAGCGGACACAAAGGACGCAAGAGAGTTTATACTAGTCCGGCCCCTTCAAGGAAGGTAAAAGCCTACATCTAGTTGTGATGGAATTGATGGGGTTTCGATGACTAGGGAGCAAAAAAAGCTTCGCCTATCTCTCGAGTTGTTGTCTGTTATCCCTGAACCGCCGCCGGGTCACCCCCTTATATACACGGGTGACGCCCGCCGGTTCAGAGAGTCCCAACACCGGTTCATACTCATATCCGGGTTGGTCCCTCCTTGTTCCTAACTTACAGTACAAGTATATGCACAAACGCCGGTGTACGGCTACAGGTTGTAAATCGACTACGGGCCCTGGGCCTTTATCTGCCTCTTTGGGCTTTAACACCTTTGAACTACTGATGAAGTTAATCTGGCCCAGGTAGGCCGGTTTATGCCCAGTAGTAATATCCCCAACACCATAGATTCATCAAAATAAGCAATCAACACACGAAAAACAGAATCTGTCAAAAACAGAACAGTCTGTAGTAATCTGTAACTAACGCAAACTTCTGGAACCCCAAAAATTCTAAAATAAATTTGTGGACATGAGTACTTTATCTATTAATCATCTGCAAAAATAATTAACTAAATAGCACTCTCCAATAAAAAATGGCAGCGATTCTCGTGCGCACTAAAGTTTCTGTTTTTTACAACAAGATCAAAAAGACTTTCCCCAAGTCTTCCCAATGGTTCTACTTGGCACAAACACTAATTAAACACAAAAACACAACCAAAATAGGGGCTAGATAAATTATTTATTGAATAACAGCAAGGAAAAATATTGGGTTATCTCCCAACAAGCGCTTTTCTTTAAAGCCTTATAGCTAGGCATAAGATTTCAACGATGCTCACATGAAAGACAAGAATTGAAGCACAAAGAGAGCATCATAAAACACGTTACAAACACATCTAAGTATAACATACTTCCTATGCATAGGCATCTAATAGGCCAACAAATTATCAAGGCAAGCAAAAACTAGCATATGAAAGGAAGAAGAAAGAAACAGTAGCAATCTCAACATAACGAGAGGTAATTTAGTAACATAAAAATTTCTAACACCATATTTTCCTCTCTCAAAATAATTACATGTAGGATCATAAGCAAATTCAACAAAATAGTTATCACATAAAATATTTTCAACACGATCCACATGCATGCAAAGTTGACACTCTTCCAAAATAGTGGGATTAACATTAACTAAAGTCATGACCTCTCCAAACCCGCTTTTATCAAAAATTTCATAAGATTGAACATTCTCCAAATATGTGGGATCTAAAGTTGACACTCTTCCAAACCCACTTTCAATAGTATTGCAAACACTATTACCAATCTCATATTCATCATGGGGCTTAAATAAATTTTCAAGATCATAAGAAGAATCACCCCAATCATGATCATTGCAACAAGTAGTAGACATAGCAAAAGTAGCATCCCCAAGCTTAGGGTTTTGCATATTATAAGCACAATTGACATTAATAGAATTTATAATATCATCATTGCAATCATGCTTTCTATTCAAAGATCCATCGTGAAGCACTCCATAAAGTACTTCATCACAATTTTCAGATTCACGAATTTCAAGCAAAACTTCATAAAGATAATCTAGTGCACAAAAATCACTAGCAATTGGTTCATCATAATTGGATCTCTTAAAAAGATTATCAAGCGGATGAGGATCCATAGATCTTAGATTCTCTGTTTAGCAATAAATAAACAACTATTCCAACCAAACGAGCAAACGAGCCAAGTAAGACATCAAAGCAAATGGGAAAGAGGCGAATGGAAAAGAGGGTGAATAAAACGGCAAGGGTGAAGTAGGGGAGAGGAAAATAAGAGGCAAATGGAAAATAATGTAACGCGAAGGATAAGAGTTGTGATGGGTACTTGGTATGTCTTGACTTGGCGTAGATCTCCCCGGCAACGGTGCCAGAAATCCTTCTTGCTACATCTTGAGCACTCCGTTGGTTTTCCCTTGAAGAGGAAAGGGTGATGCAGTAGAACAGCGTAAGTATTTCCCTCAGTTTTTGGAGAACCAAGGTATCAATCCAGTAGGAGACCACGCGCGAATCACCTCGTACCTACACAAACAAATAAGAACCTCGCAACCAACGCAATAAATGGATTGTCAATCCCTTCACGGCCACTTGCAAGAGTGAGATTTGATAGAGATGATAATAATAAGATAAATATTTTTGGTATTTTTATGATATAGATTGAAAGTAAAGATTGCAAAATGAAATGGATTGGAAACTTGTATGATGGATAATAGACCCGGGGGCCATAGGTTTCACTAGTGGCTTCTCTCAAGAAAGCATAAGTATTACGGTGGGTGAACAAATTACTGTCGAGCAATTAATAGAAAAGTGAATAATTATGAGAATATCTAGGCATGATCATGTATATAGGCATCACGTCCGAGACAAGTAGACCGAAACGATTCTGCATCTACTACTATTACTCCACACATCAAACGCTATCCAGCATGCATCTAGAGTATTAAGTTTATAAGAACAGAGTAACGCCTTAAGCAAGATGACATGATGTAGAGGGATAAACTCATGCAATATGATGTAAACCCCATATTTTTATCCTCGATGGCAACAATACAATACGTGTCGTTTCCCTTTCTTTCACTGGGATTGAGCACCGCAAGATTGAACCCAAAGCTAAGCACTTCTCCCATTGCAAGAAAGATCAATCTAGTAGGCCAAACCAAACTGATAATTCGAAGAGACTTGCAAAGATAAACCAACCATACATAAAAGAATTCAGAGAATATTCAAATATTATTCATAGATAGACTTGATCATAAACCCACAATTCATCAGATCTCGATAAACACACCACAAAAGAAGATTACATCGAATAGATGTCCAAGAGAATCAAGGAGAACTTTGTATTGAGATCCAAAGAGAGAGAAGAAGCCATCTAGCTACTAGCTATGGACGCGAAGGTCTGAAGTAAACTACTCACACATCATCGGAGGGGCCATGGAGTTGATGTTGAGGCCCTCCGTGATCAATGCCCCCTCCGGCGGAGCTCCAGAAAAGGCCCCAAGATGGGATCTCTTGGGTACAAAAGGTAGCGGCGGTGGAAATAGGGTTTCGTGGTGCTCCTAGATGTTTGCGGGGTATATGGATATATATAGTAGGAAGAAGTAGGTCGGTGGAGCAACGAGGGGCCCACGAGGGTTGAGGGCGCGCCAACGGGGGTGGGCACGCCCCCTACCACGTGGCCTCCTCGATTGTTTCTTGACGTCCACTCCAAGTCTCCTGGATCACATTTGTTCCAAAAATAACGGTCCTGAAGGTTTCATTTCGTTTGGACTCCGTTTGATATTCCTTTTTGGCGAAACTCTAAGGCAAAAAAACAGCAATTTGGGTTGGGCCTCCGGTTAATAGTTAGTCCCAAAAATAATATAAAAGTGTAAAAATAAGCCCATTAATATCCAAAATAGATAATATAATAGCATGGAGCAATCAAAAATTCTAGATACGTTGGAGATGTATCAACAGGCTATTCTCTGACCTGCCTTGCTATCACGACCGTGCAAAATGTTAGCACCCTTCCCACTTTTAACCCACATGGTGGGCCCAGAACCCACAGTTCCACAGGATCGAAACATTACTCTCATGTACAACCTTGATTTCGAAACATTCTTTGCACTTGGCTTCGTATGTAATTCACAAGCCAACTTCCTCCCCATGTTTCATTCTGGTATCAGAGGCAACATTATTCTTCATTGCTCTGAACCCCATCATCACTTGTTTTAGGCATCCGCTGGATGCCTATCTGGTTGAAACTTGTTGAATCTCCTTTAGCACTCTCGATACATTTCTTTGTGCTTCTAAAATCTCCTTCCTTGAGATAACTATGGGATGTCGATCCTTTCAGACATCCGTTCTTATAGCTTCCCTCTTATTTCACTCCTTAAATCTCGGGACGAGATTTCTTGTAGTGGAGGAGAATTATGACGTTCGGATAATTAAGCTACAGTAAATCCCTGCTAATGGTGCCACGACATCACATTACTGTTGTTAATCCTCACTTGATCCAAATCACTATTCATATTCAAACTCAAAATTTCAAATTTGCTAAACATGAAAACAAAAACGTTCAGAGTGTGGCAAATAATCCCAGGGTATTTGTCATGTTGGAACCAACTGTAATGCCCCGGATACAACTTTCCATATTTGTAACTCCGACTCTTGCCTTTTTCCGGAGATGCGATATGAGTTTCCCTTCGTGGTTGGGTTTTGTTTTGGTTTTGCATTTTGTTCTTATCATGCATCTCATATCATGTCATCATGTGCATTGCATTTGCATACATGTTCGTCTCATGCATCCGAGCATTTTCCCCGTTGTCTGTTTTGCAATCTGACACTCCTACGTCCTCCGGCACCCTCTTTTGTCTCTTTTTGTGAGCGGGTGTTAAACTTTCACGGAATAGACCGAGATTTGCCAAGCGGCCTTGTTACACCACCAATAGACCGCCTGTCAAGTTTCGTGCCATTTGGAGCCCGTTTGATACTCCAACGGTTAACCGAGGAACCGTAAAGACCTCGTGTGTGTTGCAGCCCAACACCCCTCCAAAATGGCCCAAAACCCATCAAACCTGCCTCCATCCTCTCGATCGTTCGATCACGATCGCGTGGCCGAAAACTGCACCTCATTTGGACACTCCTACCTCCTCCTAGCTATATATATGTGTGTGTCTCGCTCCAAAATTCGCGGTCTAACCCTAGTCTTCTTCCTCCACCGCGCATCTGGACATGTCCGCCACCGTCGGACGCATCCACCGCAGCCAGCCACGTCGCCCGACCAATGGCAGCGTGCCACGTCAGCGTCGTCGCCTCCCTCCTCCAATCCCGCTTCGCCACCTCACCACGCCTCTCTGTCCTCCCACCACGCGGCCTGGGGGACCCGGATCGGGCCCGCGCGAGCCTGACCACATCGCCGCCCGGCCCCGCCGACCACCTGTGTCATCCCGCCCGCTCCCCGCCATACCTCGCCTCCGGATCCGGATCGGCGTCGCCAGATCCGGCCACCCCGCACCCGATCCGGCCATCTCCGGCCTCCACCCCTCGCTGGAGCGGCTCCCCGTCACCGGAACCGTCGCAGGCTCGCCGGAGCCGTCCCGCGCCAGATCTGGGCGGGTGGATGAGATCCACCCGTCCCCCAAACCAAATGTCATCCCCGCGCCCGGATCCCTCCGTCCCGGGTCGAGCCCGTACCGCTTTGACTTTTCGTGGAGGTGATTTTCTTCTAAGTCCCTAGGTCTGCAAGATTTTCATGGCATGTTCATTGCATCATAACTTTCTGCTTGTAGCTCCATTTTTCATGTATGATATATCAAAATGTTCATCATTATGTGATCTTCGTTTTGTTCCATTGAGCCATGCTTGTTTGAGTCCATCTTGATGCCCAAATGACTGATGCAAGAGTGCTATAAAATGTTAGGTGTTGATTCTTAGCAGAGTATGCGCATTTGTCATTTTTGCTACAATTTTTGTGTGCTGCATATGGGCATGAGCTCTACATGTGTTTCGGTCTATGCCATGCCATCTTTACAGGGGTGTATGCCATGTATTTTTGTGATCAATGTGGTGACTAGCACAAGCATGCAAAATAGCTCTCGTGATATTGCTGATTTCAGAGACTTAGAATTTCACTGTCTTTTCTTTGCTGTTATTTTTATGCCATGTATTCATGTTGCTACAGTGAGATTCATGCTTCTTTTGAGTATGTTCGGTAAGGATGATTTGTACATATGGTATTGCTCTATCCATCCATGTCCCTGTTTGCATTTATGGAGTGCCCTAGCATGACTCAATCTTGCTCTACTTTTGCTATAAAATGTTCCTGGCAGGTTGTTTACGTGTTAATCAATTTTGCCAAGGTTATTGTAGTTGATCCATGCATGTTATGAGATTGTTTTTTCTTTGGTTAGCTTAATGAACATGTCTTCTTACTATTGCTATTCTTATCTTGTCATGCAATGCCTTGTGGTGAGTGAATCGAGCTCGCAAAGATGCCTTCATAATTCTGTTTATGTCATGCCCAGATTGTCTGCTAAGTCTGAATCTGTTAACGAAACTTGCTATGTTTACATGTGTGCCATCATATTTTCTGTGCCCTTTTGTCTTATGGTTAGTAAGAGACTTTTGTTCTATGCTTTGAGTAGATTCATGCCATGCCTTTTTTTTGCTATGCTCTGTTCCTGTAGCATGTTGTTTGCTTGCTCTAAACATGGCTTCCTGATGTTAATTCCTGGCATGTTAGTATTTTCACCAAGTTTGTGATGTTGTTATCTTTTGCATTTTTTCCATGCTTGTTTGAACCTGCTCTTGTGTGATTTAGCCGTAGCTCAGTGTTCATCTTTTGTCAAGAATCTTGAGTATATCACTGACGTATGCTTTGTTGCTATGTTGGAGTGCAGTAGCTTAGTTTCTTTTTGCATTCTAGATGGCATCATGCTGTTAATCGCATAATTGTGTCATTATTGTTTTGCTTGTCTTTTGCAAACCGTGCATCCGATTCTAGTGATCTTTATATCGATTTCGACCGAAATCAACTCATCTTTCCAGCGGCGCGCTTGGTTTGCCAAGTTGATGCCTGGTTCAATCTTTTCTTTCTGGAGCACGCATATGCATTGCATATCACATCGCGCATATCATGCCATGTTTTGCATCATGTTGCTTGTGCATTGCACCATGATTGATTATTGGCCCTTTGCTTGTATTCTTGCTTCGGGTAGAGTCGGGAGACGTGTACGTGATCGAGGAACCTGTTGAGTCCGCTAACGAGGATCAAGCTTTTGTCAACTTTGAGAACTTTGCAGGCAAGATGACCATAACCTCGAAATCACTTCTATCTTTGCTTGCTAGTTGCTCGCTCTTTTGCTATGCCGTGATACCTACCACTTGCTATATCATGCCTACCTTATTGCCATGTCAAGCCTCTAACCCACCTTTCCTAGCAAACCGTTGTTTGGCTATGTTACCGCTTTGCTCAGCCCCTCTTATAGCGTTGCTAGTTGGAGGTGGAGATGGGAGTTCATTCCATGTTGGAACATGGATATTGTTGGGATATCATTATTATATCTTGTTTACTTTAATGCATCTATATACTGGGTAAAGGGTGGAAGGCTCGGCCTTATGCCTAGTGTTTTGTTCCACTCTTGCCGCCCTAGTTTCCGTCATATCGGTGTTATGTTCCTTGATTTTTGCATTCCTTACGCGGTTGGGTGTTATGGGAACCCCTTGACAGTTCGCTTTGAATAAAACTCCTCCAACAAGGCCCAACCTTGGTTTTACCATTTGCCTACCTACCACCATATACCTTCCCTTGGGTTCTGCAGACTCAAGGGTCATCTTTATTTTAAACCCCCCCCCCCGGGCCAGTGCTCCTCTGAGTGTTGGTCCGAAACAGACAGCCTGCGGGGCCACCTCGGGGCAACTTGAGTGTTGGTTTTACTCGTAGCTTGAACTATCCGGTGTGCCATGAGAACGAGATACGTGCAACTCCTATCGGGATTTGTCGGCACATCGGGCGGCTTTGCTGGTCTTGTTTTACCATTGTCGAAATGTCTTGTAACCGGGATTCCGAGTCTGATCGGGTCATCCTGGGAGAAGGAATATCCTTCATTGACCGTGAGAGCTTGTGATGGGCTAAGTTGGCACACCTCTGCAGGGTTTTGAACTTTCGAAAGTCGTGGCCGCGGTTATGGGCAGATGGGAATTTGTTAATATTCGGTTGTAGAGAACTTGACACTTAACTTAATTAAAATGAATCAACAGCGTGTGTAGCCGTGATGGTCTCTTTTCGGCAGAGTCCGGGAAGGGAACACGATCTCGTGGTATGATTGATCGTAAGTAGTTTTCAGGATCACTTCTTGATCATTATAGCTTCTCGATCGTGCTTTGCTTCCCTACTCGCTCTCATTTGTGTAACTTAGCCACCATATATGCTAATGCTTGCTGCAGCTCCACCTCACTACCTTTTCCTACCCCCTTAAGCTTAAATAGTCTTGATCACGAGGGTGTGAGATTGCTGAGTCCCCGTGACTCACAGATTACTTCCAAAACCAGATGCAGGTGCCGATGATGCCAGTGCAGGTGACACAACTAAGCTCAAGTGGGAGCTCAATGAAGATCGTGTTCGTTGTGTTGTTTCGTTTCCTTTTGATCAGTAGTGGAGCCCAGTTGGGGTGATCGGGGATCTAGCATTTGGTGTTGTCTTTCTTTATTTTGGTTCCATGGTCGGACCTTGATTGTATTCTGGATGATGTATGTTTAACTTGTATTGTGTGAAGTGGCGATTGTAAGCCAACTCTTTATCCCTCTCTTATTCAGTACATGGGATGTGTAAAAATTACCCCTGTTGCGATGTGCCTACTATGCGGTTATGCCTCTAAGTCGTGCTCCGACACGTGGGAGATATAGCCGCATCGTGGGTGTTACAATTTGGTAATCAGAGCCTTCCCCGACTTAGGATCCCTCTGCTTGATCGAATCACTGACGTTGTTGAGTCTAGAAAAAATATTTTGAGTCTTAGGATTATATATATCGGAGAGTAGGATTATTTTTACTCCTCAGTCCCTTCGTCTCTCTGGTGAGGCCTCCTGACATAGAGTTTTGACTCTTCTCTGCTCAAATTTCATGAAAAAAATTAGGATCACGCGGGTATCTTGGAATCGTTCCGATGGTTTTCTGATGAGAACATTGTTCTTAGTGCCTCCTGACATTTAGGGGTTGTGGCAGTGTCCCGGGGAGTTGAGCTCCGAGGTGTTGTCGTCACAATTTTATCGTTGCGGTTCTTGAATACTTGAGTTCGCCGACATCGAAAATCTCCTTTATGCAGTTGTTGGTGAGATAACCTCGATGCCACCCAGTACTGGGGCGGGAGTTTGGGAGTATTGCCATAACTCGCATAACGGATGCTTTTCGAAGGTTGTGGTAAATGATTTTCGAAGGTTTCTTGCTTATGTGTTGAAGGATGGATACAGCTGGATGTAGGATTTGCTAGTTTTGGGTGAGATATTATACTTCCCATGTATCCCCAACACCTGATTGCATAACCAGAAAGTTTCGGGAGTTTATACGTGGGAATTCAAGTATATCGTAGGATATCTTTCCAACAGACACATGAGACGATATGGGATCTATCATATGTTTGTTTCCAGCTTATTCTGCAAGCCAATCCTTGTTTTGTTTTGAGTTGTGGTATTCGAGTTGCTTCGATGTCAAATGTTGATTCCATGCCTCTTTTTAAGTGGTGTTCTCATATTTCTATGTGAGTACTAATCCTTCTTGATCATCGAGATTGTCATGTCAATCCTTTTTCATCGGCGTGTTTCTCTTCAAGTGAATCCGATTATGTCAACATTCGCAAGACCACCTTTCAGTTTTTCCCAACGGTGTTCGTTCCATCTGCCCAAGTTGCCTTTGTTTTCCCGCCCTCCCACCCTTTTTCTTGAAGGACTCGGATTTCTAATCAAGTATCCATCTTATGGATGAGAAGTCTCTCCATTCTTTTCCGTCAATGTTCTTATCCGATGATTCTCAAGAAGATTCTAACGAAGCTTCAAGTCCATCATTCTTCGTTCTTTTCCTTCTCCGGTAGTTTCAATGCAAGCTTTCGGTGTTGATCATATATTTTTCACTGGTTCACATGCTTTCTATTTTGGAAGTGCTTATCAAAGACTCTCTTATTTATTCACCTCTCGCTATTCATTTGTTTCGGAGTGCTGACGATGTCTCAGGAGATTCGTGTTTCCATTCTCGATCCGTTCAAGCTATTTAGAGGTCTTACCTTATTCAAGCTATTTAATTCAACCGGTGCAATCTCCTTTTCAAGTAATCATTTCAACGGTGTATCTTTTGAGTGGGCCCTAACCCACAGGTCTTTTCTCAGGATCTTACCTGACTCTTCTAAATTTCCCAGAGTTACTCTCAAATTCTTCTCCAAGTTTGACGTAAGAATGAATTATCATGAGTCATATGTCTTTCTTCAAGATCTTTCAAATTCTATCATTGTTGGTTCAACCTTTCTAATTTTCATCCCGGAATATCTCAATAATTCATGGTGGTGTTTCTCATCATATTTCTCAATGTTGAAGACCAAAGAAGAGTTTCTCCTCCAAATCTTACCCGTTTTTTTCAAAGATGTGTAGTTCAAGCTTGATGCCATCCTCTCATAATTATTTCCGATTGTGAGAATTCTTTTCACCCATTCGGAGGCAATTCATGAGTCTTTCAGTTTGATTCTTTGGAGGCCATCATTTCGGAAGAATTATTCATTCTCAGCTTTCAGCTCTCGTTCTCCAAATCTTACTGGTGCATCGTTCAAATACCCTCTAAACAGTTCATGATCTCTTCGTTCTCACGTATCTAAATTCCTTCAAGTATCTTCATTCGTTTTCCAATTCTTCTCGGTGAATTGTGCATTTGCTACGTTCATTTTCAATTCGTACAGTGGTTCAATCAAGATTCCTCTTCCTATGTTCTCATATAGATTCATTCGTTCTTTCCAAATCCTACTGGTGGATCATTGAAGACCTTTCTCAAGTTTGCGCTATATCTCTCTTAATCCTTTCTACGAGAGTAAGTAGTATGCCAAATCTGTTGCTTGTCATCAATTTAAATTGGTGAAGGATACCCATAACATAATTCTTATTATTGTTTCATTCAAGTGATCTAATTCTTCTTTCCGAAGTGGTTCATCATATCACATTCTCGGTTCGAGATGCTTTATCTTTAATCCGGTGTTCCAAATTTTCACTTATCTCACCGCGAAGCTCCATCTAAATCATCACAAGGCTTCACCTTGTGTTTTCAACTTCTGTTTCCTTTCGTTTGATCATCCTTTTATTACCGGAGTTCTTCATGGAGGCTCTACATGATGGTTTCCTCAAGGGTTTAATCCCTTCTCGAAGTGTTCATCAAGATTCTTTTCAGAGGAGCTCAAGTATTCTTCATCTTGCATTTCTAAGTGCAGTTCTTCCTATCTTATCTTTTGAGGTGGTGTTATGTCATTCTTGATAATTTCCCTTCGTGTTTCATGATTCACAAGTTATCAATAATGAGGTAGTTTAAATCCATTAATCTCTTCATTGGAGTTATCTTGGGTTATATTTCACCTAAAGCTTTCCCTAAGTATTCTTGCTATTTATGGTGCTTATAAATGACCCAAGTTCTTCTTTTATCCTCCCGGTGAAATAGTTTCTTGTCTCCTTGTTCATATTAATTCAAATCCATTGTTTTCGTTAGTGGCAGAATTTCACCTCATAATTTTTGAAATGTCTTCCATAAGCCCACATCAAGCTTATCCTTTCTTGGTTGATAATCCAACAACTCCGTTCGAGAATATGTTGTAAGCGTGCTCTCTCGAGATCTTGTTTCCCTCTGTTCATTCCATTCCATTCTTTCATTTCTTCCGGAGGCATTGTGTTGTTGCTCTCTCCTCTCATCATCTTGAATGGTGAGGATCGTGTTCTTTTTGTGCTTATCCATTTAACCGAAGTGTTGTGCCCTCTGCTCAAGTTCTTTTCATCTTATCAAGTCTTGCATCTCTTTTCAACCGGAGTGTGATACGTCTCCAACGTATCTATAATTTTTTATTGCTCCATGCTATATTATCTACTATTTTGGACTATATTGGGCTTTATTTTCCACTTTTATATTATTTTTGGGACTAACCTATTAACCGGAGGCCCAGCCTAGAATTGTTGTTTTTTTTGCCTATTTCAGTGTTTCGGATAAACGGAATATCAAACGGAATAAAATCTTCGGAAACGTGATTTTCTCACCGAACGTGATCCAGGAGACTTGGACCCTACTGCAAGGGATCAAAGAGGTGGTCACGAGGGTGGGCCCCCCAGGGCGCGCCACCCTGCCTCGTGGGCCCCTCGGTGCTCCATCGACGTACTCCTTCCTCCTATATATACACACGTACCCCCAAACGATCAAAATAGGAGCCAAAAACCTAATTCCACCGCCGCAACTTTCTGTATCCACGAGATCCCATCTTGGGGCCTGTTCTGGAGCTCCGCCGGAAGAGGGCCGTCATCACGGAGGGCTTCTACATCATCCTAGCCCCTCCGATGAAGTGTGAGTAGTTTACCTCAGACCTTCGGGTCCATAGTTAGTAGCTAGATGGCTTCTTCTCTCTCTTTGAATCTCAATACAAAGTTCTCCCCCTCTCTCGTGGAGATCTATTCGATGTAATCTTCTTTTTGCGGTGTGTTTGTTGAGAGCGATGAATTGTGGGTTTATGATCAAGTCTATCTATGAATAATATTTTAATCTTCTCTGAATTCTTTTATGTATGATTGGTTATCTTTGCAAGTCTCTTCGAATTATCCGTTTGGTTTGGCCAACTAGATTGGTACTTCTTTCCATGGGAGGAATGCTTAGCTTTGGGTTCGATCTTGCGGTGTCCTTACCCAGTGATAGAAGGGGCAGCAAGGCACGTATTGTATCGTTGCCATCGAGGATAACAAGATGGGGTTTATTTCATATTGCATGAATTTATCTCTCTACATCATGTCATCTTGCTTAAGGCGTTACTCTATTTTTAACTTAATACTCTAGATGCATGCTGGATAGCGGTCGATGAGTGGAGTAATAGTAGTAGATGCAGAATCATTTCGATCTACTTGTCACGGACATGATGCCTATATACATGATCATGCCTAGATAATCTCATAATTATGCTCAATTCTATCAATTGCTCAACATTAATTTGTTCACCCACCATAGAATACTTATGCTCTTGAAAGAAGCCACTAGTGAAACCTATGGCCCCCGGGTCTATTCTCATCATATCAATCTCCATCACTTTTATATTGTTTTGCTATTTACTTTGCTTTTACTTTTTACTTTGCATCTTTATATCAAAAATACCAAAAATATTCTATCTATCAGATCTCACTCTCGTAAGTGACCGTGAAGGGCTTGACAACCCCTAATCGCGTTGGTTGCAAGTAGCTATCTCTTTGTGCGGGTACGAGGGACTTGAGCGTGGGGTCCTACTGGATTGATACCTTGGTTCTCAAAAACTGAGGGAAATACTTACGCTACTCTGCTGCATCATCCCTTCCTCTTCAGGGAAAACCAACGCAAGCTCAAGACGTAGCAAGAAGGATTTCTGGCGCCGTTGCCGGGGATTCTACGCAAAAAGTCATATACCAAGTACCCATCACAATCCCTATCTCTCGCATTACATTATTTGCCATTTGCCTCTCATTTTCCTCTCCCCCCAATTCACCCTTGCCGTTTTATTCGCCCTCTCTCTCTCTATCCTCCCTCTCTATTTGCCTCTTTTGTCTGCTTGCCTTTTTTGTTTGCTTGTGTGTTAGTTTGTTTGCCTGCTTGTCGTTATGTCTGAAACTGGGGAAGTTATCGCCAATTTGGGCGATAACAATATCATGGAAGATTCTAATACTCCTGCTAAAGAACCTACCATCTTTCATACAAAAAATTCCATGTTGGTAGTGGTAATATTATTGGAAAAGGAGTTATTCAAGATTTATTTACTTGTGCCGGTGCTTTACCTTCTATGGGTAGTTCTATCCTTCACAGAACTAGTAGTCTTGCGGACGATATTGCCATGCTTGTAGTTGAACTTGAAAGACAATTCATGCACATGCATCCTTCTATACAAAGGATTTTTCTGGAATTTTCTAATAATGAGCATTCTTCTGTTAAGCGTGCCGCTACTATCTTTTTGGCTCATGAGTTTAGATTCATAATAAGAGAAGCCAAAGAAATCTTTGCACATTATAGGGTGGACACTTGCCGTCCTCCCATAGAGGCTATCCTCTTTGATCAAGAAGAAATAATGTGTTTTCAATCTCTAGACTATGTTGCTTTTAATGAAAATCTTAGAAGAAAGGTTCCTACCAATGTTTTAGTTGATAGAATTTCTGAACTTAATGATGATTTGGCTATTCGAAATAATGAACTAGGATATTCTCTTGAATATAGGCTCACGAAGTTCTGTCAAAAGAATGCTTATAATGATGAATTGGTTGTGCATTATGAAGGACCGAAGGAGGAACCTATACCTCCCAAGGTTGATCTTGGGGACTTTTGTCCTGTTAAATTTAGTCCTTTTGATTACTTTTGCTTGCCTCAAAGAAAACTTCCTGCCGAACATAGAGAATATGAAATGAGTTTCACCAACCTATCTTATTACTATGGCAATACCTAGATCTATTCGTTATGCCTAGCTAGGGGCGTTAAACGATAGCGCTTGTTGGGAGGCAATCCAATTTTATTTTTATTCCTTGCTTTTTTATCCTGTTTAGTAATAAATAAATTTTTTAGCCTCTATTTTGGTTGTGTTTTTTTGTGTGTTTAATTAGTGTTTGTGCCAAGTAGAACCGTTGGGAAGACTTGGGGAAAGTCTTGTTGAACTTGCTGTAAAAAACAGAAACTTTAGCGCTCACGAGAACTTCTGTCATTTTTATTTGAAGAGTTATATTTAGCTAATTATTTTTTCAGATGATTAATAGGTAAATTCCTCACGTCCAGCAATTTATTTTAGAATTTTTGGGGCTCCAGATCTTGCGCTAGCTACAGATTACTACAGACTGTTCTGTTTTTGACAGATTCTGTTTTTCGTGTGTTGTTTGCTTATTTTGATGAATCTATGGCTAGTAAAATAGTTTATAATCCATAGAGAAGTTGGAACACAGTAGGTTTAACACCAATATAAATAAAGAATGAGTTCACTACAGTACCATGAAGTGGTCTTTTGTTTTCTTTCGCTAACGGAGCTCACGAGTTTTCTATTTTGAGTTTTGTGTTGTGAAGTTTTCAAGTTTTGGGTGAATTCTTTTGATGGATCATGGAACAAGGAGTGGAAAGAGCCTAAGCTTGGGGATTCCCATGGCACCCCCAAGATAATCCAAGGCCACCAAAAAATCAAAGCTTGGGGATGCCCCCGGAAGGCATCCCCTCTTTCGTCCACTTCCATCGGTAATTTACTTGGAGCTATATTTTTATTCACCAACATGATATGTGTTTTGCTTGGAGCGTCTTGTATTATTTGTGTCTTTGTTTGTTAGTATGCCACAATCATCCTTGCTGTACACACCTTTTGAGAGAGCCATACATGAATTAAAATTTGATAGAATACTCTATGTGCTTCACTTATATCTTTTGAGCTAAGTAGTTTTGCTCTAGGTGCTTCACTTATATCTATTGAGCTAAGTAGTTTTGCTCTATGTGCTTCACTTATATCCTTTGAGCTAGATAATTTTACTCTATGTGCTTCACTTATATCTTTTGAGCGTTATAATTTTGCTCTATGTGCTTCACTTAGATCTTTTAGAGCACAGTGGTGGATATGTTTTAAAGAAACTATTGATCTCTCATGCTTCACTTAAATTAATTTGAGAGTCTCTTAATAGCATGGTAATTTGCCTAATAATAATATGCTTGGTATTCAAGATTTTTGAAACTCTCTTTTGAGTGTGTTGAATACTAAGAAAAGATTGAAGCATGATAATTGTTTTGAGTTATGGAGGTGATAATATTAAAGTCATGCTAGTTGAGTAGTTGTGAATTTAAAGAATACTTGTGTTGAAGTTTGTGATTCCCGTAGCATGCACGTATGGTGAAACGTTATGTGATGAAGTCGGAGCATGATTTATTTATTGATTGTCTTCCTTATGAGTGGTGGTCGGGGACGAGCGATGGTCTTTTCCTACCAATCTATCCCCCTAGGAGCATGCGTGTAATACTTTGCTTTGATAACTTCTAGATTTTTGCAATAAGTATATGAGTTCTTTATGACTAATGTTGAGTCCATGGATTATACACACTCTCACCCTTCCACCTTTGCTAGCCTCTCTAATACCGCACAACTTTCGCCGGTATCATACACCTACCATATACCTTACTCAAAACAGCCACCATACCTACCTATTATGGCATTTCCATAGCCATTCCATGATATATTGCCATGCAACTTTCCACCATCTAGTTCATCATGACACACTTCATAATTGTCATATTGCATATCCCGGCACACCGCTGGATGCATTCACATAGAGTCATATTTTGTTCTAAGTATCGAGTTGTAATTGTTGAGTTATAAGAAAAATAAAAGTGTGATGATCATCATTATTAGAGCATTGTCCCAGTGAGGAAAGAATGATGGAGACTATGATTCCCCCATAAGTCGGGATGAGACTCCGGACGAAAAATAAAAAAATAGGCCATAAAAAAAGAGAAAAGGCCCAAACAAAAAATGATGAGAGAAAAAGAGAGAAGGGACAATGTTACTATCCTTTAACCACACTTGTGCTTCAAAGTAGCACCATGATCTTCATAGTAGAGAGTCTCTCATGTTATCACTTTCATATACTAGTGGGAATTTTTCATTATAGAACTTGGCTTGTATATTCCAATGGTGGGCTTCCTCAAATTGCCCTAGGTCTTCATGAGCAAGCAAGTTGGATGCACACCCACTTAGTTTCTTTTTGAGCTTTCATATACTTATAGCTCTAGTGCATCCGTTGCATGGCAATCCCTACTCACTCACATTGATATCTATTGATGGGCATCTCCATAGCCCGTTGATACGCCTAGTTGATGTGAGACTATCTTCTCCTTTTTGTCTTCTCCACAACCACCATTCTATTCCACCTATAGTGCTATATCCATGGCTCACGCTCATGTATTGCGTGAAGATTGAAAAAGTTTTGAAAAAGTTAGAGTATAAAACAATTGCTTGGCTTGTCATCGGGGTTGTGCATGATTTAAATACTTTGTGTGGGGAAGATAGAGCATAGCCAGACTATATGATTTTGTAGGGATAACTTTCTTTGGCCATGTTATTTCAAGAAGACATAATTGCTTTGTTAGTATGCTTGAAGTATTATTATTTTCTATGTCCATATAAACTTTTATCTTGAATCTTTCTAATCTGAATATTCATACCACAATTAAGAAGATTTGCATTGAAATTATGCCAAGTAGCACTCCGCATCAAAAATTCTTTTTTATCATTTACCTACTCAAGGACGAGCAGGAATTAAGCTTGGGGATGCCTGATACGTCTCCAACGTATCTATAATTTTTGATTGCTCCATGCTATATTATCTACTGTTTTGGACTATGTTGGGCTTTATTTTCCACTTTTATATTATTTTTGGGACTAACCTATTAACCGGAGGCCCAGCCCAGAATTGTTGTTTTTGCCTATTTCAGTGTTTCGGATAAACGGAATATCAAACGGAGTCCAAACGGAATAAAATCTTCGGAAACGTGATTTTCTCACCGAACGTGATCCAGGAGACTTGGACCCTACTGCAAGGGATCAAAGAAGTGGTCACGAGGGTGGGGGCGCCCCCCCCCTTGGGCGCGCCCCCCTGCCACGTGGGCCCCTCGGTGCTCCACCGACATACTCCTTCCTCCTATATATACACACGTACCCCCAAACGATCAGAACAGGAGCCAAAAACCTAATTCCACCGCCGCAACTTTCTGTATCCACGAGATCCCATCTTGGGGCATGTTCCGGAGCTCCGTCGAAAGAGGACCGTCATCACAGAGGGCTTCTATATCATCCTAGCCCCTCCGATGAAGTGTGAGTAGTTTACCTCAGACCTTTGGGTCCATAGTTAGTAGCTAGATGGCTTCTTCTCTCTCTTAGAATCTCAATACAAAGTTCTCCCCCTCTCTCATGGAGATCTATTCGATGTAATCTTCTTTTTGCGGTGTGTTTGTTGAGAGCGATGAATTGTGGGTTTATGATCAAGTCTATCTATGAATAATATTTTAATCTTCTCTGAATTCTTTTATGTATGATTGGTTATCTTTGCAAGTCTCTTCGAATTATCCATTTGGTTTGGCCAACTAGATTGGTAGTTCTTGCCATGGGAGGAGTGCTTAGCTTTGGGTTCGATCTTGCGGTGTCCTTACCCAGTGACAGAAGGGGCAGCAAGGCACGTATTGTATCGTTGCCATCGAGGATAACAAGATGGGGTTTATTTCATATTGCATGAATTTATCTCTCTACATCATGTCATCTTGCTTAAGGCGTTACTCTGTTTTTAACTTAATACTCTAGATGCATGCTAGATAGCGGTCGATGAGTGGAGTAATAGTAGTAGATGCAGAATCGTTTCGATCTACTTGTCACGGACATGATGCCTATATACATGATCATGCCTAGATATTCTCATAATTATGCTCAATTCTATCAATTGCTCAACAGTAATTTGTTCACCCACCGTAGAATACTTATGCTCTTGAGAGAAGCCACTAGTGAAACCTATGGCCCCCGGGTCTATTCTCATCATATCAATCTCGATCACTTTTATATTGTTTTGCTATTTACTTTGCTTTTACTTTTTACTTTGCATCTTTATATCAAAAATACCAAAAATATTCTATCTATTAGATCTCACTCTCGTAAGTGACCGTGAAGGGCTTGACAACCCCTAATCGCGTTGGTTGCGAGTAGCTATCGCTTTGTGCAGGTACGAGGGACTTGAGCGTGGGCTCCTACTGGATTGATACCTTGGTTCTCAAAAACTGAGGGAAATACTTACGCTACTCTGCTGCATCATCCCTTTCTCTTCGGGGAAAACTAACGCAAGCTCAAGACGTAGCAGAGTGATGTCCGAATTTGTTCTTCCTTGTTCCTCTTTCCTAATGGAGTTCTTTCAACTTCGTTCATCTTTGTAGTATTCTTTCTTTCAATTTGCTCAACCTTGCAATGTTCTTTGGTTTCACTCATTTGTCGAAGAAGCAACTTAGTTTTACCTCTTCTCTTTCTCTTCCGTTTTCCCTCCAGCGCCATCCTAGATCTGGGGACGAGATCCTCTCGTAGTGGTGGAGTATTGTAACGCCCCGGATACAACTTTCCATATTTGTAACTCTGACTCTTGCCTTTTTCCGGAGATGTCGTATGAGTTTCCCTTCATGGTTGGGTTTTGTTTTCGTTTTGCATTTTGTTCTTGTCATGCATCTCATATCATGTCATCATGTGCATCTCATTTGCATACATGTTCGTCTCATGCATCCGAGCATTTCCCCCGTTGTCCGTTTTGCAATCCGACACTCATACGTCCTCCGGCGCCCTCTTTTGTCTCTTTTCGTGAGCAGGTGTTAAACTTTCTCGGAATAGACCAAGATTTGCCAAGCGGCCTTGTTACACCACCAGTAGACCGCCTGTCAAGTTTCATGCCATTTGGAGCCCGTTTGATACTCCAATGGTTAACCGGGGAACCGTAAAGACCTCATGTGTGTTGCAGCCCAACACCCCTCCAAAACAGCCCAAAACCCATCCAAACCCCCCTCCATCCTCTCGGTCGTTCGATCACGATCGCGTGACCGAAAACCGCATCTCATTTGGACACTCCTACCTCCTCCTAGCTATATATATGTGTCTCCCTCCGAAATTCGCGGTCTAACCCTAGTCTTCTTCCTCCACCGCGCATCCGGACATGTCTGCCGCCGTCGGACGCGTCCACCACAGCCGGCCACGTCGCCCGACCAATGGCGGAGTGCCACGTCAGCACCGCCGCCTCCCTCCTCCAATCCCGCTTAGCCACCTCACCACGCCTCTCTCTCCTCCCACCGCGCGGCCCGCGGGACCCGGATCGGGCACGCGCAAGCCCAAC
>NC_041390.1:243112990-243115491 GCF_002162155.2 Triticum dicoccoides | reverse complement strand
GCCGCCTACGTGCCCTGCATCGCTCGCCGCCCGCCACCTTCACTGCCGCGCCGCGCCGCCGCTTCAACTGCCGACCCGCGCCGCCGCACTTGTTTGCCGCCGCCGCCCTTTGTGCGCGCGCCGCCGCCCGAGCCCCCTTCTCCACGCCTCCTCGTCGGCTCGCCGAGCGCCGCGGCACGGCTTCACCATAGCCGGCTACCTTCATCGTCGGGGCAACCGCCAGGTCGCGACCCCGCCGACCTCCTGTGTCGTCCCGCTCGCTCCCCGCCATACCTTGCCTCCAGATCCGGACCGGCGTCGCCAGATCCGGCCACCCCGCACCCGATCGGGCCATCTCCGGCCTCCACCCCTCACCGGAGCGGCTCCCCGTCGCCGGAACCGTCGCAGGCTCGCCGAAGCCTTCCAGCGCCAGATCTGGGCGGGTGGATGAGATCCACCCGTCCCCCAAACCAAATGTCGTCCCCGCGCCCGGATCCCTCCGTCCCGGGTCGAGCCCGTCCCGCGTTGACTTTTCGCGGAGGTGATTTTCTTCTAAGTCCCCAGATCTGCAACATTTTCATGGCATGTTCATTGCATCATAAATTTCTGCTCGTAGCTCCATTTTTCATGTATGATATATCAAAATGTTCATCATGATGTGCTCTTCGTTTTGTTCCATTGTGCCATGCTTGTTTGAGTCCATCTTGATGCCCAAATGACTGATGCAAGAGTGCTATAAAATGTTAGGTGACGATTCTTAGCAGAGTATGTGCATTTGTCATCTTTGCTACAATTGTTGTGTGCTGCATATGGGCATGAGCTCTACATGTGTTTTGGTCTATGTCATGCCATCTTTACAGGGGTGTATGCCATGTATTCATGTTTCTACAGTGAGATCCATGCTTCTTTTGAGTATGTTCGGTAAGGATGATTTGTACATCTGGTCTTGCTCTATCCATCCATGTCCCTGTTTGCATTTATGAAGTGCCCTATCACGACTCAATCTTGCTCTACTTTTGCTATAAAATGTTCCTGGCAGGTTGTTTACGTGTTCATCAATTTTGCCAAGGTTGTTGTACTTGATCCATGCATGCTATGAGATTGTTCTTGCTTTGGCTAGCTCATGAACATGTCTTCTTACTATTACTATTCTTATCTTGTCATGCAATGCCTTGTGGTGAGTGAATCGAGCTCGCAATATGCCTTCATAATTCTTTCTATGACATGCCCAGATTTTCTGCTAAGTCTGAATCTGTTAACGAAACTTGCTATTTTTTCATGGGTGCCATCATATTTTATGTGCCCTTTTGGCTTATGGTCAGTAATGGACTTCTGTTCTATGCTTTGAGTAGATTCATGCCATGCCTTTTTATGCTATGATCTGTTCCTGTAGCATGTTGTTTTCTTGCTCTAAACATGGCTTCCTGATGTTAATTCATGGCATGTTAGTATTTTCACTAAGTCTGTGATGCTGTTATCTTTTGCATTTTTGCCATGCTTGTTTGAACCTACTCTTGTGTGATTTAGCAGTAGCTCGGTGTTCATCTTTTGTCAAGCATCTTGAGTAGATCACTGCCATATGCTTTGTTGCTATGTTGGTGTGCAGTAGTTTAGTTTCTTGTTGCATTCTAGATGGCATCGTGCTGTTAATCGCAGAATTGTGCCATTATTGTTTTGCTTGTCTTTTGCAAACCGTGCATCCGATTCCGGTGATCTTTATATCGATTTCAACCGAAATCAACTCATCTTTCCAGCGGCGCACTTGGTTTGCCAAGTTGAGGCCTGGTTCAATCTTTTCCTTCCGGAGCACGCATATGCATTGCATATCACATCCCGCATATCATGCCATGTTTTGCATCATGTTGCTTGTGCATTGCATCGTGATTGATTGTTGGTCCTTTGCTTGTGTTCTTGCTTCGGGTAGAGCTGGGAGACGAGTACGTGATCGAGGAACCTGTTGAGTACGCTAACGAGGATCAAGCTTTCGTCAACTCTAAGAACTTTGCAGGCAAGATGACCATACCCTCGAAATCACTTCTATCTTTGCTTGCTAGTTGCTCGCTCTTTTGCTATGCTGCGATACCTACCACTTGCTATATCATGCCTCCCTTATTGCCATGTAAAGCCTCTAACCCACCTTTCCTAGCAAACCGTTGTTTGGCTATGTTACCGCTTTGCTCAGCCCCTCTTATATCGTTGCTAGTTGCAGGTGGAGATGGAGTTTGTTCCATGTTGGAACATGGATATTGTTGGGATATCATTATTATATCTTGTTTACTTTAATGCATCTATATACTGGGTAAAGGATGGAAGGCTCGGCCTTATGCCTGGTATTTTGTTCCACTCTTGTCGCCCTAGTTTCCGTCATACTGGTGTTATGTTCCTTGATTTTTGCGTTCCTTACGCGGTTGGGTGTTATGGGAACCCCTTGACAGTTTGCTTTGAATAAAACTCCTCAAGCAAGACCCAACCTTGGTTTTACCATTTGCCTACCTACCACCATATACCTTCCCTTGGGTTCT